>NC_069501.1:1151837135-1152150664 GCF_027579735.1 Bombina bombina | reverse complement strand
AGTTGCACCTATGGTGACAGGTATTTAAGTAATGTGTGTGTTGTAAAAAGGTCATATGATTAAGGGCATTTGAGCCCGAAACGTCATGTTTGCTTTCCTCCTGGTACAATAAAAGGTTTGGAAATTGTTAACCCTTGATGTGCTGCTGGAGTTATTTGATTGTGGATGTGTTGGAGCCTACAAGCAGGGGCTCTTCCAGCGTGCACTTGTATTACCACTGGTGCTGGAGTATTACTGACTTATACTGAAATAATATTTGATATTATTAAGATTGATATTAAATCTATGTTTTTAGCTATTCTATCTAGAAGAGCTTTATGGCTTAAATCATGGAATGCTTATATGGTGTCTAAATCTAGATTACTATCTTTATCTTTTCAAGGTAATAATTTATTTGGTTCTCAATTGGAATCTATTATCTCCACTATCACTATTTCTGCCCCAAGATAAAAAAATCTAAGGATAAATTTAAAGCTTCCAATAGTTTTCGTTCCTTTCGTCAGACTAAGGAACAAAAAAACACTCCTTCCCCTAAAGCCTCTGGTTCCAATTGGAGACCATCCATAAATTGGAATTAATCCAAGCCTTATAAGAAACCAAATACAGCCCCTAAGACTGCATGAAGGTGCGACCCTCAAACCAGTTCAACTGGTGGGGGGGGGCAGATTGAAATTGTTTCAAGACATTTGGGCAGATTCTGTCCAAAATCAGTGGATTCAGGATACTGTTTCTCAGGGGTATCGAATAGGTTTCAGAAAAAGACCTACCATGGGAAAATTCTTTCTTTCCCATGTTCCAACAAACCCTGTAAAGGCTCAGGCTTTTCTGAAGTGTATTTCAGATCTAGAGCTTTCAGGGGTGATTGTTCCTGTTCCTCTACAGGAACAGGTTTGGGTTTTTATTCAAATCTGTTCATTGTCCCAAAGAAGGAAGATTCATTCAGACCAAGGTCATTTCATGTCCACAATAGACTTACAGGATGCTTATCTTCATATTCCGATTCACCCAGATCACTATCGGTTTCTGAGATTCTCTTTTCTAGACAAGCATTACCAATTTGTCGCTCTTCCGTTTGGCTTAGCGACAGCTCCGAGAATCTTTTCAAAGGTTCTCGGTGCCCTTCTATCTGTAATCAGAGAGCAGGGTATTGCGGTGTTTCCTTATTTGGATGATATCTTGGTACTAGCTCAATCTTTTCATTTAACAGAATCTCACATGAAACAACTTGTGTCGTTTCTTCAAAGACATGGTTGGAGGATCAATTTACAAAAGAGTTTCTTGATTCCAAAAACAAAGGTCACCTTTTTAGGTTTTCAGATAGATTCAGTGTCCATGACTCTTTCTTTGACAGACAAGAGACGAATGAAGTTAGTGTTAGCTTGTCTAAAACTTCAGTCTCTATTATTCCCTTCAGTGGCTATGTGCATGGAAGTTTTAGGTCTCATGATTGCAGTATCGAATGCTCGTTTTCATATGAGACCTCTTCAGCTTAGCATGTTGCACCAATGGTGCAGGGATTATACTCAGATATCACAGTTGATATACTTAAGTCCCAACATTCAACACTCTCTGACTTGGTGGTTAAACCATCACCTTATTGTTCAAGGGGCCTCTTTCGTTCGTTCTCCCTGGACTGTGATCACAACAGATGCAAGTCTTACAGGTTGGGGAGCTGTCTGGGGGGTTTCTGACAGCACAAGGGGTTTGGAACCTCAGGAGGTGAGGTTACCAATCAAGATTTTAGAACTCTGTGCTATTTTCAGAGCTCTTGAGGCTTGGCTGGAGAGAACTTTATATTCAGTTTCAGACAGACAATATCACTAGAGTGGCATATGTCAAACATCAAGGGGGGACTCGCAGTCCTTCAGCAATGAAAGAAGTATCTCTGATACTTTCTTGGGCGGAGTCCAACTCTTGTTAAATTTCTGCGATTCATATCCCAGGAGTAGACAATTGGGAAGCAGATTATCTCAGACTTTACATCCGGGAGAGTGGTCTCTCCATCCAGATGTGTTTTTTCAATTGGTACAGATGTGGGGTCCACCAGAAATAGATCTGATGGCCTCGCGTCTGAACAAGAAGCTTCCAAGATACCTCTCCAGGTTCAAGGATCCTCAGGCGGAGATGGTAGATGCTCAAGCAGTTCCTTGGTTTTACCAACCTGCTTACATTTTTCCACCTCTGGTTCTTCTTCCAAAGGTGATCTCTAAGATCATAATGGAACGATCTTATGTGTTTCTGATAGCTCCAGCTTGGCCTCTCAGGTTATGGTATGCGGACCTTGTCAGGATGTCCAGTTGCCAACCTTGGCCACTTCCTTTAAAGGGACACTGAACCCACATTTTTTTCTTTCATGATTCAGATAGAGCATGCAATTAACTTTCTAATTTACTTATATTATCAATTTTTCATCATTTTCTTGCTCTCTTTATTTGAAAAAGAAGGCATCTATGCTAAGGAGCCAGCAAATTGTTGGTTTGGAACCATGGACAGCACTTGTTTGTTTACTGGTGCTGTCCAATCAGCAAGGACAACCCAGGTTGTTCACCAAAAATGGGCCGGCATCTAAACTTACATTCTTGCTTTTCAAATAAACATACCAAGAATGAAGAAAATTTGATAATAGAAGTAAATTAGAAAGTTGCTTAAAATTGCATGCTCTATCTGAATCACAAAAGAAAAAATTTGGGTTCAGTGTCCCTTTAAGGCCAGACCTTCTGTCTCAAGGGCCATTTTTCCATCAGGATCTCAAATCTCTAAATTTAATGGCATGGAAATTGAACGCTTAGTGCTTAGTCATAGAGGTTTTTCTGACTCGGTGATTAGCACTATGATACAGGCTTGTAAGTCTGTTTCAAGGAAAATGTATTATCGGGTTTGAAAAAACAGAATTTATGTTTACCTGATAAATTACTTTCTCCAACGGTGTGTCCGGTCCACGGCGTCATCCTTACTTGTGGGATATTCTCTTCCCCAACAGGAAATGGCAAAGAGCCCAGCAAAGCTGGTCACATGATCCCTCCTAGGCTCCGCCTACCCCAGTCATTCGACCGACGTTAAGGAGGAATATTTGCATAGGAGAAACCATATGATACCGTGGTGACTGTAGTTAAAGAAAATAAATTATCAGACCTGATTAAAAAACCAGGGCGGGCCGTGGACCGGACACACCGTTGGAGAAAGTAATTTATCAGGTAAACATAAATTCTGTTTTCTCCAACATAGGTGTGTCCGGTCCACGGCGTCATCCTTACTTGTGGGAACCAATACCAAAGCTTTAGGACACGGATGAAGGGAGGGAGCAAATCAGGTCACCTAAATGGAAGGCACCACGGCTTGCAAAACCTTTCTCCCAAAAATAGCCTCAGAAGAAGCAAAAGTATCAAACTTGTAAAATTTGGTAAAAGTGTGCAGTGAAGACCAAGTCGCTGCCCTACATATCTGATCAACAGAAGCCTCGTTCTTGAAGGCCCATGTGGAAGCCACAGCCCTAGTGGAATGAGCTGTGATTCTTTCGGGAGGCTGCCGTCCGGCAGTCTCGTAAGCCAATCTGATGATGCTTTTAATCCAAAAAGAGAGAGAGGTAGAAGTTGCTTTTTGACCTCTCCTTTTACCGGAATAAACAACAAACAAGGAAGATGTTTGTCTAAAATCCTTTGTAGCATCTAAATAGAATTTTAGAGCGCGAACAACATCCAAATTGTGCAACAAACGTTCCTTCTTCGAAACTGGTTTCGGACACAGAGAAGGTACGATAATCTCCTGGTTAATGTTTTTGTTAGAAACAACTTTTGGAAGAAAACCAGGTTTAGTACGTAAAACCACCTTATCTGCATGGAACACCAGATAAGGAGGAGAACACTGCAGAGCAGATAATTCTGAAACTCTTCGAGCAGAAGAAATTGCAACCAAAAACAAAACTTTCCAAGATAATAACTTAATATCAACGGAATGTAAGGGTTCAAACGGAACCCCCTGAAGAACTGAAAGAACTAAGTTGAGACTCCAAGGAGGAGTCAAAGGTTTGTAAACAGGCTTGATTCTGACCAGAGCCTGAACAAAGGCTTGAACATCTGGCACAGCTGCCAGCTTTTTGTGAAGTAACACAGACAAGGCAGAAATCTGTCCCTTCAGGGAACTTGCAGATAATCCTTTTTCCAATCCTTCTTGAAGGAAGGATAGAATCTTAGGAATCTTAACCTTGTCCCAAGGGAATCCTTTAGATTCACACCAACAGATATATTTTTTCCAAATTTTGTGGTAAATCTTTCTAGTTACAGGCTTTCTGGCCTGAACAAGAGTATCGATAACAGAATCTGAGAACCCTCGCTTCGATAAGATCAAGCGTTCAATCTCCAAGCAGTCAGCTGGAGTGAGACCAGATTCGGATGTTCGAACGGACCCTGAACAAGAAGGTCTCGTCTCAAAGGTAGCTTCCATGGTGGAGCCGATGACATATTCACCAGATCTGCATACCAAGTCCTGCGTGGCCACGCAGGAGCTATCAAGATCACCGACGCCCTCTCCTGATTGATCCTGGCTACCAGCCTGGGGATGAGAGGAAACGGCGGGAACACATAAGCTAGTTTGAAGGTCCAAGGTGCTACTAGTGCATCCACTAGAGCCGCCTTGGGATCCCTGGATCTGGACCCGTAGCAAGGAACTTTGAAGTTCTGACGAGAGGCCATCAGATCCATGTCTGGAATGCCCCACAGTTGAGTGACTTGGGCAAAGATTTCCGGATGGAGTTCCCACTCCCCCGGATGCAATGTCTGACGACTCAGAAAATCCGCTTCCCAATTTTCCACTCCTGGGATGTGGATAGCAGACAGGTGGCAGGAGTGAGACTCCGCCCATAGAATGATTTTGGTCACTTCTCCCATCGCTAGGGAACTCCTTGTTCCCCCCTGATGGTTGATGTACGCAACAGTTGTCATGTTGTCTGATTGAAACCGTATGAACTTGGCCCTCGCTAGCTGAGGCCAAGCCTTGAGAGCATTGAATATCGCTCTCAGTTCCAGAATATTTATCGGTAGAAGAGATTCTTCCCGAGACCAAAGACCCTGAGCTTTCAGGGGTCCCCAGACCGCGCCCCAGCCCATCAGACTGGCGTCGGTCGTGACAATGACCCACTCTGGTCTGCGGAAGGTCATCCCTTGTGACAGGTTGTCCAGGGACAGCCACCAACGGAGTGAGTCTCTGGTCCTCTGATTTACTTGTATCTTCGGAGACAAGTCTGTATAGTCCCCATTCCACTGACTGAGCATGCACAGTTGTAATGGTCTTAGATGAATGCGCGCAAAAGGAACTATGTCCATTGCCGCTACCATCAAACCTATCACTTCCATGCACTGCGCTATGGAAGGAAGAGGAACGGAATGAAGTATCCGACAAGAGTCTAGAAGTTTTGTTTTTCTGGCTTCTGTCAGAAAAATCCTCATTTCTAAGGAGTCTATTATTGTTCCCAAGAAGGGAACCCTTGTTGACGGAGATAGAGAACTCTTTTCCACGTTCACTTTCCATCCGTGAGATCTGAGAAAGGCCAGGACAATGTCCGTGTGAGCCTTTGCTTGAGGAAGGGACGACGCTTGAATCAGAATGTCGTCCAAGTAAGGTACTACGGCAATGCCCCTTGGTCTTAGCACAGCTAGAAGGGACCCTAGTACCTTTGTGAAAATCCTTGGAGCAGTGGCTAATCCGAAAGGAAGCGCCACGAACTGGTAATGCTTGTCCAGGAATGCGAACCTTAGGAACCGATGATGTTCCTTGTGGATAGGAATATGTAGATACGCATCCTTTAAATCCACCGTGGTCATGAATTGACCTTCCTGGATGGAAGGAAGAATTGTTCGAATGGTTTCCATCTTGAACGATGGAACCTTGAGAAACTTGTTTAAGATGTTGAGATCTAAGATTGGTCTGAACGTTCCCTCTTTTTTGGGAACTATGAACAGATTGGAGTAGAACCCCATCCCTTGTTCTCCTAATGGAACAGGATGAATCACTCCCATTTTTAACAGGTCTTCTACACAATGTAAGAATGCCTGTCTTTTTATGTGGTCTGAAGACAACTGAGACCTGTGGAACCTCCCCCTTGGGGGAAGCCCCTTGAACTCCAGAAAATAACCTTGGGAGACTATTTCTAGCGCCCAAGGATCCAGAACATCTCTTGCCCAAGCCTGAGCGAAGAGAGAGAGTCTGCCCCCCACCAGATCCGGTCCCGGATCGGGGGCCAACATTTCATGCTGTCTTGGTAGCAGTGGCAGGTTTCTTGGCCTGCTTTCCCTTGTTCCAGCCTTGCATTGGTCTCCAAGCTGGCTTGGCTTGAGAAGTATTACCCTCTTGCTTAGAGGACGTAGCACTTTGGGCTGGTCCGTTTCTACGAAAGGGACGAAAATTAGGTTTATTTTTGGCCTTGAAAGGCCGATCCTGAGGAAGGGCGTGGCCCTTACCCCCAGTGATATCAGAGATAATCTCTTTCAAGTCAGGGCCAAACAGCGTTTTCCCCTTGAAAGGAATGTTAAGTAGCTTGTTCTTGGAAGACGCATCAGCTGACCAAGATTTCAACCAAAGCGCTCTGCGCGCCACAATAGCAAACCCAGAATTCTTAGCCGCTAACCTAGCCAATTGCAAAGTGGCGTCTAAGGTGAAAGAATTAGCCAATTTGAGAGCATTGATTCTGTCCATAATCTCCTCATAAGGAGGAGAATCACTATCGACCGCCTTTACCAGCTCATCGAACCAGAAACACGCGGCTGTAGCGACAGGGACAATGCATGAAATTGGTTGTAGAAGGTAACCCTGCTGAACAAACATCTTTTTAAGTAAACCTTCTAATTTTTTATCCATAGGATCTTTGAAAGCACAACTATCTTCTATGGGTATAGTGGTGCGTTTGTTTAAAGTGGAAACCGCTCCCTCGACCTTGGGGACTGTCTGCCATAAGTCCTTTCTGGGGTCGACCATAGGAAACAATTTTTTAAATATGGGGGGAGGGACGAAAGGAATACCGGGCCTTTCCCATTCTTTATTTACAATGTCCGCCACCCGCTTGGGTATAGGAAAAGCTTCTGGGAGCCCCGGGACCTCTAGGAACTTGTCCATTTTACATAGTTTCTCTGGGATGACCAACTTGTCACAATCATCCAGAGTGGATAATACCTCCTTAAGCAGAATGCGGAGATGTTCCAACTTAAATTTAAACGTAATCACATCAGGTTCAGCTTGTTGAGAAATGTTCCCTGAATCAGTAATTTCTCCCTCAGACAAAACCTCCCTGGCCCCATCAGACTGGTTTAGGGGCCCTTCAGAACCATTATTATCAGCGTCGTCATGCTCTTCAGTATCTAAAACAGAGCAGTCGCGCTTACGCTGATAAGTGTGCATTTTGGCTAAAATGTTTTTGACAGAATTATCCATTACAGCCGTTAATTGTTGCATAGTAAGGAGTATTGGCGCGCTAGATGTACTAGGGGCCTCCTGAGTGGGCAAGACTCGTGTAGACGAAGGAGGGAATGATGCAGTACCATGCTTACTCCCCTCACTTGAGGAATCATCTTGGGCATCATTGTCATTGTCACATAAATCACATTTATTTAAATGAGAAGGAACTCTGGCTTCCCCACATTCAGAACACAGTCTATCTGGTAGTTCAGACATGTTAAACAGGCATAAACTTGATAACAAAGTACAAAAAACGTTTTAAAATAAAACCGTTACTGTCACTTTAAATTTTAAACTGAACACACTTTATTACTGCAATTGCGAAAAAATATGAAGGAATTGTTCAAAATTCACCAAAATTTCACCACAGTGTCTTAAAGCCTTAAAAGTATTGCACACCAAATTTGGAAGCTTTAACCCTTAAAATAACGGAACCGGAGCCGTTTTTAACTTTAACCCCTTTACAGTCCCTGGTATCTGCTTTGCTGAGACCCAACCAAGCCCAAAGGGGAATACGATACCAAATGACGCCTTCAGAAAGTCTTTTCTATGTATCAGAGCTCCTCACACATGCGACTGCATGTCATGCCTCTCAAAAACAAGTGCGCAACACCGGCGCGAAAATGAGGCTCTGCCTATGATTTGGGAAAGCCCCTAAAGAATAAGGTGTCTAAAACAGTGCCTGCCGATATAATCTTATCAAAATACCCAGATTAAATGATTCCTCAAGGCTAAATATGTGTTAATAATGAATCGATTTAGCCCAGAAAAAGTCTACAGTCTTAATAAGCCCTTGTGAAGCCCTTATTTACTATCTTAATAAACATGGCTTACCGGATCCCATAGGGAAAATGACAGCTTCCAGCATTACATCGTCTTGTTAGAATGTGTCATACCTCAAGCAGCAAGAGACTGCTCACTGTTCCCCCAACTGAAGTTAATTGCTCTCAACAGTCCTGTGTGGAACAGCCATGGATTTTAGTAACGGTTGCTAAAATCATTTTCCTCATACAAACAGAAATCTTCATCTCTTTTCTGTTTCTGAGTAAATAGTACATACCAGCACTATTTTAAAATAACAAACTCTTGATTGAATAATAAAAACTACAGTTAAAGACTAAAAAACTCTAAGCCATCTCCGTGGAGATGTTGCCTGTACAACGGCAAAGAGAATGACTGGGGTAGGCGGAGCCTAGGAGGGATCATGTGACCAGCTTTGCTGGGCTCTTTGCCATTTCCTGTTGGGGAAGAGAATATCCCACAAGTAAGGATGACGCCGTGGACCGGACACACCTATGTTGGAGAAACCTATATTTCATGGTGTTCAACTCATGATTATTCTTGGCATTCTTTTAGAATTCCTAGGATCTTGCCACTTACATGAAAGAAAACATAATTTATGTAAGAACTTACCTGATAAATTAATTTCTTTCATAGTGACAAGAGTCCATGAGACCCACCCTATTTCTTAGTGGTTATGATTTTTTTTGTATAAAGCACATTATTTTTTCCAGTTCCTCTTTTTTTGTCTGCTTTTTACTCCTTTTTTTACACCTCACTTCTTGGCTATATGTTAAACTGAAGTATAAGTGACGTGGGAGGTGTATTTATAGGTATTTTGAGGTTTGGGAAACTTTGCCCCCTCCAGGTAGGAATGTATATCCCATACGTCACTAGCTCATGGACTCTTGCCACTATGACATAAATAAATTTATCAGGTAAGTTCTTACATAAATTATATTATTTATGCAATATTCATATTTAAAGGTTATTATTGTTATTGTTTAAAAAGATAGATAATCCCTTTATTACAGATTCCCCTGTTTTGCATAACCAACATGGTTATATTAATATACTTTTTAACTCTATGATTACCTTGTATCTTAGCCTTTGCAGACTGTCCCCTTATTTCAGTTTTTTTTTACAGACTTGAATTCAGCCAATCAGTGCCCTCTCACTTGTAAATAAACGGGCGTGGTCACAATGTTATTTGTATGTCACACATTAACTTACGCCCTCTAGCTGTGAAAAACTGCCAAATGCATTGAAATAAGGGGCGACCTTCAAGGTTTTAGAAATTAGCATATGAGCCTACCTAGGTTTAGCTTTCAACAAAGAATACCAAGAGAACAAAGCAAATTTGATGATAAAAGTGAATTGAAAAGTTGTTTAAAATTGCATTCCCTATCTGAATCATTAAAGTTTAATTTTGACTAGACTGTCCCTTTAATAAAGTGTTAAATATAATTGTACTGTAAATATTTCAAATTCCAATGTTCTGCACACACACACACACACACACACACATATATATATATATATATATATATATATATATATATATATATATATATATATATATATATATATATATATATATATAGGTAAAGATATATATTGTACCAAACTACCATTAGACATATGTAGAAATATCTATTTGTGAATAAATATTACATATTCTGCTATGTGAAGAAGCTTGGAATGTGAAATATTATTTTTTTCATGTCAGATTTGCGCACTTTAGAATATGCGTTTGGGGTAGCGCACGAGTAGGATGTTCTATGGGGGATTAGGTTAACAAGTGTGATATTGTTAGTTCGGCTTTTTGCGCAAATCAGGTTAGAATGCGAGCAATAACTTTTTACTTTCAACTTATAATACGCACGCTACCCGAATCGTGCAAAGAACTTCTAGCGCAGTTAGTGCGGGAGGGCTCCACTCGTAATCTAGCCCTATATGGGATAATTGAACTGGCTGTACTCTCCTAGTTGTACAATCAATAGGATTGTGAAACTGCATAGGAACTTAGCCTTAGGCAGCACACAAGCTTGTGTGTACATATATGACCTAGATTGCATGAAATAAAGATGGTCATCCTGTATTTTGGGTACACCATGATTTAGGTTGGATACATTTTACTAACCTGTGACAAGGTGGTATATATTATATTATTTTATATACTAATATATATATATAACTAAAAGTATATGCAATCCTAACAGATCTTATACAAAATGGGTAGATATACAGTCTTGTTCATTGTTTGAGTAGGTAGAAACCCCAGAGACCTTTAGGTGCCTTTTCACAGCTTCAGCTGTTTCAACCTCTGTAGCATAAATATTATTGGCTATATCTTTTCTTTGCTGGAAATCACATTTGATCACTAAATACTTGATGCTGAATTCTTTATTAACATAAAAATATTTACTCATTGTAGTTGAGTGCATTGGTCCAGGTTAGAAGTTCATCCACCTCCCAGTCCATGATAATATCAGCTCCATATTGCTCTACAGATTGTATGACTCCCTGTGTCGCTCTCTGAACTAGGATTTGTGTGTTTGGGTCTTCAGTGCGAGCATGCAGGCTTCCTTCATAATACCTAGGAAAACACAACAAAATTAAACCATAAATGTGAGAATAAACCCAAAACATACATAAGGGTCTTTATGTAACCAGGTCTGAATAAAACAGTATATATTTAATGTTTAGATAAAAAGTTCAATGCAGCAGCATTCAAATTGCACGTCTGCTCAGAGAATCAGTGGTGGCTTTCATGATTCTAATTAAGTCAGTGTCATGCCACAGCTTCCTCCAAAAACGATCGCAAGTATATTGTAAAAATGCTTCAGAATCAATTTTGACCATTATGTCCTTTTAAAGGGTTACTGGCAGTTCATTTTCCTGGAGAGCAGAATTGTTATGTAGATTTTCTCAAAAAAGACTGTTGATAGTTCTGACTACAAACTAGAAAATTTCTATTCCAGGTTTCTAAAACCAAAGACCAGACTCTAAAGATCTATGGTCAGTATTACGAGTCCCTCAGGAATTGAATGGAAGACGTTTTTACCTTGAAAACAGAGTATCTCATTAATGAGAGGTCATTAATATTCTTTATGTGAAGGAGAGACGCTTACTTTATAGTATAGGGCTCAGTAAGCTTATAATTTTTCTCCATGACGGACAGTTTCTAAAAATTTGGCCCCAAGTTAGCTTAGATTGAAGTGAATTTCAGAATGTCCAGACTACATTTTTCCTCCGTTTGTTCTCAAACTATTGCACCTAATTAAAGTGTTTATTCATCCATTTGGTCAAAAAGGTTATGGTTTCCATTATCTTATCCAAACAAATCAACAGATCTGCATGACAGACATCCAACATAGCAGCTATCTGGTGTTTTATCAGGACAAATTGCTTTAACACTAGTTCCTGAGTTCCAAAGGTGGTCTCGAATTTTAACCCCTTAACCCAAAGCAATGTATATATAGGTCATGCGGTACTTTGCATATTGTACCGCACAATGTACTTTTACGTTGGGAGTTGCAGGGAGCTCCAGCAGTCTCGGGTGTTAAGGTACAGGCTGGAGTTCCTGAGTTCCAGGTATCTGCCTGCATATGGAACCAGAGCACCATCCATGCTCCGCTTCAATATGAAGGCAGATGCCAGATCGTTACAGATGGTGACACACAGAGGGAGTAAATCCGGGAGGCAGATGAGTGGTCCAGCAGCGGAGGGGGGAGGGAGTGGGATGGCCCTACCGCAGAAAAAATAAATAAAGGGAGAGGGAGGGATGGGGAGCTACGCTACAGAAAAAAGGTGAGGTGGGTGATCCTTAACTAATGATCACGGGAGGGGGAAGGTGGGGGAACTACTACACTACAGAAATTTAAAAAAAATAAAACATAAAAAATATAAATAAATATATATATACTGTGTGTGTGTGTATATATATATATATATATATATATATATATATATATATATATATATATATATATATATAGGTACTGGCAGAAAGCTGCCAGTACCTAAGATGGTGGGCACTAGTTAGAGGGGGGAGGGTTAGAGAGCTGTTTGAGAGGGATCACGGAGGTTGGACGGTAAGGGGGTATCCTACACTGCAGAAAATATTAACAAAATAAAAAAATATTTAAAAAAAAAAAAAATCTATGCTTACCTGATAAATTTCTTTCCAGGCATGGAGAGTCCACGACATTATTCTAATTACTAGTGGGATATTCAACTCCTGGCCAGCAGGAGGAGGAAAATGGAAAAAGAAGAAACACAAGGGTGAAAAGGTGCCTGAGGTTTACTCAAACAAACTGCCGAATTATAACTAAAAAGGAGGGCGGGGTTATGGACTCTCCATGCCCGGAAAGAAATTTATCAGGTAAGCATAAATTTTGTTTTCTTTCCTATGGCATGGAGAGTCCACAACGTCATTCCAATTACTAGTGGAAACCAATACCCAAGCTCGAGGACACGGAATGAACAGAAAGGGAGAACAAGGCAGGAGGACCTAAACAGAAGGCACCACCACTTGAAGAACCTTTCTCCCAAAAGAGGCCACAGCCGAGGCAAAAGTATCAAATTTGTAGAATTTGGAAAAAGTATGCAAAGAGGACAATGTTGCTGCCTTGCAAATCTGTTCCACAGAAGCTTCATTTTTGAAAGCCCAAGAAGAGGAGACAGTCCTAGTGGAATGAGCCGTAATTCTCTCAGGAGTCTCATAAGCAAAATGAATCATACTTCTTAACCAGAGGGAAAGAGTAGTAGAAGTGGCCTTCTGACCCTTATGCTTTCCAGAGAAAACAACAAACAGGGCAGAAGATTGCCGAAAATCTTTAGTAGCTTGTAGGAAAAATTTGAGAGCACGCACAACATCCAGGATATGAAAAATACGTTCCTTATGAGATAAAGGATTAGGACAAAAAGAAGGAACAACAATATCCTGATTAATGGTTCGATCCGACACCACCTTAGGGAGAAACCCCAATTTAGTACTAAGGACCACCTTATCTGCATGAAAAATAAGGTACAGGGAATCACACTGCAGAGCTGAAAACTCAGAAACTCTGTGAGCGGAAGAAATAGCAAGGAGCACCAAAACCTTTCACAATAACAACTTTATATCAACACAATGCATCGGCTCAAACAGAGCCTGCTGCAAAACTTTAAGAACTAGGTTAAGACTCCAAGGAGGAGCAACAATCTCAAAGCAATCAGCTTCAGATGTAGGAATGGACCCTGATGTAGAAGGTCCTTCCTCAGAGGTAACCTCCAAGATGGAAGAGAAGACATCTTCACCAGATTCGCGAAACAGATCCTGCAAGGCCATGAAGGAGCTATTAAAATTACAGATACTCTCTCCTGTTTTATATGAGTAATCACTCGTAGAAGGAGAGCAAACGGAGGAAACAGGTATGCCAGAGAGAAGATCCAAGGAACCGCTGGAGCGTCTATCAGAACGGCCTGAGGATCTCTTGACCTTGAACCGTACTTTGGAAGCTTGGCGTTTCAACGAAACACCATCAGATCCAACTCCCACCTGTAGGGTATATTTGAGAACACCACCGGATAGAGAGCCCACTCCTCGGGATGAAAGATCTTTCTGTTCAGAAAATTCACCTCCCAGATGACCACCCCTGGAATGTGGATAGCAGATAGGAGACAATTGTGAGCTTCCGCCCACTGCAGAATGCGAGTCACCTCCTTCATAGCCAAGGAACTCTGAGTTCCTCCCTGGTGGTTGAAGTAACCCACTGTGGAGATGTAGTCCAACTGGAATCTGATAAACCAGACTAAAGATAATTGAGGCCATGTCGTCAAGGCATTGGAGACTGCTCTTAACTCTAAGATGTATATGGGAAGAGAAGACTCCTCCTGAGTCCACAGGCCCTTAGCTCTTAATGAGCCCCAAACTGCTCCCCAGCCTAACAAGTTGGCGTCCGTGGTCACAATCACCCAGGAAGGTCTCAGAAAGCATGTGCCCCGAGACAGATGATCCTGTCAAATCCACCATGAAAGACAGTCTCTTGTCAGGGAATCCAGATATATCCGCTGAGAGATCTGAGTCGTCTCCGTTCCATTGTCTGAGTATGCATAACTGCAGAAGTCTCAGATAGTATTGAGCAAAAGGAATGATATTCATTGAAGCTAACATGAGACCAATCACCTCTATGCATTGAGCCACTGATGGGCGAACATAAGCCTGGAGAGAAAGGCAAGAAGTCAGAAGATTTGATTTTCTGACATCCGTCAGGAAAATATTCATGGATATAGAATCTAGAATTGTTCCCAAAAAACACACCTTTGTGTCTGGCACTAGGGGACATTTATTCCAGATTCACTTTCCACCCGTGGAAATGAAGAATAGACAACACCTCAGAATGAGATCTTGCTAACTGAAAAGATGGTGCCTGAACCAAGATCGTCTAGGTATGGCGTCACTGCTATTGTAGTCCTAAGATCACTACAGAAGATGATCTCAACCTAGAACTATCTAAGATGGCACCGTATCAAAAGATAATCTCCTTAACATGAGAAGAAAAAAAATAAAGAACCTTTTATATATAAAAAAAAAAAGGATACCGAAGAATCTCCTAGTGTCCTGAGATCACTGGGAAAGAGATATGATATAGTTAAGACAATACCTTGATGTCTCAAACACTATTAGAAATGCCTCCCTAGGAGAAATTAGATAATAATGATTCCAAGAACCTAATCATGGACATCAATTAAGCGTTAGTGACCTAAATGCATCAAAAAGTAGGAATATGATACAATTGGCCAAACCTACATAAAGAAGAACATAAATCACCTCAATATGAGAGAGAGATTAATATTGAGCCACAATGTCCAAACTAGGGACATAAAATAAGATATTGGTGATAAAAAAGCACTAAACATTATGTATAATGTATAATCCTACGATCATAGGAAATGCCCCAGACATAAACAGAGCTGAAATCATGTCTCCAAATACATAAAAAATGAGAGACAAACAATTTAGAGTCCTGAGAGCACCCAGAACAGATAACAAAATGGCCCTTTAATTCTCCAGTCATACTCCTGGAAAGAAAACCAGAAATATAGAGTGGAAGTCCTGTCACCATAAGGTCCTAAATACTGGACCCCAAGACATATCTCATTAATCTGCCACGAAGATCAATCCAGGGTCTTAAAAAAATATATAATTTTTTTTACGTGGAATAGCCACAAAATTGCAGCAAAAAAACCCCTGAGAATAAAGAAACTCCACATAATCCTCTAACTAGAGCATGTGCCTAGCGTGAAATCTGAACTCAGAGTTTGAGACTGATGCGCTACCAATTGCGTTAGCAAGACTCAGGCAGAAACAAACATTTCATGAGATGATCAAAAAATCTGATATACAGGGATTGAACCTGAGGTTAATAGACAGTTATACTAACCACAAGGTTAACACCAAGCTGAGATACAGATACTACTGTTCAGATAAAAATTTAAAAAAAAACTTTAAAATATTTCACACCTCAGTTTGAAAATATAAGACAAGTGTATTAAAAACACCCTTAAACACCACTAGGTGGCACCAAATAATTTGAAAATACTGAATATCAGGAAAAAAATACACATAATGTATATATACTAGCAAGTCTACTATAAGAATGGGCAGACACTAGGTAAAGTCAAGCAGACAAGCTACAGACCTCAGAGTACACAAACTAACTTAATATAGACTGTGTTTGCACCCTTATATATAAAGAATTCCCTAAAAAAATCCTATAACAAGGAAATAATGGACTGTCGTTGCACACACCTAAACGGCACAAGAAAAAAGGGTCCAATAGGGAAATATGCAGAGGAAAGGCTCTCAAGTGATACCTCCGATAAGGAAGAGGTTAACAATCTGTAAGAAATCTAAAACTAATAACGGCTAAAGCACTATACAAAAGTGTGACACACTGCCGCCATACAAACATAACATCCCCATATAGTCTTAATATAGCTATGCATAGAGTCTAGAAGATATACCGGAGCGTCACACACCCCTAGTAAAACCTATAGTAAAGGAACCGTTCCCCTGAGGGAGCCCGGCTCGATCTTAATATAAACTGGTATAGAGAACAAACAATCGTGCTTGATCCCATACAAAATAAACAACCCCGTACCGCTAACTGTTGATGTCACTAACATAAATACGGGGGGAAAGATAACAGCCTCTCTTGAAGATGCTGCAGACACGGCTCTAACCAATGCCAGATATTTACAATCAAAACCGCGCACCTTAAGAAATATCCCAGTGTGACCGGCTAGGATAACTGCAATGTCAGCCAAGCAGCTAAATGATTTAGGCACTACTAAATTTGATAACTGCTCTCTGCTAACGTAATAAAGAAACCTCATGTCCTTACCTTACCCGGACATAAGCTAAGGAGAAGAGCGCCATTGTGCAAAAGGTGTGAAAAAAGGTCATAGATCATTGTATCTGAGTGCAAATATACAAAAAGATCGTACCTACATTAATTATTGTGTATATAGTTTAGAACACATTTAGTCTGAGACAGAAAAACGTATTAATTAACTCAGTCATCAATAGGGAACCCCTGACTGTAAAGAGGCATATTATTCCCTATATCTTAGTGAATTAACTCCTGGTATGGAAAGGAACGTGATAAATATCCCTAGTGTAAATATACACACGGTCTCCATACAATATAAGCCTGGGTCTTTATGGACTTGACTCTTCAAAAGGATATAAGGCGGCCTCATTTTTCTTCTACTGGATTAGTCCAGTTGCCCTACTTTGTTGAAAAATAACAAAGATTATTGCGATAAGTTTGAGGCAATAATCAACAAGTGCTCATTCGATTTAATTGTGCATACAGTGGAATCCCTCACTAAGGAAATGGCCAAACAAGAAGTGGAATTGGCTACCGTCAAAGAGGAGCTTTCTGGCCAAATCTCCGAGGAAGATTTGAAAAATCTGATAACACAGACGGATGAAAAAATGGATCGCCTGCAAAAGGAGCTAAAAGAAAGAAAGCGTACAAAGTTTGTTTGAGATGAACAAGATTACTCACAAGGCTGGGTCTACAGATGGCGACAGGGTCCCCATGGCAACCGGGGTAAACAGACCAGAGGCAGACGTACGACCAATCAGCACCACAAGAAAGCCGCACGTGATACAGAAGGCGACTCGATGGATGTGACGTCAAGTTCCACAAGTCTGAGCAGAAGCGATACAAGCGGAGAGCAGGAAGAAAGCATCGCAAGAAAGGCACCGGTCAGAAAATCCAACCGGAGGGGCGGAGGACATCAGAGGAATCGACAGTAGTGAATATATCCAGTGTTGCATTGGATGATGGTGAGCTTGCACTCCTCAATAGAGGACTATCGTTTTGCCCAAGTAAGCAGACTGACTTTTTTGAAGTAAATAAAGATCTGAATAGGTTCTATAGGAACATTAAATTGAGAGTACAGTTTGGTGATGTGAGTGTTAAGCACAATACCCCTTGCAAAGACTCTGGGGACTGGACTTTAAAAAAGCTGGGTTTATGGAAAAAGAGTAATTATACACCAGTAATTCATAACAATAGTATTAATACATTTATACAACTTGTAAATTTGGATGTGAGCAAATTACAACAGCAGGTTCTCAGGGGATGGTAAGAAGGTAAAAAGTAATATGAGTAATGTTGAAAAGAAAGCAATACAATCCTTTCAAAGTAAATTGAATAATGTTATCCTGAAGGGAGCCGATAAGGGAGGCGCATCTATGGTTATTGATAAACAGTACTACATTGGGGAAATTAGACAACAATTGGATGACCCTGAAACATATAAGAAATTGTCTCAAAATCCTGTTCATAGGATACAAAAAGAATTATTGGCCTGCCTGGAGAGAGCAGTAAAGGTTGGGGTAATTGACTTAAAATTGAAAGATTTTCTATATAATAAGTCACCAAGAACACCGTTTTTTTATACTATACCAAAGATTCACAAAAACCTTGCTGCTCCTCCAGGTAGGCCAATTATTTCCAGTATAGATTCTGCCTTTTCTAATGTATCTATTTTTATTGATAAATTGTTGCAGCCTGAGGTCTTAAAGTGCAGTTCGTACATTAAAGACACAGGTGATTTTTTGAAAAAAGTGAGAGAATTACATCTACCTAGTGACCGTTTTGTATTATATACATTAGATGTTAAGAGCCTCTATACCTGTATAAAGCATGAAACAGGTATGGGGGTGATTAAGAAAATATTGCATGTAAATGGGGGGTATACTCCTCAATAAAATGCTTTTATAGAAGAACTACTAGGCTTGATTCTGCACTGGAATTACTTCATGTTTCAGGATGATTGGTTCATACAGATAAGAGGAACTGCCATGGGGTCCAACGTGGCCCCATCATACGCCAATTTATTTATGAGTATTATTGAAGAGAACATAGTTTATGAAAATAAATTGTTTAAAGACTATGGAGGAGCCTGGTGGCGCTTCATAGACAACATATTTGGCGTATGGTGGGGCCCCGTGGACTCCCTGGTACAGTTTATTACTGACCTAAATTCTTCTGTAAGGAATTTGGAATTCACATTGAATTTCAGTGAAGAGAGTATCATGTTTTTGGACACTAGAGTGTATAAGAAAAGTCTTACATTGGAATTTGATTTATATTCGAAGGAAACGGACAGGAATACATTGTTAGAATTTCATAATTTCCATCCACGCCATTTGGTAGAATCCTTACCCAAGAGTCAATTGATGAGAGTTCATTGTATTGTGTCGGAATCAGATAATCTTAATAAAAGAATTAATGAAATGCAAGAAAAATTCCGTAATAGAGGTTACCCCCAAAATGTACTAGATAAATGTAGTAATAACCTCACTACCAATAAAGATGATAAAGATAAGAGTAAGAGAATGATCTTTACATCACAGTACAGTGCCCATGGTAGACAAATAGCCAAAATTATTAATAAACATTGGCCTATATTGCAGAGGTGCAATAATAATATTATTGAATTCAAAGAGAGACCTATTATGGCCTATAAAAGGGTAAAGAATTTGAGGGACTACTTTGTTAAGTCTGACATAGGACCAGCTAAGCAGCTACAGCAGAGCCACTTGACAAAGAAGAATGTAGGATGTTATCCTTGTTTAGGTTGTATTAGTTGTAACTCAGTAATAAGGGGCAAAGAGTTTGTCCACCCTAGAAGTGGTAAACGGTATACTATTAGGAATTTTTTTACTTGCGACACTACATATGCAATTTACTTAATTAAATGTCCGTGTTCCCACATCTATATCGGAGAGACGGTAAGAAAAGTGAAAGATAGGCTTAGCCAGCATCGCTCCAATATTAGATGTGGGAACAGGGAGGCACCTGTCTCCAATCATTTTTTGGAGAAAGGCCACAGTATCAGCCAGCTCCGGTGGCAGGTTATTGATCGCGTAGGCCCGCAGAGAATGGGTGGTGACCGTGAGAAAATATTAAAACAAAAAGAAATGCATTGGATTCATAAATTAGGATCACTGGCACCTTATGGCATGAATAGGGATTTCGATTGGTCAGTTTTTTGGTAAAGATTAGGTCTAATTAAATTTTATTTACAATAATGTATAGATATTGTAGTACTGGCATCAGGGTTCGTTGTAACTGCTTTAGATATTGTAGAGATACTATTTCCTTGCTGTAAAGATGTTTAAACAATGTTTCTTTAACAAAAAGTGTCTTGTTGCAAATTGTATACATTTTGGATGTTTAAAGAGTAATGTATTCTGTGCAGCAGGTGGCGCTCAAGTATAGAATGTATTGGCGCCAAGCTAACCAGTTTAAAAGGATCACCTCTGAGTATTGTTTGTATAGCATGATTAAGTGACAACAGTCACGAAACGTTGCTCTTTCTTTTGTCAATAAAGACACTTTTTAAGCAAGCTGTGCTGTGGACATTTTCGTGTTTAATATTGTCACAGTGGAATTGGGCAGATTTCCACAGTCGTCACAAGCACATTATTTGCCTGGCAGCTGTTCTACATGTTGTTGAGGACTGGATTAGTCCAGGGATCTGCACTGCCGCAAAACCTCCCAAACTTTGAGGACATAACTTCATTAAAATACAAACCCTTTCTGAGGGTAACAGGTCCCACCCGGCCCCTGATTGTCTGTCCTCTCACCCTTTAGTGTGGAAAGACATTTATATTAAAGGACTTCCCCTCCAGGGTCTTCTGCTGTAGAGCAGTTACAGCAGCTGCAGGTCTGAAAGTAAAAGAAAAAACAGAGTAACCAACCCTGTTTTTCTATATAAGGGGTAGCATAAATATTAGAAATAAAGCAAGGACCACCTCGCCGCTTTCTAACTGCTAAAAGCCACCATTACTCTTACTAAAGAGATTGACATGAACACAGCAGAACCCCAATCCTTGCTTGCATGGAAAAGTACCCATTAAAGGATTATATATCTTGAGACACCATTTTCGCACATCCTCCATTGACAGAGGCAAAGAGAATGACTCTTCCTGCTGGCCAGGAGTTGAATATAACAAATAATGTGGAATCCAGCACCAAAAAAACAACCAGGAGAACTGCAGAGAGCTACTACCTTTCTCTCAAAACATGAAGCATAAAAAACAGAGCGACTCCAGATCATGTGATCACATGATTAAGGGGCATTGGCCCAGAAACGTCATGGTTATTTTTTTTGATCTTGTCCTGGATATTTCAACACAATAAAGAGTTTTGCATCATTGGAGACCCTCTGTTTTTTATGCAGGAGTTCAATATCCCACTAGTAATTGGAATGACGTTGTGGACTCTCCATGCCATAGGAGAGAAAAACAAATCCCATAAAATTATCATATTGGCAGACTGTCTGCCAGTACCTAAGATGGGGGTGAGGGAGGGAAGAGAACTGTTTGGGAGGGATCAGGGGGTGGGAGGGTAATCTCTAAACTAAAGCTAAAATTAACTTTACAAGCTACCTGATTAACCCCTTCAATGCTGGGAATTTCAGACGTGTGGTGCGCAGCTGCAATTAGCAGCCTTCTAATTACCAAAAGGCAATGGCAAAGCCATATATGCCTGCTATTTCAAAACAAAAGGGATCCCAGAGACGCTTAACAGCCATTTGTGTCATGATTGCACAAGCAGTATGTAAATAAGTTCAGTGAGAATCCTAAAGTTTGTCAAAAGTTAACTTTTTTTATATGATCATATTTGGCGGCAAAATTGTGACATGAAATATGCCAAAATGGGCCTAGATTAATAGCTACTTAAAAACAATATATCATTTTGACAGGTAAATAAAAAAAACAAGGCTCTATTTCTATTTAAAGTGAATGTCAATTTTGATACTAAAGTGCCCGGTTTTTAAAAATTAGATTAAAAACAGGGGCACTTTAATTCATCAAAATTTACATTTCACTTGTGCTGTGAAAAAAAACTTACCTTTTAATCTTGACAGCAGCTCCAGCTTCCTCCGGTCGTTGCAAGCCATTTCTGACATCAGAAATGATGGATAGGTCATTCTCCAATCACGGCTTCCCCCTCGGGGGAATCCGTATCTGATTTAGCCGGATTCCTCATTTTAGAGCCAGGAAAAGGCTTTGCGACGGGTGGAGGAAGCTGGAGCGGCTGTCAAGATTAAAAGGTAAGTTTTTTTTTTCACAACAGGAGTGAAATGTAAATTTTTATGAATTAAAGTGCCCCTGTTTATAATCAAAGTTTTAAAAACCGGGCACTTTAGCATCAACATTGACATTCACTTTAAATGGAGTGATAACAAAAATGCTACAAATTCTCCGGTATTTTGAGCAAGTTCTTCTCTGAAAGTCCCGTTAGTGAAGCTGTTAATGTGGGGAAAGTATTGCAAGTTCTACACTGAGCACAGTGCGGAGGACAATCTCTTTTTCTGATTCTATATATTTATTTTTTTATAATTTCTCATCTTCAACTTACATCTTTTTCATCCAGTCAACTTTCCTTAGCTTTTGTCTTCTTTCCACATCCTGTTTCCGTTGCATTCTGGTGTGGTGAAATGTTATTCTCTTTCTATTACCAGTAGTAGTTATTTGATCTGTGCTGCTATAGGCCTGAAAAGGACACAGAACCTATGTTAAAGGATTACTTTCTGTTATAATGTTTAAGCTAAACAACTAACATATTAAAGTTAATAAACATTAATTAAAACCTACTGACCTATATTTTCTCCAAAACGAAGTTTCATAACGTTCTAAAAGTTATATCTTTTATTCGCCGATGATGTCACGTTATCCTGCCCACTATTTTCAGCACTGCGTGTTCAAAATACTTAAACCAATAACTTTGTGTTTAAAGCGCCATTTTGAAACCTAGGTATTGTAAACGGATTGGTACAGAGCAAAGGATACCCACGGAGTGGGTTTGGAAAACAATTACATTTGCAGACAAGATTTCTGATATACGGTAGAGATATGTTAATGAAATGCTATTGATAAAAAGCGTATTTGGGGTAGTTAGTTAGTAACAGGCATAGAAAATATTTACTTACAGTGGCCCTTTAACAGGACTGACAACATCAATCTGGCATAACTAGTGGTCTAGCAAAATTAAAGAAGGCACTTTACAAGTCATATTACAGATAATGTTTTACGTGTCTCCTCCACCTACGATACTGCAATTACATTAACTAACCGAGCCTACAGCCTTAAAGGGACAGTAAACTCAAAAAAATCTTGCATGATTTAAATAGGGCATGTAATTTTAAACAACTTTCCAATTTACTTTTATTAAAAATTTTGCTTTGTTCTCTTGGTATTCTTATTTGAAAGCTAAATCTAGGCGGTTCATGTGCTAATTTCTTAGACCTTGAAGACTGCCTCTAATCTGAAAGCATTTTGACAGTTTTTCACCACTAGAGGGCGTTAGTTCATGTGTTTCATATAGATAACATTGAGCTCAGGCACGTGAAGCTCCTAGGAGTCAGCACTGATTGGCTAAAAATGCAAGTCTGTCAAAAGAACTGAAATAAGGGGACAGTTTGCAGAGGCATAGATACAAGGTAATCACAGAGGTAAAAAGTGTATTTATATAACTGTGTTGGTTATGCAAAATTGGGGAATGGGTAATAAAAGGATTATCTACCTTTTTAAACAACAAAAATTCTGCTGTTTACTGTCCCTTTAATGTCGTCTTTAACTCCAGACTTTTCTTCAAAAACATTTACAACTCACTTAAAGGGACATGAAACCCAAAAATTTTCTTTCATGATTCAGATAGAGAATATAATTTTAAACAACTTTCCAATTTACTTCTATTATTTAATTTGCTTCCTTCTCTTATCATTTGCTGAAAGGTTTATCTAGGCAAGTTCATGAGCAGCAGAGAATCTAGGTTCTAGCTGTTGATTGGTGGCTGCATAAATATATTTAATGTGATTGGCTCACTCATGTGTTCAGTTAGAAACTAGTAGTGCATTGCTGCTCCTTCAACAAATTGTACCAAGAGAATGAAACACATTAGATAATAGAAGTAAATTAGAAAGCTGTTTAAAATTGTATTCTCTATCTGAATTATGAAAGAAACTAATCCTAAAGCCAGTGTACACGGAACATTTTTTTGCAGTACAGCGGTCCCACCCCTTGCTCTCTCTCTATCCCCCCTCTCTTTCTTGCTCTCTCCCACCCCTCTCTTTGGCGCTCTCTCCCCCTCTCTTTGGCGCTCTCTCCCCCACTCTTTGGCGCTCTCTCCCCCCACTCTTTGG
The DNA here is from genome assembly GCF_027579735.1 of Bombina bombina. Classification (NCBI taxonomy): domain Eukaryota; kingdom Metazoa; phylum Chordata; class Amphibia; order Anura; family Bombinatoridae; genus Bombina; species Bombina bombina. The sequence goes on along the minus strand of NC_069501.1, from coordinate 1,152,126,718 downwards.
CGCTCTCTCCCCTCACTCTTTGGAGCTCTCCCCCCCCCCACTCTTTGGCGCTCTCTCCCCCCACTCTTTGGCGCTCTCTCCCCCCACTCTTTGGCGCTCTCTCCCCCCCACTCTTTGGCGCTCTCTCCCCCATCTCTTTTGCGCACTCTCCCCCTCTCTTTTGCGCACTCTCCCCCTCTCTTTTGCGCACTCTCCCCCTCTCTTTTGCGCACTCTCCCCCCTCTCTTTTGCGCACTCTCCCCCTCTCTTTTGCACACTCTGCCCCCTCTCTTTTGTGCACTCTCCCCCCTCTTTTTTGTGCCCTCTCCTCCCTCTCTTTTGCTGTCTCTCTCCCCCCTCTCTTTTGCTGTCTCTCTCCATCCTCTATTTTGCTGTCTCTCTCCCTCCTCTCTTTTGCTGTCTCTCTCCCTCCTCTCTTTTGCTGTCTCTCTCCCTCTCTTTTGCTGTCTCTCTCCCTCCTCTCTTTTGTGCACTCTCCCCCCCTCTCTTTTGCGCACTTCCCCCCTCTATTTTGCGCACTCCCCCCCTCTCTTTTGCTGTCTCTCTCCCCCTCTCTTTTGCTGTCTCTCTCCCCCCTCTCTTTTGCTGTCTCTCTCCCCCCTGTCTTTTGCTGTCTCTCTCCCCCCTCTCTTTTGCTGTCTCTCTCCCCCCTCTCTTTTGCTGTCTCTCTCCCTCTCTCTTTTACTGTCTGTCTCCCTCCTCTATTTTGCTGTCTCTCTCCCTCTCTCTTTTGCTGTCTCTCTCCCTCTCTCTTTTGCTGTCTCTCTCCCCCCCTCTCTTTTGCTGTCTCTCTCCCCCCTCTCTTTTGCTGTCTCTCTCCCCCCCTCTCTTTTGCTGTCTCTCTCCCCCCTCTCTTTTGCTGTCTCTCTCCCTCTCTCTTTTACTGTCTGTCTCCCTCCTCTATTTTGCTGTCTCTCTCCCTCTCTCTTTTGCTGTCTCTCTCCCTCTCTCTTTTGCTGTCTCTCTCCCTCTCTCTTTTGCTGTCTCTCTCCCTCCTCTCTTTTGCTGTGTCTCTCCTCCCTCTCTTTTGCGCTGTGTCTCCCCTCCCTCTCTTTTGCGCTCTCTCCCCCCCTCTCTTTTGTGCACTCTCCCTCCTCTCTTGCGCGCTCTCCCCCCCCCCTCTCTTTTGTGCTCTCTCCCCCTCTCTTTTTTTTTCTCTTAACTACTGAACTTTCCACTTCTACAGCCAGTTCTTGTGTGTGACGTATAGCGCAGTGTTGTGCTCTTTTATTTACTTTTTAAAGCCTCGCACCTTTCTTCCTCGCGCAAACCCTGCACAGCTGGGGCGCGATCCGATAAAGATCGTAGTTTGCGGCGCAAGCGAGGGAACCCCCGCCGCCCGTAGTTTCAGCTCGCAACTCGAGCTATCCTATATACGGCGCCATCAGAGGCTAAAGTGCCGTAAGTCTCACAAACCAGCGATGTCCAGAAATCTGCGTAAGTACAAATTTCTGGAGTCGCCAGTGACTTACGGCACTTTAGAAACTGCCGGCGCCTACAAAACCTGACTAAGTTATAAAATCACCCGTACTGTCTAACACGCCTCCCAAACATAGCCCGACACGTCTAACCCTCTATCCCCCCTCACTATCCCACTCTTTGGCGCTCTCTCCCCCCACTCTTTGGCGCTCTCTCCCCCCACTCTTTGGCGCTCTCTCCCCCCACTCTTTGGCGCTCTCTCCCCCATCTCTTTTGCGCACTCTCCCCCTCTCTTTTGCGCACTCTCCCCCTCTCTTTTGCGCACTCTCCCCCCTCTCTTTTGCGCACTCTCCCCCCTCTCTTTTGCGCACTCTCCCCCTCTCTTTTGCACACTCTGCCCCCTCTCTTTTGTGCACTCTCCCCCCTCTTTTTTGTGCCCTCTCCTCCCTCTCTTTTGCTGTCTCTCTCCCCCCTCTCTTTTGCTGTCTCTCTCCATCCTCTATTTTGCTGTCTCTCTCCCTCCTCTCTTTTGCTGTCTCTCTCCCTCCTCTCTTTTGCTGTCTCTCTCCCTCTCTTTTGCTGTCTCTCTCCCTCCTCTCTTTTGTGCACTCTCCCCCCCTCTCTTTTGCGCACTTCCCCCCTCTATTTTGCGCACTCCCCCCCCTCTCTTTTGCTGTCTCTCTCCCCCTCTCTTTTGCTGTCTCTCTCCCCCCTCTCTTTTGCTGTCTCTCTCCCCCCTGTCTTTTGCTGTCTCTCTCCCCCCTCTCTTTTGCTGTCTCTCTCCCCCCTCTCTTTTGCTGTCTCTCTCCCTCTCTCTTTTACTGTCTGTCTCCCTCCTCTATTTTGCTGTCTCTCTCCCTCTCTCTTTTGCTGTCTCTCTCCCTCTCTCTTTTGCTGTCTCTCTCCCCCCTCTCTTTTGCTGTCTCTCTCCCCCCTCTCTTTTGCTGTCTCTCTCCCCCCTCTCTTTTGCTGTCTCTCTCCCCCCTCTCTTTTGCTGTCTCTCTCCCTCTCTCTTTTACTGTCTGTCTCCCTCCTCTATTTTGCTGTCTCTCTCCCTCTCTCTTTTGCTGTCTCTCTCCCTCTCTCTTTTGCTGTCTCTCTCCCTCTCTCTTTTGCTGTCTCTCTCCCTCCTCTCTTTTGCTGTGTCTCTCCTCCCTCTCTTTTGCGCTGTGTCTCCCCTCCCTCTCTTTTGCGCTCTCTCCCCCCCTCTCTTTTGTGCACTCTCCCTCCTCTCTTGCGCGCTCTCCCCCCCCTCTCTTTTGTGCTCTCTCCCCCTCTCTTTTTTTTTCTCTTAACTACTGAACTTTCCACTTCTACAGCCAGTTCTTGTGTGTGACGTATAGCGCAGTGTTGTGCTCTTTTATTTACTTTTTAAAGCCTCGCACCTTTCTTCCTCGCGCAAACCCTGCACAGCTGGGGCGCGATCCGATAAAGATCGTAGTTTGCGGCGCAAGCGAGGGAACCCCCGCCGCCCGTAGTTTCAGCTCGCAACTCGAGCTATCCTATATACGGCGCCATCAGAGGCTAAAGTGCCGTAAGTCTCACAAACCAGCGATGTCCAGAAATCTGCGTAAGTACAAATTTCTGGAGTCGCCAGTGACTTACGGCACTTTAGAAACTGCCGGCGCCTACAAAACCTGACTAAGTTATAAAATCACCCGTACTGTCTAACACGCCTCCCAAACATAGCCCGACACGTCTAACCCTCTATCCCCCCTCACTATCCTAACAATAAAAAATGTATTAACCCCTAAACCGCCGCTCCCGGACCCCGCCGCCACGTAATAAAGTTATTAACCCCTAAACCGACGCTCCCGGACCCCGCTGCCAGCTATATTAAATCTATAACCCCCTAATGTGAGCCCCTACCCCGCCGCCATCTACCTTACCTACCCCCTAAAGTGAGCCCCTTACACCGCCGCCATCTACCTTACCTACCCCCTAAAGTGAGCCCCTTACACCGCCGCCATCTACCTTACCTACCCCCTAAAGTGAGCCCCTTACACCGCCGCCATCTAACTTACCTACCCCCTAAAGCGAGCCCCTTACACCGCCGCCATCTACCTTACCTACCCCCTAAAGTGAGCACCTACCCCGCCGCCATCTACCTTACCTACCCCCTAAAGTGAGCCCCTTACACCGCCGCCAGCTATATTAACTATATTAACCCTAATTATATTAGGGTTAATATAGTTATTATATTATATATATTAACTATATTAACCCTAATTATATTAGGGTTAATATCGTTATTATATTATATATATATATTAATTATAATAACCCTATCTAACTCTAATATCCCTAACTAAATTCTTATTAAAATACATCTAATTGATATTAATATTATTAATTAAAATATTCCTATTTAAATCTAAATACTTACCTATAAAATAAACACTAAGATAGCTACAATGTAATTAATAATTACATTGTAGCTATTTTAGGGTTTATATTTATTTTACAGGTAACTTGGTATTTATTTTAACTAGGTACAATAGCTATTAAATAGTTAATAACTATTTAATAGCTACCTAGTTAAAATAATTACCAATTTACCTGTAAAATAAATCCTAACCTAAGTTACAAATACATCTACACTATCAATAAATTAAATAAACTACAAATATCTAAACTAAAATACAATAAAATAAACTAAACTAAATTACAAAAAAAAAAAAACACTAAATTACAAAAAATAAAAAAAAGATTACAAGATTTTTAAGCTAATTACACCTATTCTAAGCCCCCTAATAAAATAATAAGGCCCCCCAAAATAAAAAAAAATCCCTACCCTATTCTATATTTAAAAAGTTCACAGCTCTTTTACCTTACCAGCCCTAAAAAAGGGCCTTTTGCGGGGCATGCCCCAAAGAAAACAGTTCTTTTGCCTGTAAAAAAAAAACACAATACCACCCCCCAACATTACAACCCACCACCCACATACCCCTATTCTAAACCCACCCAAACCCCCCTTAAAAAAACCTAACACTACCCCCCTGAAGATCTCCCTACCTTGTCTTCACCCAGCCGGGCAGAACTCTTCATCCGATCCGAGGCGATGTCCAATCAAGCAGCAGAGAAGTCTTCTTCCATCCGGGCGATGTCTTCAATCAAGCGGCAGTGAAGTCTTCTTCCATCCGGGCGATGTCTTCAATCAAGCGGCAGTGAAGTCTTCTTCCATCCGGCAATGTCTTCAATCAAGCGACAGTGAAGTCTTCTTCCATCCGGCGATGTCTTCAAGCAAAGCGGCATCTTCAATCTTCTTTCTTCGCTCCTCCGCCGCGGAGCATCCATCCGGCACGAAGACTAAACGAGGAATGAGGTACCTTTAAATGACGTCATCCAAGATGGCGTCCGTCGAATTCCGATTGGCTGATAGGATTCTATCAGCCAATCGGAATTAAGGTAAAAAAATCTGATTGGCTGATTGAATCAGCCAATCGGATTCAAGTTGAATCCGATTGGCTGATTGGTTCAGCCAATCGGATTGAACTTGAATCTGACATCGCCGGATGGAAGAAGACTTCACTGCCGCTTGATTGAAGACATCGCCGGATGGAAGAAGACTTCACTGCCCCCCTGAAGATCTCCCTACCTTGTCTTCACCCAGCCGGGCAGAACTCTTCATCCGATCCGAGGCGATGTCCAATCAAGCAGCAGAGAAGTCTTCTTCCATCCAGAACTGCTTGTGCAATGCCGCCCCCTGCAGATTTGCGGCCAATTATGGCCGCTAGCAGCGGATGTCAATCAGCCCGATCGTATAGAATCGGGCGGATTGAAGACCACAGCCTCAGAGGCAGCGGATCAGTTATGGAGCAGCGGTCTTTAGACCGCTGCTTCATAACTGCTGTTTCCGTTGAGCCTGAAGGCTTGTGCAGAAACAGGGGCATCAAGCTCCATTCAGAGCTTGATAATTCGGCCCCTAAATGTAAAAGTGTAATATTACAGGCAAGAGACAAAAAGAAAACGCCCTCTGGAAGCGTTTAAAAGGTTAGCAATATAAAAAGGGCTTGTCCCTGCGCTCAAAAGCAGAATATTGAAGGATCTATGAACTAGAATAACTGAATAGCTAATTCTATATAAAAAATGTGTACAAAGTTATATAAAATGAATAAACGGAGTAACTAACAATACTAGCAATGTGCACAATTGATATGGTTTAATAACACAATATATACATATTTAATACATATAAACATTTAAATAAATAACCACCGGTGGCTAAAAGTGCTAAAAATGATAGACAAATAGTAATTCTCAAATGAAACTCATATAGAGCTATATTGGTTGATAGCTTCGTAGACTGAAAAAGTCCCAAAAAAGGCAAGTGTGGCAAACTCAGGTAAAATCTGGAAAATATCAAAGTGGAATGCTGGAAAGTGATCAATGATCTTCAGTATGCTGTTTACCCTCGATCGCTACTTATGCAGCTGACAGCTAAAAAACATGCAGATTTGTAAGTGGGTTAAATAATTCTTGTTATCCCCAAGCAGCTTGGTACAATTATAAGACGAAAACTGTCCGATTACCTTGCAATCCTGGCGTTGTATCTCTCTAGCATGCTTTAATCAGGGGCTTTTGCTTCTCTCTGGTCAGTGACGATCACGTGACCAGTATCCTCCAATAGCCGTGTTGTATCTTTGAGCTGTATCAATTGTGGTAAAGTTTAAATTAGTTTAATAGAAAAGTCCATCTTCCAGATGAAGTATACAGAGCGCTCTGTTTCCAAACTATAATCATAAGCAGTGTTTCAAGTACTACGCATTTACGCTTTTCAGCCGTTCAAGGCCTTTATCAGATAGGACATACATATACATATCTGCATGTTTTTTGAGCAGTCAGCTGCATAAGTAGCGATCGAGGGTAAACAGCATACTGAAGATCATTGATCACTTTCCAGAGTTTCATTTGAGAATTACTATTTGCCTAGCATTTTTAGCATGGTTAGCCACCGGTGGTTATTTATTAAAATGTTTATATGTATTAAATATGTATATATTGTGTTATTAAACCATATTAATTAAGCACATTGCTAGTAATGTTAGTTACTTAGTTTATTAATTGTATACATTTTTATACATTTTGTACACATTTTTTATATATAATTAGCTATTCAGCTATTCTAGTTCATAGAAGCCTCATTCTTAAAAGCCCGAGATGCAGCAACTGATCTGGTAGAATGGGCAGTAATGTCCTTCCTCCAAGTAAGTCTTATGAATCAAAAACTTTAACCAAGGGGGGGCGGAGTTAGCCCTGCATCTGAGCGGTCACACTCCACATGAGCTCCGGCTATATTTCATAGATTTTTACTTCTCAGACCGCTCAGGGCAGGTAACTACATACTGCATGAGAGCAGTTCAGGAGGCAGAACACCTAAGTCAGCTAAGAAGCTACAGGAGACAAGTGCAGTGCTATATTTAACGGCTTTTATTCACAGAGGACTGCACAGTGAATATACTGCAGACGCCATTTTGTGGGGTGGACCATGCTGGCATACCCTTTCTGAAAACAACCGTTAGTATTTGGGACTCTGTAACCCCTGCACGATACATAGAAACCCTTCACACACAGTAATTGCTGATCGGCTGGCAGCCTTTGAGCGGCAGATGGACAGATGCTTTAAAAATGTATTGCTCTCTTTACACCCGGAGACCGCCAGTGTTACTATTGCCTCAGAGACAGTGGAGACTGGGAGACACATCCAGATCGGTACGTCAGACCCCCAGGACCTTACTCAGTCAGATACCGACACCGCTTCTATTAAACTAGAGACTGATCAGGGATCTTTGCTAAGCAAGACACCACCGCTTACGCCGTCACAATTTACCGCAGTACAGCAGCTGACACCCGTACATCCGGGAGAGAGGCCTCACTATGATATCCGGTATTCTATGCGGGCCAGACACCGACAGTTGCACAAGCTCTGGTATATACCAGATCCCACTATAGTCCTCAGACTCACCGTCTATTACAGACCCTCCTCTAGAGTGTTGTGGAAGAAGGAAGGCAGGAAATACAGCACATACAAGAACAGGCTGCAGCGTCTATACGATCCCAACCAACGGCTCCAGACCGCTCTCCCGGGTTGTGACAGCGATACCACAAGTCTGCCACTTTCCATACCCTCTGTGTTCATGGCCCTCAGACTTGGGATAGGGTAAATATGGCAGCTCCCTCCTCATATACTCCTCCATGGCCAGTTTAACACATGCTAAGAAGAGGAGACTTACTTTGTAAGACTGTTTGATTATATTCTCCACCAGTTTGGACTGTTGAAATATTATGACATACAGAGCTGAATCTATTCCAATGTTTGTTTAAAGAGAGTTGTATTGTGACACCTAGGTATACTTATAGCTTTATCTTCACACAGTATTATCATAATGCTACGTTGCTTATCACACTCATATCCATTACTTCATATGCTCCCCAATAGAGGATCACACTACAAAGGATTTTCTTCCGATCATAAATAGTATGTTTACAGTCCTACTGTACATCATGGTTATCAACTATTGCTATTCATGTTGTCCTTGAGGTAAAAGATATACACTTTTCAGACATGATTCTCACACACTCTCCTAATAAAAAGGAGTAAAATTGATATAGTACATGTTGGAGCACTGTGAAAATTAAGACATCACTTACTTCGGTACATATAAGAAGCACCTTTTTCCTCTTCTCAGCTATTTTAGCCTCAACCCCTAGACATAATTAATAGCGCTATTATGATTATTAAGTGTACCAAAACTTCTCTACCTACCCACCCCATGAGACAACCCCACATGGCTCTTCTACTAAAATTGTATCTCCCTAAATCAATACCTTCCTGACACCCCCTCAGCTCCAGATAACACACGCCTCCAACAAGAGCCCATCTCCCCCCTCCAATTCCTTCTCTTCTTTTCCCCCTTTTTTCTCACTTTCCCCCCCCCCCCCCACCTCTCATCTCTTTTAAGCAGCTTTACTCAGCTGATCTCCCCCATCTTCCTGTCCTAAATACTTGGCCCAAAAGTGGCCTCTTCAAAAGCCAATTTCCTCTACCACTGACCATAAGCTCTTTGGGGTTCAAAAGTAACTCCCCCTTTTCATAGAGGAACACATTACAGAAAATAACATAAAATGGAGGTTTATGATAGATGCCTGCACAGATTTACTGTAATGTATTTGTATTATTCAATATTTCTTTTTTCTTTTATATGTTAATCATTCAGTTATTCTTATTGCATGGCATTTTATTTACACTGTATTCTCTACAACCTCAATAAAAAATATTGATTAAAAAAAAAAAAAAAACTTTAACCAAGAAGCCAAAGAAACAGCAGTAGCTTTCAAACCTTACCTAGAACCAGAATAAACAAACTAGAGATTTATGTTTAAAATCCTTAGTAGCTGACAAATAGAATTTCAGAGCTCTTACCACATCCAAATTATGAAAAAACAGAATTTATGCTTACCTGATGAATTACTTTCTCTTACGGTGTATCCAGTCCACGGATTAAACCTTACTTGGGGGATATTCTCATTCCCTACAGGAAGTGGCAAAGAGAGCACACAGCAGAGCTGTCCATATAGCTCCCCCTCAGGCTCCGCCCCCCCCAGTCATTCGACTGACGGTTAGGAGAAAAAGGAGAAACTAGGGTGCAGTGGTGACTGTAGTTTTACAAAGATAAATTTGAACCTGACTTAATTGCCAGGGCGGGCCGTGGACTGGATACACCGTAAGAGAAAGTAATTTATCAGGTAAGCATAAATTCTGTTTTCTCTTACTTGGTGTATCCAGTCCACGGATTCATCCTTACTTGTGGGATACCAATACCAAAGCTTTAGGACACGGATGAAGGGAGGAAACAAGTCAGGTAACCTAAACGGAAGGCACCACTGTTTGCAAAACCTTTCTCCCAAAAATAGCCTCAGAAGAAGCAAAATTTGTAAAATTTGGCAAAAGTATGCAGTGAAGACCAAGTCGCTGCCTTACAAATCTGTTCAACAGAAGCCTCATTCTTGAAGGCCCATGTGGAAGCCACAGCTCTGGTGGAATGAGCTGTAATTCGTTCAGGAGGCTGCTGCCCAGCAGTCTCATAAGCTAATCGGATAATGCTTTTCAGCCAGAAGGAAAGAGAGGTAGCAGTCGCTTTCTGACCTCTCCTCTTACCAGAATAGACAACAAACAAGGATGATGTTTGTCTGAAATCTTTAGTTGCTTTTAAATAGAATTTTAAAGCCCGAACCACATCAAGATTGTGCAAAAGTCGTTCCTTCTTAGAAACTGGATTAGGACACAGAGAAGGAACAATGATTTACTGGTTAATATTCTTATTAGAAACAACTTTCGGAAGAAAACCAGGTTTAGTACGCAAAACAACCTTATCTGCATGAAACACCAGATAGGGTGAATTACACTGCAAAGCAGACAATTCTGAAACTCTCCGAGCAGAAGAGATAGCTACCAAAAACAAAACCTTCCAAGATAATAACTTAATATCTATGGAATGTAAAGGTTCAAACGGAACCCCTTGAAGAACTGAAAGAACTAAATTAAGACTCCATGGAGGAGCCACAGGTTTATAGACAGGCTTGATTCTAACTAAAGCCTGTGCAAACGCCTGAACATCTGGTACTGCTGCCAGCCGCTTGTGTAACAGGATAGACAGAGCAGATATCTGTCCCTTTAAGGAACTAGCTGACAATCCTTTCTTCAATCCTTCTTGGAGAAAAGACAAAATCCTGGGAATCCTAACTTTACTCCACGAGTAACCCTTGGATTCACACCAACAAAGATATTTCCGCCATATCTTATGGTAAATTTTCCTGGTGACAGGTTTTCTGGCCTGGATCAGAGTATCAATAACTGATTCAGAGAACCCACGTCTAGCTAGAATTAAGCGTTCAATCTCCAAGCAGTCAGTTGCAGAGAAACTAGATTTGGATGCTTGAATGGACCCTGTATTAGAAGATCCTGCCTCAATGGCAGCTTCCATGGTGGAACAGATGACATGTCCACTAGGTCTGCATACCAAGTCCTGCGTGGCCACGCAGGCGCTATCAAAATTACCGAAGCCTTCTCCTGTTTGATTCTGGCTACCAGCCGAGGGAGAAGGGGAAACGGTGGAAAGACATAAGCTAGACTGAAGGACAAGGCACTACTAGAGCATCTATCAATGCCGCCTTGGGGTCCCAGGACCTCGATCCGTAAAGAGGAAGTTTGGTGTTCTGACGGGACGCCATCAGATCCAATTCCGGAATGCCCCATAGCTGGGTCAACTGAGCAAAAACCTCCAGGTGGAGTTCCCACTCCCCCGGGTGAAAAGTCTGACGACTCAGAAAATCCGCCTCCCAGTTGTCTACTCCTGGGATGTGAATTGCTGAGATATGGCAGGAGTGATCCTCCGCCCATTTGATGATCTTGGTTACTTCCTTCATCGCTAGGGAACTCTTTGTTCCTCCCTGATGATTGATGTATGCTACAGTCGTGATGTTGCCCGACTGAAATCTGATGAATTTGGCCTCCGCTAGTTGAGGCCATGCCTGGAGCGTGTTGAATATCGCTCTCAGTTCCAAAATGTTTATCGGGAGAAGAGATTCTTCCAGAGACCATAGGCCCTGAGCTTTCAGGGAGTCCCAGTCCGCACCCCAGCCTAACAGACTGGCATCGGTCGTGACAATGATCCACTCCGGTCTGCGGAAGCACATTACCTGAGACAGGTGATCCTGAGACAACCACCAGAGAAGAGAATCCCTGGTTTTCTGGTCCAGTTGTATTTGAGGAGACAAATCTGCATAATCCCCATTCCACTGTTTGAGCATGCACAGTTGCAGTGGTCTGAGATGGATTCGGGAAAAAGGGACCACGTCCATTGCCGCGACCATTAATCCGATTACCTCCATGCACTGAGCTACAGAAGGCCGAGGAATGGAATGAAGAACTCGGCAAGTAGTTAAAAGCTTCAACTTCCTGACCTCCGTCAGAAATATTTTCATTTCTACCGAGTCTATTAGTGTTCCCAGGAAGGGAACCCTTGTGAGCGGGGACAGAGAACTTTTTTCGACATTCACCTTCCACCCGTAAGACCTTAGAAAGGCCAGAACAATGTCCGTATGAGCCTTGGCTCTGTGAAAAGACGACGCCTGTATTTAGATGTCGTCTAGGTAAGGTGCTGCTGCAATGCCCCGCGGTCTTAGTACCGCTAGGAGGGACCCTAGCACCTTTGTAAAAATTCTGGGAGCAGTGGCCAACCCGAAAGGAAGGGCCACGAACTGGTAATGCTTGTCCAGAAAAGCGAACCTTAGGAACTGATGGTGATCTTTGTGGATGGGAATATGTAGGTACGCATCCTTTAGATCCACGGTAGTCATATATTGACCTTCCTGGATCATCGGCAAAATTGTCCGAATGGTTTCCATTTTGAATGATGGAACTCTGAGGAATTTGTTTAGAATTTTTAGATCCAGGATTGGCCTGAAAGTTCCTTCTTTTTTGGGAACTACAAACAGGTTTGAGTAAAAACCCAGTCCTTGTTCTGTAATTGGAACTGGGTGTATCACTCTCATCTTTAGTAGATCTTCTACACAGCGTAAGAACGCCTGTTTCTTTGTCTGGACTGAAGACAAACGAGAAATGTGGAACCTTCCCCTTGGAGGAGAATCCTTGAATTCTAGAAGATACCCCTGAGCAACAATTTCTAATGCCCAAGGATCTGGAACATCTCTTGCCCAAGCCTGAGCAAAGAGAGAAAGTCTGCCAACTACTAGATCCGGTCCCGGATCGGGGGCTACCCCTTCATGCTGTCTTGGTAGCAGCCGCAGGCTTCTTGGCCTGTTTACCCTTGTTCCAGCCCTGCAAGGGTTTCCAGGTTGCTTTGGGCTGTGAAGCGTTACCCTCTTGCTTTGCGGCAGCAGAGGTTGAAGCAGGTCCGCTCCTGAAGTTGCAAAAGGAGCGAAAATTAGCCTTGTTTTTGGCCTTAAACGGACTATCCTGTGGAAGGGCATGGCCCTTTCCCCCAGTGTTATCCGCGATAATTTCTTTCAATTCGGGACCGAAAAGGGTCTTTCCCTTGAAAGGAATATTTAGCAACTTTGTTTTGGACGACACGTCAGCCAACCATGATTTGAGCCAAAGCGCTCTTCGTGCCATAATGGCAAAACCAGAATTTTTCGCCGCTAACTTAGCTAATTGGAAAGCGGCATCTGTGATAAAAGAATTAGCCAGCCTTAGAGCATGAATTCTATCCATGACTTCGTCATACGAAGTCTCCCTCTGGAGCGACTCCTCCAGCGTCTCAAACCAAAAAGCCGCTGCAGTAGTTACAGGAATAATGCAGGCAATTGGTTGAAGAAGGAAACCTTGCTGAACAAATATTTTCTTCAGTAAACCTTCCAATTTTTTATCCATAGGATCTTTGAAAGCACAACTGTCTTCTATTGGAATGGTTGTGCGCTTGGCAAGTGTTGAAACTGCTCCCTCTACCTTAGGGACCATCTGCCACACATCCCGCCTGGGGTCAGTTATAGGGAACATTTTCTTAAAGATAGGAGGGGGAACAAAAGGTACGCCTGGTCTCTCCCACTCCCTAGTCACAATGTCCGCCACCCTCTTCGGGATCGGAAACGCATCAGTGTATACAGGGACTTCTAGAAACTTGTCCATTTTGCACAATTTTTCTGGGACCACCATGGGGTCGCAATCATCCAGCGTAGCTAAAACCTCCTTAAGCAGTACGCGGAGGTGTTCCAGCTTAAATTTAAACGCTAAGGAATCTGATTCTGCCCGCTGAGAAACCTTTCCTGTGTCAGAAATTTCTCCTTCGGACAGCCCGTCCCTCACTGCCACTTCAGAGTGTTGTGAGGGTACAACGGATAAATCATCTAAAGCTTCTGATTGCTCATCCTCTGTTCTTAAAACTGAGCTATCATGCTTCTTAGGAAAAACTGGCAGTTTGGATAGAAATGCCACAAGGGAATTATCCATGACTGCTGCTAATTGTTGTAATGTAATAGGGCCCAATGCGCTAGAGGTACTAGGCATCGCTTGCGCGGGCGTAACTGGTGTCGACACATGGGGAGAGGAAGGAGGACTATCCTCGTTACCTTCCGTCAAAGAATCATCTTGGGCTACATTTTTAAGTGTCACTGCATGCTCTTTAAAATGTTTAGATACCTTAGAGCACTTTAAACACAAATGTAAAGGGGGTACCGCCATGGCTATTAAACACATAGAACAGGGTCTATCTGTAGGCTCAGACATGTTAAACAGACTTAGACAGCACTCAAATACAGTAAAATACAATTTTTGAAAAAACGGTACTGTGCCTTTAAATAATAAAAAGCGCACACTTTTTTACTAAACCTCAAAAAAAGTCCAATCTTTATGAAATTTTCACCATATGATCCTAATGCTTTGAAATGATTGCACAGTAAATTAACCCCTTACTGCCCAAACCGGAGCAAATTAAAGCAGGCCACCGGTTTAACAAACTACAGCACCATGCCACAGCCTCTGCTGTGGCCCTACCTTCCTTGGGGATTAGTTTTGAACGAAAATAAGCCTCTCTGAAGTCCTCCAGCAATCTCTGGACTCTACACGTGAAGCTGCATGAAGCTGTCTGCCAAATGAACTGCGCAACTGAGGTGCAAAATTTAGGCCCCCTCCCTCTTCACTCCGGAGTTGTGGGGCCTTCCCAAGCCAAAATAGGTGTCAAGATATGCCATGCGGAATAAAACCCCAAAAAAGTGTTCCAAATGTAATACACACTTGTACAAATATCAGATTATTGTAATAAAATAATCGATTTCCCCTTAACAGTGTCCACCAGCGTTTTAAGCCCTTTTAACTTAGCCATCCTTCTATACTAAGTCTCAGAATATGGCTTACCTTCCCCACATGGGGATTCTTGTCAGTCTTCTAGCATTACCAAGTCTTGACTAGAAAAAAAGTGACTGAGCATACCTTATAGCAGTTAAGCCTGCAAACTGTTCCCCCCAACTGAAGTTCTCCGGTACTCAACAGTCCTGTGTGGGAACAGCAATGGATTTTAGTTACAACATGCTAAAATCGTTTTCCTCTCAGCAGAAATCTTCATCACTTTCTGCCACAGAGTAAATAGTACAAACCGGCACTATTTTAAAATAACAAACTCTTGATTGAAGAAATAAAAACTACAAATCTAACACCACATTCACTTTACCCTCCCGTGGAGATGCTACTTGTTAGAGCGGCAAAGAGAATGACTGGGGGGGCGGAGCCTGAGGGGGAGCTATATGGACAGCTCTGCTGTGTGCTCTCTTTGCCACTTCCTGTAGGGAATGAGAATATCCCACAAGTAAGGATGAATCCGTGGACTGGATACACCAAGTAAGAGAAAGTCTTGTTAGAATTTTTAGGATTAGGACAAAAAGAAGGAACAATCTCTTGATTAATATTGTCAGAAGAAACCACTTTAGGCCAAAAATATTCAATCTTAGTCCTCAAAACAGCCTTATCCTGATTAAAAAACAAGATATGGAGGGTGAGGAAAAAGCAATTCAGAAACTCTTCTAGCAAAAGAATGTCCAAATTATGCTAAAGACGGAACCTGCAAAACCCTTAAAACCAAATTAAGGTTCCAAGGAGGATAAATTGGCTTAATCTTAATTTTATATATATATATAGATATAGATATATATATATATATATATATATATATATACACACACACATATGTGGTTTGTATTGTTATGCTCCCAGAGTGTATTGGACATTGAGAAACATGTACATTAAGATTATGTAGTGTTAAATAAACTTTTTATTGAAAAATTAAGGTGTTATAGTAATTTGTAAGAAAATCGCGATTAAATCGCAATCACGTTTTTTTTATTGTTTTTTTTTTAAATCACAATTTTTCCCCCCATATCGCCCAGCCCTAATACGTATAAATATATAGACATATATAGAAGTGCATTGCAGGACTTTGCAGTCAGGTAGATGAAACCATGAAAAATATTTTTTAAGCAATATTCATTAATCAAGTGTTTAACTATGTATGTACTGTAAATATTTTACATTCCAATGTTCTTCACATAGGGGAATATGTTTTAAGTATTTTTAAATAGGTATTCCTATATTTATCTGTATAATCATCTATATATACATATATATGCACAGATAAATATTTTGCAAAAAAACACACATATATATATATATATATATATATATATATATTTAAGAATAAATGGAACATATTCTGCTATATGAAGAACATTTGAATGTGAAATATTCAGATTTCATGTCATGGTTAACGGACTTGAGAAAATGTGATCGGGTTTGTGCAACGGTGAGAAAAATATATTAATGCAATCACAATATTGTAGCTATGTCTTTTTCATGTTAGCACACAATGGAAAACTTTTTACTTTCAATTTGTAATACGCGTGGTATACGACGTTTGCAAAAAGCCAAAGTCAAGCACAGTTAGCATAAATATCACTCCATTTGTAATCTAGCCCTAAACGAATAAATTACTTATTGAAATACAAAGAGAATAACAAAATGATATTCACATTAAAAATGATAAATCACATTAAAAATCTTAAAATTGTTCTGCAAAAATAATTTTTATGGAAAAATTTAAATTCGTATTGAAATTAAACAGGAAAAAACTTACTAAACAATATTAGGTACTGGCAGACAGTCTGCCAAGTAAGAAGTTTAGGGCTTCTTTTTTTTATTTATTAATTAATTTTAATAATTCTATTAATATTTTTTATTTTCTGCAGTGTAGGATCACCCATTACACTCCCACCTTTCTGATCCCCCACAAACAGCTCTCTAACCGTCCCCCCTCCCAATGACATGCGCCATCTTAGGTACGGGCAGCTATCTGCCCATTTTATACCTATTTTTTAATTCTTTTTTAAATGTATATAATTTTTTTGTAGCGTAGCATCCCCCGCCACCTCCCCACAATAATTATTTAGGGGCCCCCACCCCATCCCAAACTTTTTTTCTGTAGTGCAGCCTTCTATTACTCGCTCTTCTTTTAAAATACATTTTCTTTAGTGTAGAGCTCGTTCCACTCCCTCCCCATGTCTCACCCCTCTACTGCTGGGTTATCCACCTGCCTTCCCTCCCACACCTCCCGCCGGCACCAATGAATATCATTACATGGCTGTAACAATCTGTCAGTCTGCCTTCATATGGAAAAGGAACAACGATCGTACTCCGTTACCATATGAAGGCAGATGCTGGAAGCACAGGAATAGCAGCTCTTGGCTGTCACTTACCAACCGAGACTGCTTGGGATTCCAGTAGTATGGATGTAGATCTAGGTTATACAGTACAATGGGCTATCTACCGTATAATGTAGATTTAAGTCTAAATAGGTTAAGGGGTTAATACACACACTAGAAATTATAATAAAACGACACTGTAGCTGCGCAAAAAAAACACAGTACGAGAGTAATAAGTACGAAATTCTAAAATTCAAAGCATATTGTAAAACAAGTTTCCCTGCCTCTGTTAGTGGCCTAAATTGGGGTGTTCTATAATTCTCTAAATATGTTCCTCCTGCATATCTCACGGTTTTATTTTGCAAAATGAAAGTAGTAAGATTATTTACAAATAGGCAAAACACTTATTACCCTAATAGAAAAACGCAATCAAAATATATATGATACAACAAAAACAGGGTTATCTGATTTATATTGGCTGCAGTGTAGTATTTAATTTTTATAGCTTGCCCCCCTGCTAACCCTACTCTCCTCAGCAAACGTTCCCTTTCCAGTTAACTCCATTACTTTCTACAGGAGGAATCTTGCCACTCGCACCTTTTTTTTAGAAAATTCACTGAGGGCAGCCCATGTGAGTGCAGGCAAGGATTTTGTCATGTCTGATACAAATAATGTTATATAATCAGGCTCTATAAGTGGCCTTTATTATTGTAAGGTCTTGTGTGGTGTATTCACTATTATATATTGTGTTTTGATAAGTCAGACAATGTGAGGTTTGTTAATCTGTTGTTATTTTGAAGCTATCTTTCTCTATAATTATTTTGCCTACAACTTACCCTTTTCCTGTAGACATCATAGAAAAACCTTACTGCTACAACTTACTTTAAAACATGATATCTGTGTATAGAGGCATAACAAGACCTCATTGGGCCCCAGGTAAAAGGATGTTGAGGGGCCCACATTTCCCCATTGCCTATGAGCTAATAAAAAAACATAATTTATGCTTACCTGATAAATTTATTTCTCTTGTGGTGTATCCAGTCCACGGATCATCCATTACTTCTGGGATATTCTCCTTCCCAACAGGAAGTTGCAAGAGGATCACCCACAGCAGAGCTGCTATATAGCTCCTCCCCTAACTGCCATATCCAGTCATTCGACCGAAACTAGCCGAGAAAGGAGAAACCATAGGGTGCAGTGGTGACTGTAGTTTAAAATTTAGACCTGCCTTAAAAGGACAGGGCGGGCCGTGGACTGGATACACCACAAGAGAAATAAATTTATCAGGTAAGCATAAATTATGTTTTCTCTTGTTAGGTGTATCCAGTCCACGGATCATTAATTACTTGTGGGATACCAATACCAAAGCTAAAGTACACAGATGAAGGGAGGGACAAGGCAGGTACTTAAACGGAAGGGACCACTGCCTGTAGAACCTTTCTCCCAAAAATAGCCTCCGAAGAAGCAAAAGTATCAAATTTGTAAAATTTTGAAAAGGTATGAAGCGAAGACCAAGTCGCCGCTTTGCAAATCTGTTCAACAGAAGCCTAATTTCTTTCATGTAATTAGCAAGAGTCCATGAGCTAGTGACGTATGGGATATACATTCCTACCAGGAGGGGCAAAGTTTCCCAAACCTCAAAATGCCTATAAATACACCCCTCACCACACCCACAATTCAGTTTTACAAACTTTGCCTCCGATGGAGGTGGTGAAGTAAGTTTGTGCTAGATTCTACGTTGATATGCGCTCCGCAGCAAGTTGGAGCCCGGTTTTCCTCTCAGCGTGCAGTGAATGTCAGAGGGATGTGAGGAGAGTATTGCCTATTTGAATGCAGTGATCTCCTTCTAAGGGGTTTATTTCATAGGTTCTCTGTTATCGGTCGTAGAGATTCATCTCTTACCTCCCTTTTCAGATCGACGATATACTCTTATATATACCATTACCTCTGCTGATTCTCGTTTCAGTACTGGTTTGGCTATCTGCTATATGTAGATGAGTGTCCTGGGGTAAGTAAGTCTTATTTTCTGTGACACTCCAAGCTATGGTTGGGCACTTTGTTTATAAAGTTCTAAATATATGTATTCAAACATTTATTTGCCTTGACTCAGAATGTTCAACTTTCCTTATTTTCAGACAGTCAGTTTCATATTTGGGATAATGCATTTTGATTTGACCATTTTTTCTTACCTTAAAATTTGACTTTTTCCCTGTGGGCTGTTAGGCTCGCGGGGGCTGAAAATGCTTCATTTTATTGCGTCATTCTTGGCGCGGACTTTTTTGGCGCAAAAATTCTATTTCCGTTTCCGGCGTCATACGTGTCGCCGGAAGTTGCGTCATTCTTTGACGTTATTTCGCGCCAAAAATGTCGGCGTTCCGGATGTGGCGTCATTTTTGGCGCCAAAAAGCATTTAGGCGCCAAATAATGTGGGCGTCTTATTTGGCGCGAAAAAATATGGGCGTCACTTTTGTCTCCACATTATTTAAGTCTCATTTTTTATTGCTTCTGGTTGCTAGAAGCTTGTTCTTTGGCATTCTTTCCCATTCCTGAAACTGTCATTTAAGGAATTTGATCAATTTTGCTTTATATGTTGTTTTTTCTCTTACATATTGCAAGATGTCTCACGTTGCATCTGAGCCAGAAGATACTACAGGAAAATCGCTGTCAAGTGCTGAATCTACCAAAGCTAAGTGTATCTGCTGTAAACTTTTGGTAGCTATTTCTCCAGCTGTTGTTTGTATTGATTGTCATGACAAACTTGTTAAAGCAGATAATATTTCCTTTAGTAAAGTACCATTGCCTGTTGCAGTTCCCTCAACATCTAAGGTGCAGAATGTTCCTGATAATATAAGAGATTTTGTTTCTGAATCCATAAAGAAGGCTATGTCTGTTATTTCTCCTTCTAGTAAACGTAAAAAATCTTTTAAAACTTCTCTCCCTACAGATGAATTTTTAAATGAACATCATCATTCTGATTCTGATGACTCCTCTGGTTCAGAGGATTCTGTCTCTGAGGTTGATGCTGATAAATCTTCATATTTATTTAAAATGGAATTTATTCGTTCTTTACTTAAAGAAGTTCTAATTGCTTTAGAAATAGAGGATTCTGGTCCTCTTGATACTAATTCTAAACGTTTAGATAAGGTATTTAAAGCTCCTGTGGTTATTCCAGAAGTTTTTCCTGTTCCTAATGCTATTTCTGCAGTAATTTCCAAAGAATGGGATAATTTGGGTAATTCATTTACTCCTTCTAAACGTTTTAAGCAATTATATCCTGTGCCGTCTGACAGATTAGAATTTTGGGACAAGATCCCTAAAGTTGATGGGGCTATTTCTACCCTTGCTAAACGTACTACTATTCCTACGTCAGATGGTACTTCGTTTAAGGATCCTCTAGATAGGAAAATTGAGTCCTTTCTAAGAAAAGCTTAACTGTGTTCAGGTAATCTTCTTAGACCTGCTATATCTTTGGCTGATGTTGCTGCAGCTTCAACTTTTTGGTTGGAAACTTTAGCGCAACAAGTAACACATCGTGATTCTCATGATATTATTATTCTTCTTCAGCATGCTAATAATTTTATCTGTGATGCCATTTTTGATATTATCAGAGTTGATGTCAGGTTTATGTCTCTAGCTATTTTAGCTAGAAGAGCTTTATGGCTTAAAACTTGGAATGCTGATATGGCTTCTAAATCAACTTTACTTTCCATTTCTTTCCAGGGTAACAAATTATTTGGTTCTCAGT
Source organism: Bombina bombina (assembly GCF_027579735.1). Lineage (NCBI taxonomy): Eukaryota > Metazoa > Chordata > Amphibia > Anura > Bombinatoridae > Bombina > Bombina bombina. The sequence goes on along the minus strand of NC_069501.1, from coordinate 1,152,106,347 downwards.
TGGATTCCATTATTTCAACTGTTACTGGTGGGAAAGGAACTTTTTTACCACAGGATAAAAAATCTAAAGGTAAAAACAGGGCTAATAATCGTTTTCGTTCCTTTCGTTTCAACAAAGAACAAAAGCCTGATCCTTCATCCTCAGGAGCAGTTTCAGTTTGGAGACCATCTCCAGTCTGGAATAAATCCAAGCCAGCTAGAAAGGCAAAGCCTGCTTCTAAGTCCACATGAAGGTGCGGCCCTCATTCCAGCTCAGCTGGTAGGGGGCAGGTTACGTTTTTTCAAGGAAATTTGGATCAATTCTGTTCACAATCTTTGGATTCAGAGCATTGTTTCAGAAGGGTACAGAATTGGTTTCAAGTTGAGACCTCCTGCAAAGAGATTTTTTCTTTCCCGTGTCCCAGTAAATCCAGTAAAAGCTCAAGCATTTCTGAAATGTGTTTCAGATCTAGAGTTGACTGGAGTAATTATGCCAGTTCCAGTTCCGGAACAGGGGATGGGGTTTTATTCAAATCTCTTCATTGTACCAAAGAAGGAGAATTCTTTCAGACCAGTTCTGGATCTAAAAATATTGAATCGTTATGTAAGGATACCAACGTTCAAGATGGTAACTGTAAGGACTATCTTACCTTTTGTTCAGCAAGGGAATTATATGTCCACGATAGATTTACAGGATGCATATCTGCATATTCCGATTCATCCAGATCATTATCAGTTCCTGAGATTCTCGTTTCTGGACAAGCATTACCAATTTGTGGCTCTGCCGTTTGGCCTAGCTACAGCTCCAAGAATTTTTACAAAGGTTCTCGGTGCCCTGCTGTCTGTAATCAGAGAACAGGGTATTGTGGTATTTCCTTATTTGGACGATATCTTGGTACTTGCTCAGTCTTTACATTTAGCAGAATCTCATACGAATCAACTTGTGTTGTTTCTTCAAGATCATGGTTGGAGGATCAATTTACCAAAAAGTTCTTTGATTCCTCAGACAAGTGTAACCTTTCTGGGTTTCCAGATGGATTCAGTGTCCATGACTCTGTCTTTAACAGACAAGAGACGTCTAAAGTTGATTACAGCTTGTCGAAACCTTCAGTCACAATCATTCCCTTCGGTAGCCTTATGCATGGAAATTCTAGGTCTTATGACTGCTGCATCGGACGCGATCCCCTTTGCTCGTTTTCACATGCGACCTCTTCAGCTCTGTATGCTGAAGCAATGGTGCAAGGATTACACGAAGATATCTCAATTAATATCTTTAAAACCGATTGTTCGACACTCTCTAACATGGTGGACAGATCACCATCGTTTAATTCAGGGGGCTTCTTTTGTGCTTCCGACCTGGACTGTAATTTCAACAGATGCAAGTCTCACAGGTTGGGGAGCTGTGTGGGGATCTCTGACGGCACAAGGAGTTTGGGAATCTCAGGAGGTGAGATTACCGATCAATATTTTGGAACTCCGTGCAATTTTCAGAGCTCTTCAGTTTTGGCCTCTTCTGAAGAGAGAATCGTTCATTTGTTTTCAGACAGACAATGTCACAACTGTGGCATACATCAATCATCAAGGAGGGACTCACAGTCCTCTGGCTATGAAAGAAGTATCTCGAATTTTGGTTTGGGCGGAATCCAGCTCCTGTCTAATCTCTGCGGTTCATATCCCAGGTGTAGACAATTGGGAAGCGGATTATCTCAGTCGCCAAACGTTGCATCCGGGCGAATGGTCTCTTCACCCAGAGGTATTTCTTCAGATTGTTCAAATGTGGGAACTTCCAGAAATAGATCTGATGGCGTCCCATCTAAACAAGAAACTTCCCAGGTATCTGTCCAGATCCCGGGATCCTCAGGCGGAGGCAGTGGATGCATTATCACTTCCTTGGAAGTATCATCCTGCCTATATCTTTCCGCCTCTAGTTCTTCTTCCAAGAGTAATCTCCAAGATTCTGAAGGAATGTTCGTTTGTTCTGCTGGTAGCTCCGGCATGGCCTCACAGGTTTTGGTATGCGGATCTTGTCCGGATGGCCTCTTGCCAACCGTGGACTCTTCCGTTAAGACCAGACCTTCTGTCACAAGGCCCTTTTTTCCATCAGGATCTGAAATCCTTAAATTTAAAGGTATGGAGATTGAACGCTTGATTCTTGGTCAAAGAGGTTTCTCTGACTCCGTGATTAATACTATGTTACAGGCTCGTAAATCTGTATCTCGAGAGATATATTATAGAGTCTGGAAGACTTATATTTCTTGGTGTCTTTCTCATCATTTTTCTTGGCATTCTTTTAGAATACCAAGAATTTTACAGTTTCTTCAGGATGGTTTAGATAAGGGTTTGTCCGCAAGTTCTTTGAAAGGACAAATCTCTGCTCTTTCTGTTCTTTTTCACAGAAAGATTGCTATTCTTCCTGATATTCATTGTTTTGTACAAGCTTTGGTTCGTATAAAACCTGTCATTAAGTCAATTTCTCCTCCTTGGAGTTTGAATTTGGTTCTGGGAGCTCTTCAAGCTCCTCCATTTGAACCTATGCATTCATTGGACATTAAATTACTTTCTTGGAAAGTTTTGTTCCTTTTGGCCATCTCTTCTGCTAGAAGAGTTTCTGAATTATCTGCTCTTTCGTGTGAGTCTCCTTTTCTGATTTTTCATCAGGATAAGGCGGTGTTGCGAACTTCTTTTGAATTTTTACCTAAAGTTGTGAATTCCAACAACATTAGTAGAGAAATTGTGGTTCCTTCATTATGTCCTAATCCTAAGAATTCTAAGGAGAAATCGTTGCATTCTTTGGATGTTGTTAGAGCTTTGAAATATTATGTTGAAGCTACGAAATCTTTCCGTAAGACTTCTAGTCTATTTGTTATCTTTTCCGGTTCTAGGAAAGGCCAGAAAGCTTCTGCCATTTCTTTGGCATCTTGGTTGAAATCTTTAATTCATCTTGCCTATGTTGAGTCGGGTAAAATTCCGCCTCAGAGAATTACAGCTCATTCTACTAGGTCAGTATCTACTTCCTGGGCGTTTAGGAATGAAGCTTCGGTTGACCAGATCTGCAAAGCAGCAACTTGGTCCTCTTTGCATACTTTTACTAAATTCTACCATTTTGATGTATTTTCTTCTTCTGAAGCAGTTTTTGGTAGAAAAGTACTTCAGGCAGCGGTTTCAGTTTGAATCTTCTGCTTCTGTTTTTCGTTAAACTTTATTTTGGGTGTGGATTATTTTCAGCAGGAATTGGCTGTCTTTATTTTATCCCTCCCTCTCTAGTGACTCTTGTGTGGAAAGATCCACATCTTGGGTAGTCATTATCCCATACGTCACTAGCTCATGGACTCTTGCTAATTACATGAAAGAAAACATAATTTATGTAAGAACTTACCTGATAAATTCATTTCTTTCATATTAGCAAGAGTCCATGAGGCCCGCCCTTTTTTTGTGGTGGTTATGATTTTGTATAAAGCACAATTATTCCAATTCCTTATTTTATATGCTTTCGCACTTTTTTATCACCCCACTTCTTGGCTATTCGTTAAACTGAATTGTGGGTGTGGTGAGGGGTGTATTTATAGGCATTTTGAGGTTTGGGAAACTTTGCCCCTCCTGGTAGGAATGTATATCCCATACGTCACTAGCTCATGGACTCTTGCTAATATGAAAGAAATGAATTTATCAGGTAAGTTCTTACATAAATTATGTTTTTTAAAGGCCCAGGTGGAAGCCATAGCTCTAGTAGAATGAGCTTTAATCCTTTCAGGGGGCTGCTGTCCAGCAGTCTCATAGGCTAAGCGTATTACGCTCCGAAGCCAAAAAGAAAGAGAGGCTGCCGAAGCCTTTTGACCTCTCCTCTGTCCAGAGTAAACAACAAACAGGGAAGATGTTTGACGAAAATCTTTAGTCGCTTGTAAGTAAAACTTTAAAGCACGGACTACGTCCAAATTATGTAAAAGACGTTCCTTCTTTGAAGAAGGATTAGGACACAATGATGGAACAACAATCTCTTGATTGATATTCTTGTTGGAAACTACCTTAGGTAAAAAACCCAGGTTTTGTACGCAGAACTACTTTATCTGTATGGAAAATCAGATAAGGAGAATCACATTGTAAAGCTGATAACTCAGAGACTCTACGAGCCGAGGAAATAGCCATCAAAAACAGAACTTTCCAAGATAAAAGTTTGATATCAATGGAATGAAGGGGTTCAAACGGAACTCCTTGAAGAACCTTAAGAACCAAGTTTAAGCTCCATGGAGGAACAACCGGTTTAAACACAGGCTTAATTCTAACCAATGCCTGACAAAATGCCTGGATGTCTGGAACCTCTGCCAGACGCTTGTGCAAAAGGATAGACAGAGCAGAAATCTGTCCCTTTAAAGAACTAGCTGATAATCCTTTATCCAAACCCTCTTGGAGAAAGGACAACATCCTAGGAATCATAACCTTACTCCATGAGTAATTCTTGGATTCACACTAATGAAGATATTTGCGCCATATCTTATGGTAGATTTTCCTGGTTACAGGCTTTCGTGCCTGTATTAAAGGTATCAATGACTGACTCGGAGAAGCCACGCCTTGATAAAATCAAGCGTTCAATCTCCAGGCAGTCAGTCTCAGAGAAATAAGATTTGGATGATTGAAAGGACCTTGTAGTAGAAGGTCTTGTCTCAGAGGCAGAGGCCAAGGTGGAAAGGATGACATGTCCACCAGGTCTGCATACCAGGTCCTGCGTGGCCACGCAGGCGCGATCAAGATCACCGATGCTCTCTCCTGTTTGATTTTGGCAATCAGTCGAGGGAGCAGAGGAAACGGTGGAAACACATAAGCCAGGTTGAAGAACCACGGTGCTGCTAGAGCATCTATCAGCGTCGCTTCTGGGTCCCTGGACCTGGATCCGTAACAAGGAAGCTTGGCGTTCTGGCGAGACACCATGAGATCCAATTCTGGTGTGCCCCAACGATGAACCAATTGAGCAAACACCTCCGGATGGAGTTCCCACTCCCCCGGATGAAAAGTCTGACGACTTAGAAAATCCGCCTCCCAGTTCTCTACACCTGGGATATGGATCGCTGATAGATGGCAAGAGTGAGTCTCTGCCCAGCGAATTATCTTGGAGACTTCTAACATCGCTAGGGAGCTCCTGGTCCCCCCTTGATGGTTGATGTAAGCCACAGTCGTGATGTTTTCCGATTGAAATCTGATGAACCTCAGGGTTGCTAACTGAGGCCAAGCTAGAAGAGCAATGAATATTGCTCTTAATTCCAGAATATTTATTGGGAGGAGTTTCTCCTCCTGAGTCCACGATCCCTGAGCCTTCAGGGAATTCCAGACTGCACCCCAACCTAGAAGGCTGGCATCTGTTGTTACAATTGTCCAATCTGGCCTGCGAAAGGTCATACCTTTGGACAGATGGACCCGAGATAGCCACCAGAGAAGAGAATCTCTGGTCTCTTGATCCAGATTTAGCAGAGGGGACAAATCTGTGTAATCCCCATTCCACTGACTGAGCATGCATAATTGCAGCGGTCTGAGATGTAGGCGCGCAAATGGCACTATGTCCATCGCCGCTACCATTAAGCCGATCACTTCCATGCACTGAGCCACCGAAGGGCGCGGAATGTAGTGAAGAACACGTCAGGAATTTAGAAGCTTTGATAACCTGAACTCCGTCAGGTAAATTTTCATTTCTACAGAATCTATCAGAGTTCCTAGGAAGGAAACCCTTGTGAGGGGTGATAGAGAACTCTTTCCCTCGTTCACTTTCCACCCATGCGACCTCAGAACACTATGTCCGTATGAGATTTGGCAATTTAGAAGTTTGACGCCTGTATCAGGATGTCGTCTAGATAAGGGGCCACTGCTATGCCCCGTGGTCTTAGGACCGCCAGAAGAGACCCCAGAACCTTTGTAAAAATTCTTGGGGCTGTAGCTAACCCGAAGGGAAGAGCCACAAACTGGTAATGCCTGTCTAGAAAGGCAAACCTTAGGAACCGATGATGATCTTTGTGAATCGGTATGTAAAGGTAAGCATCCTTCAAATCCAATGTGGTCATGTACTGACCCTCCTGGATCATAGGTAGGATTGTCCGAATAGTTTCCATTTTGAACGATGGAACTCTGAGGAATTTGTTTAAGATCTTTAGATCCAAAATTGGTCTGAAGGTTCCCTCTTTTTTGGGAACCACAAACAGATTTGAATAAAATCCCTGTCCTTGTTCCATCTGTGGAACTGGATGGATCACTCCCATTATTAGGAGGTCTTGCACACAGCGTAAGAATGCCTCTTTCTTTATCTGGTTTACAGATAATCTCGAAAGGTGAAATCTCCCTTGTGGGGGGGAAGCTTTGAAGTCCAGAAGATATCCCTGAGATATGATCTCCAACCCCCAGGGATCCTGAACATCTCTTGCCCACGCCTGGGCGAAGAGAGAAAGTCTGCTACTAGATCCGTTGCCGGATAGGGGGCCGTTCCTTCATGCTGTCTTAGAGGCAGCAGCAGGCTTTCTGGCCTGCTTGCCTTTGCTCCAGGCCTGGTTAGATTTCCAGGCCGGCTTGGATTGCGCAAAAGTTCCCTCTTGTTTTGTAGCAGAGGAAGTTGATGCTGCACCTGCCTTGAAGTTTCGAAAGGCACGAAAATTAGACTGTTTGGCCCTTGATTTGGCCCTGTCCTGAGGAAGGGTATGACCCTTACCTCCAGTAATGTCAGCAATAATTTCCTTCAAACCAGGCCCGAATAGGGTCTGCCCCTTGAAGGGAATGTTAAGTAATTTAGACTTTGAAGTCACGTCAGATGACCAAGATTTAAGCCATAGCGCCCTACGCGCCTGGATGGCGAATCCAGAATTCTTAGCCGTTAGTTTAGTCAAATGAACAATGGCATCAGAAACAAAAGAATTAGCTAGCTTAAGTGTTCTAAGCTTGTCAAGTATTTCAGTCAATGGAGTAGCTGTCTGAAAGGCCTCTTCCAGAGACTCAAACCAGAACGCCGCAGCAGCAGTGACAGGAGCAATGCATGCAAGGGGCTGCAGGATAAAACCTTGTTGAATAAACATTTTCTTAAGGTAACCTTCTAATTTTTTATCCATTGGATCTAAAAAAGCACAACTGTCCTCGACAGGGATAGTGGTACGCTTTGCTAAAGTAGAAACTGCTCCCTCCACCTTAGGGACCGTCTGCCATAAGTCCCGTGTGGTGGCGTCTATTGGAAACATTTTTCTAAAAATAGGAGGGGGGGAAACGGCACACCGGGTCTGTCCCACTCCTTAGTAATAATTTCTGTAAACCTTTTAGGTATTGGAAAAACGTCAGTACACACCGGCACCAAGTAGTATTTATCCAGTCTACACAATTTCTCTGGCACTGCAATTGTGTCACAGTCATTCAGAGCAGCTAAAACCTCTCCAAGCAACACCTGGAGGTTCTCAAGCTTAAACTTAAAAGTAGACATATCTGAATCAGGTTTCCCCGAGTCAGAGACGTCACCCACAGACTGAAGCTCTTCCTCAGCTTCTGCATATTGTGACGCAGTATCAGACATGGGCCTTAAAACATCTGCGCGCTCTGTATTACGTCTAACCCCAGAGCTATCGCGCTTTCCTCTGAATTCAGGCAGTCTGGCTAATACCGCTGACAGGGTATTATCCATGATTGCCGCCATGTCCTGCAAAGTAATCGCTGTGGGCGTCTTTGATGTACTTGGCGCCATTTTAGCGTGAGTCCCTTGAGCGGGAGTCAAAGGGTCTGACACGTGGGGAGAGTTAGTCGGCATAACTTCCCCCTCGTCAGAATCCTCTGGTGATAATTCTTTTAAAGATAACAGCTGATCTTTATTGTTTAAAGTGAAATCAATACATTTAGTACACATTCTCCTATGGGGTTCCACCATGGCTTTTAAACATAATGAACAAGGAGTTTCCTCTATGTCAGACATGTTTATACAGACTAGCAATGAGACTAGCAAGCTTGGAAAACACTTTAAATCAAGTTAACAAGCAATATAAAAAAAAAACGTTACTGTGCCTTTAAGAGAAACAAATTTTGCCAAAATTTGAAATAACAGTGAAAAAAGGCAGTTAAACTAACGAAATTTTTACAGTGTATGTAACAAGTTAGCAGAGCATTGCACCCACTTGCAAATGGATGATTAACCCCTTAATACAAAAAACAGATTAACAAAACGAAAAATATGTTTTTTAAACAGTCATAACAACTGCCACAGCTCCTACTTTTGAAGCCTTTTGAGCCCTTCAGAGATGTCCTATAGCATGCAGGGGACTGCTGAGGGAAGCTGAATGTCACAGTTTGTAATTTTAACTGCACCAACTGTAACTTTTATACTATAACAGTGGAAAGCCTCAGGAAACTGTTTCTAGGCAAAAATAAAGCCAGCCATGTGGAAAAAAACTAGGCCCCAATAAGTTTTATCACCAAAGCATATATAAAAACGATTAAACATGCCAGCAAACGTTTTATATTGCACATTAATCAGAGTATATACCTCTGATAGCAAGCCTGATACTAGTCGCTATTAAATCACTGTATTTAGGCTTTAACTTACATTAATCCGGTATCAGCAGCATTTTCTAGCAAATTCCATCCCTAGAAAAACTTAACTGCACATACCTTATTGCAGGATACTCTGCACGCCATTCTCCCTTTGAAGTTACCTCACTCCTCAGACATATGTGAGAACGGCAGTGGATCTTAGTTACTTCTGCTAAGATCATAGAAAAACGCAGGCAGATTCTTGTTCTAAATGCTGCCTGAGATAAAATAGTACACTCCGGTACCATTTAAAAACAATAAACTTTTGATTGAAGAAAAAACTAACTATATTTTACCACTTTCCTCTACCTCCAGCTATGTTGAGAGCTTGCAAGAGAATGACTGGATATGGCAGTTAGGGGAGGAGCTATATAGCAGCTCTGCTGTGGGTGATCCTCTTGCAACTTCCTGTTGGGAAGGAAAATATCCCACAAGTAATGGATGATCCGTGGACTGGATACACCTAACAAGAGAAAAGAATGGCTTCTCTGTGACTGTGGGACATCCTTCCCCTTGGGTTAGTCTGCACAAGAGAATATACAACTGTACTGCCATTCTGTACAAATATGGTGGCAGGTTTTTCTATATAACAAATCTGCGGTATCCATCTTGGAAATTCTGACATCATATCATAAAAGTAAACTGTCACACGTTCCTTAAAATGTAAGCCTCTTTATTAGGGGTCACACAAAGCAGCCAGGTGAAGACCTGGCCTCCCCCAGCACCACTTCAGCTGGACCATCTAAAGGTGTGGGACTAGTCTCTGAAAATTCTGAGACCCCTGCAGTTACTCCCCTGTCTGTGTAGCATCTATTATGGCATAGGGTCTTGATTAATGGTAACCTTTGTTTTCTAATGGGATAAAAATAATAAATAGTAAATAATTCATGAATTTCTTCTTTAATAAATATATTTACTCTCAAAATAATTATTGTAATTTGAATAAATAAGAAGAAAATGGGTCCAAACAAATGACTAGGGTCTCAATGAAAACCATGTACATGTCTAGAGATAGAGGGGGAATGGGAGTTCCCAATCTAGCATATTATAAGTCTGCAACACACTTAGTTCGAATAATAAAGAGTAAAGATGAAATAAAGAGTAAAGATGAAAAAGTTAAAGAATGGGTAGCCTTAGAGAGATCATTAGCCAAATCCATTAATCTGGGTAGTATGCGTTGGTCTCCAACAACAGATCGGAAAACAATATCCACACCATCTACCTTTACTATGGAAACTTTTAGAGTGTGGGATTGAATAAATAGGAAAAACTCTACTCTCTCCACAAACCTCTCTCCATTAACTCCTATAGCCATGAACCCGTTTTTATTATCAGACACAATATTAACCCAGATCAACCACATTCAATTCACACCTTAATACCATATTATGCTGTTTCAGATAATGGTAAGCTACGCACTAAAACAGATCTCTTGGGGCTAAACATTTACCAATTCGACCACTGGTACAAATACCAACAATTAAGCCACCTCATTTCCTCACATCCAGAAAAAACTAAGATTAATAAAAACCTTACACCACTAGAGACTCTATGTTATAGACCCACTATTTCAAGGGGATACTTATCTATAACTTATAAATTAATACTGCAAGATCACTCACGTACCTTACCTACATATACGCAGAAATGGGAAGAGGAATTAAATACTAAACTTACTAATAAGGAATGGTCCACCATCATTTTGCAAATGAACTCTTCGTCATCATCTATGAGTTTTAGGGAAATCAATATGAAATTGCTCAGCAAATGGTATTATAGGCCCCATAGATTGGCACAAATATACCCAAAAACTTCAGCCATATGCTGGAGAAACTGTAAACAAATAGGAATAGCCCTCCACATATGGTGGACATGTCCAAAAATTGAAAATTATTGGATTCTCATTACTCACGAAATGACTAACGTTTTACAATTTGACATTTCTATTGATCCTTTGATATGTCTTTTTCAGAAACCCACTAAATTAAGATGTAAACTCAGATCCAAATGATTATATATTATGTTGAATTGCGCTAATCAATTAATACCTAGACTTTGGAAAAAAGAAAAGACCCCCTCAATGGAAGAATGGATTGCTCATGTTTCCTTTACACTGTCACTAGAAAAGTGCCACTATTTCCAAATTCACCAACTAGAGGACTATTTTTCTATTAAATTCATATAGGTGGAATACCTTAACACTAATAATTGTTGACTTGCTATGTCGTATAGTTATGTATCGCTAAATACTTTTCAAATATTGTATAATCAGTTTGTACCCATTGTGTTGTATTACTTGAAATAATTTAATAAAATGTTTTAAAAAAATAAATAAATAAGAAGTGAATGGTGTGGGTAAGTAACAATTAAATACCACAAACAGTGTAAGTGAACATTTCTCTCCCAAGAAAAAAACTACATTCAAAAAGTTTAGAGAGAAAGAGAATTCAAGCACCTACAATTATTCTATATCAAATATTGTATCAGAATAGGAAATAGTTGTCCTAGAGTTAAAACTTTATTCACATTTCACACCAATAAAAAGTTAATTAAAAAACGATTACAATCAACAAAAGTTTAGAGGTTTCCACAGTGATAAAGAAAGTGATTAAATATACTTCTATATAGTCCAATTAAATATAGAATAAAATAAGTATATAGTGTGGCCTCAGATTCACATTTTAAAGAGGGTAACAAAAACAGCTCTAAGAAATACCTATTAAAGGGACACTGAACCCAAAAATTTTTCTTTTGTGATTCAGATAGATCATGCAATTTTAAGCAACTTTCTAATTTACTCCTATTATCAATTTGTCTTTGTTCTCTTGCTATCTTTATTTCTATGTAAGTTGTGTTTTAGTTCAGACGATGGACAGCACTTGATTATTAGTCAGATAAATGAATCCACCAATCAGCAAGAACAACCCAGGTTGTTCACCAAAAATGGTCCGGCATCTAAACTTACATTCTTGCTTTTCAAATAAAGATAGCAAGAGAATGAAGAAAATTTGCTAATAGGAGTAAATGAGAAAGTTGCTTAAAATTGCATGCTCTATCTGAATCACAAAAGAAAACATTTGGGTTCAGTGTCCCTTTCATGACTGTTAAATACTCACTGCAAGTGAGCACAGTATGGGTGCCCACTGACTGATATCACTTGCTTAAACAATTAAATTATTTTAAAAAGTATTGGGTGTTCCCATGTATAAACAACACAGACTGCACCAAAAATAACAATCAAATACACATGTAACAGATCTAACAAGTAATTTCCCCAGGAAAACTGGAAGACTGACACGCGTTTCACACGTCTTTCTTAAAGTTTTAACTTTAAGAGCACTCATTCCTATTCTGATACCATTTATGAAAAGAGATCAGGAGGGACCATTACTATGGCCCTACTCAGATAAATGCACTCCTGTATGTTTACTGTCTGTTTTTCTCAAGTTATCTGTTGATGTGAATGTGGAATTTTTGTCCAAAGCTTAACAGAGAGCTCTGCTATATTGTAAGACTAAAAGGCATATAAAATGCAATAAGAAAATGTTAAATACTAAGGATATGTACATTCTTTTAAACAAAGAATACCACAAGAACTAATAAAATATCATAACAGAATTCAAATTATGTGACTTAAAACTAAATCCTTTATCTGAATCATGGCAATTTAATTTTGAATTTCATGCCCTTTTAATTTCTATTGTAAATATATTTCACATTTATAATTTAGAGAAGTATTGTTTACATAATTGTTCTGTGTCATTTGCTTACATCGATATCTGTGCCGTTTGCGTTCAACCTCAATAAAAAATATATTTAACCCCTTAAGGACCAGCGACATACCCTGTATGTCGCTGGCCTTTTTTTGGGACTTGATTGTTTTATAGTGCGGTCTTGCCACAAGCGTTGAGACTGCTCTATTCCAAAAAGCCTGCTGGAGGGAGTGCATTAATAGCGTGTTCTTGCTAGACTTATGCTATTATGTCCTGAAAAAACCATTAACGACCAGTGACATACAGGGTACATTGTGGTCATTAAGGGGTTAATATTTGAAAAAACTGACGGCTAGATTTAGAGTTTGGCGTTAGCTGTCAAAACCAGCGTTAGAGGCTCCTAACGCTGGTTTTGGGCTACCGCTGATATTTAGAGTCAGTCAGGAAAGGGTCTAACGCTCACTTTGCAGCCGCGACTTTTCCATACCGCAGATCCCCCTACGCCATTTGCGTATCCTATCTTTTCAATGGGATCTTTCTAACGCTGGTATTTAGAGTCGTGGCTGAAGTGAGCGTTAGAAATCTAACGACAAAACTCCAGCCGCAGAAAAAAGTCAGTAGTTAACAGCTTTCTGGGCTAACGCCGGTTCATAAAGCTCTTAACTACTGTGCTCTAAAGTACACTAACACCCATAAACTACCTATGTACCCCTAAACCGAGGCCCCCCCCACATCGCCGCCACTCTATTAAAAATGTTTAACCCCTAATCTGCCGACCGCACACCGCCGCCACCTACGTTATCCCTATGTACCCCTAATCTGCTGCCCCTAACACCTCCGACCCCTATATTATATTTATTAACCCCTAATCTGCCCCCCACAACGTAGCCGCCAGCTACCTACAATTATTAACCCCTAATCTGCAGACCGGACCTCACCGCTACTATAATAAAGTTATTAACCCCTAATCCGCCTCACTCCCGCCTCAATAACCCTATAATAAATAGTATTAACCCCTAATCTGCCCTCCCTAACATCGCCGACAGCTAACTTCAAATATTAACCCCTAATCTGCCGACCGGACCTCACTGCTACTCTAATAAATGTATTAACCCCTAAAGCTAAGTCTAACCCTAACCCTAACACCCCCCCTAAGTTAAATATAATTTAAATCTAACGAAATAAATGAACTCTTATTAAATAAATTATTCCTATTTAAAGCTAAATACTTACCTGTAAAATAAACCCTAATATAGCTACAATATAAATTATAATTATATTGTAGCTATTTTAGGATTAATATTTATTTTACAGGCAACTTTGTATTTATTTTAACCAGGTACAATAGCTATTAAATAGTTATTTACTATTTAATAGCTACCTAGTTAAAATAATTACAAAATTACCTGTAAAATAAATCCTAACCTAAGTTACAATTAAACCTAACACTACACTATCAATAAATTAATTAAATAAACTACCTACAATTATCTACAATTAAACCTAACACTACACTATCAATAAATTAATTAAATACAATACCTACAAATAAATACAATTAAATAAACTAACTAAAGTAAAAAAAATAAAAAAGAACTAAGTTACAAAAAATAAAAAAATATTTACAAACATTAGAAAAATATTACAACAATTTTAAACTAATTACACCTACTCTAAGCCCCCTAATAAAATAACAAAGCCCCCCAAAATAAAAAAAATGCCCTACCCTATTCTAAATTAAAAAAGTTCAAAGCTCTTTTACCTTACCAGCCCTCAAAAGGGCCTTTTGCGGGGCATGCCCCAAAGAAAACTGCTCTTTTGCCTGTAAAAGAAAAATACAACCCCCCCCAACATTAAAACCCACCACCCACATACCCCTAATCTAACCCAAACCCCCCTTAAAAAAACCTAACACTACCCCCCTGAAGATCATCCTACCTTGAGTCGTCTTCACTCAGCCGAGCCACCGATGGAACTGAAGAGGAGATCAGGAGCAGCAGAAGTGATCCTCCAAGGGGCGCTGAAGAAATCTTCCATCCAATGAAGTGATCCTCCAAGCGGTGCTGAAGAAGTCTTCCATCCGATGAAGTGATCCTCCAAGCGGCGCTGAAGAAGTCTTCCATCCGGGCGATGTCATCTTCCAAGCGGGGTCTTCAATCTTCTTTCTTCAGGATCCATCTTGCAGACCTCCGACGCGGAACATCCTGCTGGCCCGACGGACTACCGACGAATGAAGGCTCCTTTAAGGGACGTCATCCAAGATGGCGTCCCTCAAATTCGGATTGGCTGATAGGATTCTATCAGCCAATCGGAATTAAGGTAGGAAAATTCTGATTGGCTGATGGAATCAGCCAATCAGATTCAAGTTCAATCCGATTGGCTGATCCAATCAGCCAATCAGATTGAGCTCGCATTCTATTGGCTGATCGGAACAACTTCATCGGATGGAAGACTTCTTCAGCGCCGCTTGGAGGATCACTTCATCGGATGGAAGATTTCTTCAGCGCCCCTTGTAGGATCAATTCTGCCGCTCCGGATCTCCTCTTCAGTTCCATCAGTGGCTTGGCTGAGTGAAGACGACTCAAGGTAGGATGATCTTCAGGGGGGTAGTGTTAAGTTTTTTTAAGGGGGGTTTGGGTTAGATTAGGGGTATGTGGGTGGTGGGTTTTAATGTTGGGGGGGTTGTATTTTTCTTTTAGAGGCAAAAGAGCAGTTTTCTTTGGGGCATGCCCCGCAAAAGGCCCTTTTGAGGGCTGGTAAGGTAAAAGCTTTGAACTTTTTTAATTTAGAATAGGGTAGGGCATTTTTTTTATTTTGGGGGGCTTTGTTATTTTATTAGGGGGCTTAGATTAGGTGTAATTAGCTTAAAATTGTTGTAATATTTTTTAAATGTTTGTAACTTATTTTTTTTATTTTTTGTAACTTAGCTTTTTTTATTTTTTGTACTTTAGTTAGTTTATGTAATTGTATTTAATTGTAGTTATTTGTAGTTAATTTATTTAATTAATTTAATGATAGTGTAGTGTTAGGTTTAATTGTAACTTAAGTTAGCATTTATTTTACAGGTAAGTATTTAGTTTTAAATAGGAATAATTTATTAAAGTAGATTAGGGGTTAATAATAATATGCAGGGGTCAGCGATAGGGGGGTCGGCAGATTAGGGGTTAATAAGTGTAAGGTTAGGGGTGTTTAGACTCGGGGTACATGTTAGGGTGTTAGGTGCAGACATAGGAAGTGTTTCCCCATAGGAAACAATGGGGCTGTGTTAGGAGCTGAACGCTGCTTTTTTGCAGGTGTTAGTTTTTTTTTAGCTCAAACAGCCCCATTGTTTCCTATGGGGGAATCGTGCACGAGCACGTTTTTGAAGCTGGCCGCGTCCGTAAGCACCGCTGGTATTGAGAGTTGCAGTGGCGGTAAATATGCTATACGCTCCCTTTTTGGATCCTAACGCAGCCCTTCTGTGAACTCTAAATACCAGCGGTATTTAAAAGGTGCGGGAGAAAAAAAGCACGCGTAGCTAACGCACCCCTTTGGCCGCAGAACTCTAAATCTAGCCGTGAGTTTTTTGTGAATTACAATTTTTATTTCATGTCACTTTTACATAGTTACACTAAAAAGAAACTAAAACACACTGTCTTACAGTTGTACATATATAATTGTTGTTTACAGAAAATTTGGAAGAAACTGCTGACGATTAAAACTATATACTGACCCTGAGTGTGAGTAGCCTCCAGCCGTTGTTCTCTACACGCGAGTACCAGCCGCTAAAGTCCTTCACTGGAATTGCGCCGCGATTGTGTATTTGTTTAGGAAGCAGCTGTTTCGTGGAAGGACTGGTGTAATTTTTGGGGCTATTTGCACACATGTCCACAACAGGCCTGTGAGTAAAGAGTTTGTAATATATATTTGGAGGGAATCTTACCTACAAAAGAAAAAAAAATAGTATTTCCATTCATTTAGAGGATTTAAACAACCAATGTAATTTCATCTCTAAGACAACCTTGCACCAAATGTTCATCTTTACTACCTGTACATCACTGCACAATGAGAATTAGTGGAGATTAAAACAGAACAGCATTGGGGTCCACAAAAAATAAAATCCCCCATAATATCAGTACCAACATATTGCTCAAGTAGAAGACAACATTAATTTTAGTACGGGCCCTCATAGAAATCTATTTTCTGAGGAAATTCAGACCAACATGAACAACTTCCCAATTTACTTTTATCATCAAATTTGCTTTGTTCTCTTGGTATTATTTGTTGAAAGCTAAACCTAAGTAGGCTTGTATGCTAATTTCTAAGCCGTTAAAGCCCACCTCTTATCTCAGTGCATTTTGAGAGTTTTTCACAGTTAGGCAGTGCTAGTTCATGTGTGTCATATTGATAACATTGTGCTCATTCTCATGGAGTTACCTAGGAGTCAGCACTGATTGGCTAAAATGCAAGTTTGTCAAAAGAACTGAAATAAGGGGGCAGTCTGCAGAGGCTTAGATACAGGGTAATCACAGAGGTAATAAAACCGCGTTCGTTATGCAAAACTGGGGAATGGGTAATAAAGGGATTACTTATCTTTTTAAACAACAAAAGTTCTGTAAAAGACTATCCCTTTATGTTCTCTATATAAATAATTAAATTAGAAAACTACTGTAATTCCTCAGAGTTTGTCTTTCCACAATCCAACCTTACCTCCTCCCCTTTTTCTCTATCTACTTTATCCCCAGAACGCTTCTCTTTCCCCCAATGCCTTCTCATATCTGCATCCTACTTCCCATCTTACTCTTTACAGTTCTCCCTTCACCACTGTCTCTTTTACCATTCTCTTCTTGCACCTGTCGTCCTACCATCACATTCTGGGATGGGAGAGTTACAGAATCAGACCTTGCAGGCTTAGCTGTCTAACTTTAGGAAGAGTCTGTAGAATGCTATAGGAACCCACCTCACACATGAATAACTACTATAGGGGAGCGTAGCGAAGTTAGACAACACATTACAGGATACATTGTACTTACCCCTCCTAATCTGAATCGGACGTGGATACCGGCTGCAGCATCAATTAGCTCTGCCTAATAAAAAAAATACATTGAAACAGAAAAACTGCAATATTGTGACAATATACAACTGAATAAATGTCAGCGGATAAAACTAACCATGCTAACATACAATAGGAGTGTATAATACTGGCTATACTGTGGGTATTATGTACCAAACTATCACAGACAGTGCCATGGTACATTAGGTATAACTAATGGTGACCAGATCTCAGGGAAAACAAAAAGGGAAATCTTCATCAACGACACTCAAAATACTCAAAACGAAAAGGTTGAATCATTAGAGTAGGTTTTGGTTGCAGAATTTCAAACCATGTATTTTAAATTAAATAATGAATGAAAATAATAACTGCCACATTGCTGAAAACACACAGATAACAATCTGTAACAGGCATTATAAACTGTACCAGTCGTGATTTTTTTAAAGTTGATTAGGCAGAAGACTCTAGCAGGCCCATTTATCAAGCTCTGTACGGAGCTTGAAGGGCCGTGCTTCTGGCGAGTCTTCAGACTTGCCAGAAACACAAGTTATGAAGCAGCGGTCTAAAGACCGCTGCTTCATAACCCTGTCCGCCTGCTCTGAGCAGGCGGACAGGAATCGCTGGAAATCAACCCGATCGAATACGATCGGGTTGAGTGACACCTCCCTGCTGGCGGCCGATTGGCCGCGAGTCAGCAGGGGGCAGCGTTGCACCAGCAGCTCTTGTGTTTAGCCGTTCTTATTTTATATTTTAAAAGGTGTCTCTTCTACCTCGCACACACCCTAACACATTTGAATTATTTAAATAAAATATTCACAACAGATAAATAAAGTACATTGGTATATATTAACCATAAATCACTAAGAGTCAGATTACAAGTTGAGTGCAAAATACTGCTTCCGCGAAAGTGATAGTTGCGCTCAACTTAGTAATAACAGCGCACGCAAATGTGCGCTGGTATTACAAGTAAGGTGCAAGGAGAGCGCGCTTCCATAGGTTCCAAATGGGAGCCTCGTTCTCATGCCATGAGACATGGCATGAGAAATAGCACAGTAAAGGGGGTAAGTCGGGCAGCAAATATAAATGTATATATACACATATTAGCACATCAATATAGATGTATATAATAATATAAGCATATACATATACTGAATATTTACTGGGAACACAAAGTCCCCATAGACCGCAATGTAAAGGCACTTTTCAATGCTGTTTTTTTTTTTTTTCTAACAACCCACACCCGCCAACTTCCCGCAATAAAAACAATTATTTTATTAAAAAATAAAAATGCTACAAATTGTATTTTTTAATTAACTAAAGGAGACTGTATTTTTGGGTCAATTGGGGGATATTTATAAAATTAACCAGTGATCTAATCTTTGGTTAATTTTAGGATCGCTAATTGCTACCACGGGCTTGCGGTAGCAATAACCAGCCACTTGTAATGGCTGGTTATTTATTGTGCGGCCATAAATAGGCAAATTTGTTCATTTGCGGGAGCACGGTAAATTAGAGCTCCACTTGTAATCTGGCCCTAAGTAATCTCTGCCTGTCCTACTATTTTATGTCAAAATGACTGCTGTTAAAAAAGTCTATTACACTAGATTTTTGTACGACATGCTTGAGCATTACATACTCATGTGGTATGAGTTTAATTCATTGGAAGCTTGCTAATAAGACCAACTTTGAATCACATCATTTCATTCGAAATGCCAAAGATTACAGAATTTGACAGACATAAAATCATACTTTTGTGGGGGGAGGCAGAGCGGACTACTGAAGCGGCAGGATGTGTACTCCGGGAGCTCCTGCTTCAAATACAGATGTTTTAGGTTTCTACATGCATACATCTATAATATTTAAAATCTGCAATCAAGATTCCTATGGGAAACCCCCCCCCCCCCCTTCTTTTTACAAGAGAAAAAGTTTTGGAGCTTTTGCTGGGTTCACGATTCTGGCCTATGCTCTTCAGTAAGGCCGCGAGGTTGCTAGTGGATTTTGTGCTATCATGGGCGCAACTATCTGATTGAAACCCACTGTCCTTGGAAACCTAGGCTGCCACGCAAACCCCCACCCAGGTTACTGGGTGAAGCCACCAGAGCTAAATCATAATTTTACTTTGACTCATTCTGCTCATGCTTGTGCATATAGAGCCAACAGAGTTTGAGGACGATATATGTGAGCTACTTGAGGATCACGTTGTGCAGTTAAACCAGCTTGTTGATCAAAGTTTTTACATAAACGTGAATGATGAGCAAAGAGTTAAAGGCAAAGCTTCTGCTCAATGTGCCTATGATTGTGGAGGCAGAAAGCATCAGCAATGTCTCTGATAATGGTATGCCGAATGAGAAGGGGGAGAGCTCTACTTCCTGCACAGAGCCAATGCTGAAAAGTACAGACAGGTTTTAATTCACCATGCCATTCCTTCTGGAACTCATTGGGAATGGTTTTATTTTTCAGCATGATAATGATCCCAAGCACACTGCAAATGCTGTGAAATCATATTTGGAGAGAAAAAACATAATTTATGTAAGAACTTACCTGATAAATTAATTTCTTTCATATTAGCAAGAGTCCATGAGCTAGTGATGTATGGGATATACATTCCTACCAGGAGGGGCAAAGTTTCCCAAACCTCAAAATGCCTATAAATACACCCCTCACCACACCCACAATTCAGTTTAACAAATAGCCAAGAAGTGGGGTGATAAGAAAAAAGTGCGAAAGCATAAAAAATAAGGAATTGGAATAATTGTGCTTTATACAAAAAAATCATAACCACCACAAAAAAGGGTGGGCCTCATGGACTCTTGCTAATATGAAAGAAATGAATTTATCAGGTAAGTTCTTACATAAATTATGTTTTCTTGAGCTAGTGACGTATGGGATAATGACTACCCAAGATGTGGATCTTTCCACGCAAGAGTCACTAGAGAGGGAAGGATAAAATAAAGACAGCCAATTCCGCTGAAAAATAATCCACACCCAAAATAAAGATTAAATGAAAAAAACTGAAATTATAAGCAGAAGATTCAAACTGAAACAGCTGCCTGAAGTACTTTTCTACCAAAAACAGCTTCAGAAGAAGAAAACACATCAAAATGGTAGAATTTAGTAAAAGTATGCAAAGAAGACCAAGTTGCTGCTTTGCAAATCTGATCAACCGAAGCATCATTCCTAAACGCCCAGGAAGTAGAAACTGACCTAGTAGAATGAGCTGTAATCCTTTGAGGCAGAGTTTTACCCGACTCGACATAAGCATGATGAATTAAAGATTTCAACCAAGATGCCAAAGAAATGGCAGAGGCCTTCTGACCTTTCCTAGAACCGGAAAAGATAACAAATAGACTAGAAGTCTTTCGGAAATTCTTAGTAGCTTCAACATAATATTTCAAAGCTCTAACTACATCCAAAGAATGCAATGATCTCTCCTTAGAATTCTTAGGATTAGGACACAATGAAGGAACCACAATTTCTCTACTAATGTTGTTAGAATTCACAACCTTAGGTAAAAATTTAAAAGAAGTTCGCAACACCGCCTTATCCTGATGAAAAATCAGAAAAGGAGACTCACAAGAAAGAGCAGATAATTCAGAAACTCGTCTGGCAGAAGAGATGGCCAAAAGGAACAAAACTTTCCAAGAAAGTAATTTGATGTCCAATGAATGCATAGGTTCAAACGGAGGAGCTTGAAGAGCCCCCAGAACCAAATTCAAACTCCAAGGAGGAGAAATTGACTTAATGACAGGTTTTATACGAACTAAAGCTTGTATAAAACAATGAATATCAGGAAGATTAGCAATCTTTCTGTGAAAAAGAACAGAAAGAGCAGAGATTTGTCCTTTCAAGGAACTTGCAGACAAACCTTTATCCAAACCATCCTGAAGAAACTGTAAAATTCTCGGAATTCTAAAAGAATGCCAGGAAAAATGATGAGAAAGACACCAAGAAATATAAGTCTTCCAGACTCTATAATATATCTCCCTAGATACAGATTTACGAGCCTGTAACATAGTATTAATCACAGAGTCAGAGAAACCTCTTTGACTAAGAATCAAGCGTTCAATCTCCATACCTTTAAATTTAAGGATTTGAGATCCTGATGGAAAAAAGGACCTTGCGACAAAAGGTCTGGTCTTAACGGAAGAGTCCACGGTTGGCAAGAGGCCATCCGGACAAGATCCGCATACCAAAACCTGTGAGGCCATGCTGGAGCTACCAGCAGAACAAACAAGCATTCCTTCAGAATCTTGGAGATTACTCTTGGAAGAAGAACTAGAGGCGGAAAGATATAGGCAGGATGATACTTCCAAGGAAGTGACAATGCATCCACTGCTTCCGCTTGAGGATCCCTGGATCTGGACAGATACCTGGGAAGTTTCTTGTTTAGATGAGAGGCCATCAGATGTATTTCTGGAAGTCCCCACATTTGAACAATCTGAAGAAATACCTCTGGGTGAAGAGACCATTCGCCCGGATGTAACGTTTGGCGGCTGAGATTATCCGCTTCCCAATTGTCTATACCTGGGATATGAACCGCAGAAACTAGACAGGAGCTGGATTCCGCCCATACCAGAATTCGAGATACTTCCTTCATAGCCAGAGGACTGTGAGTCCCTCCTTGATGATTGATGTATGCCACAGTTGTGACATTTTCTGTCTGAAAACAAATGAACGATTCTCTCTTTAGAAGAGGCCATGACTGAAGAGCTCTGAAAATTGCACGGAGTTCCAAAATATTGATCAGTAATCTCACCTCCTGAGATTCCCAAACCCCTTGTGCTGTCAGAGACCCCCAAACAGCTCCCCAACCTGTCAGACTTGCATCTGTTGAAATTACAGTCCAGGTCAGAAGAACAAAAGAAGCCCCCTGAACTAAACGATGGTGATCTGTCCACCACATCAGAGAGTGTCGTACAATCGGTGTTAAAGATATTAATTGAGATATCTTTGTGTAATCCCTGCACCACTGGTTCAGCATACAGAGCTGAAGAGGTCGCATGTGAAAACGAGCAAAGGGGATCGCGTCCGATGCTGCAGTCATAAGACCTAGAATTTCCATGCATAAAGCTACCGAAGGGAATAATTGTGACTGAAGGTTTCGACAAGCTGATATCAATTTTAGACGTCTCTTGTCCGTTAGTGACAGAGTCATGGACACTGAATCTATCTGGAAACCTAAAAAGGTTACCCTTGTCTGAGGAATCAATGAACTTTTTGGTAAATTGATCCTCCAACCATGATCTTGAAGAAACACCACAAGTCGATTCGTATAAGATTCTGCTAAATGTGAAGACTGAGCAAGTACCAAGATATCGTCCAAATAAGGAAATACCACAATACCCTGTTCTCTGATTACAGACAGAAGGGCACCGAGAACCTTTGTAAAAATTCTTGGAGCTGTAGCTAGGCCAAACGGTAGAGCCACAAACTGGTAATGCTTGTCTAGGAAAGAAAATCTCAGAAACTGAAAGTGATCTGGATGAATCGGAATATGCAGATATGCATCCTGTAAATCTATTGTGGACATATAATGCTCTTGCTGAACAAAAGGCAGGATAGTCCTTATAGTTACCATCTTGAATGTTGGTATTCTTACATAACGATTCAATATTTTTAGATCCAGAACTGGTCTGAAGGAATTCTCCTTCTTTGGTACAATGAAGAGATTTGAATAAAACCCCAGCCCCTGTTCCAGAACTGGAACTGGCATAATTACTCCAGCCAACTCTAGATCTGAAACACATTTCAGAAATGCTTGAGCCTTCGCTAGGTTTACTGGGACACGGGAAAGAAAAAATCTATTTGCAGGAGGCCTTATCTTGAAGCCAATTCTGTACCCTTCTGAAACAATATTCTGAATCCAGAGATTGTGAACGGAATTGAACCAAATTTCTTTGAAAAAACGTAATCTGCCCCCTACCAGCTGAGCTGGAATGAGGGCCGCACCTTCATGTGGACTTGGGAGCTGGCTTTGGTTTTCTAGAAGGCTTGGATTTATTCCAGACTTGAGATGGTTTCCAAACTGATACCGCTCCTGAGGATGAAGGATCAGGCTTTTGTTCCTTGTTGTGACGAAAGGAACGAAAACGATTATTAGACCTAAATTTACCTTTAGATTTTTTATCCTGTGGTAAAAAAGTTCCTTTCCCTCCAGTAACAGTTGAGATAATAGAATCCAACTGAGAACCAAATAATTTATTACCCTGGAAAGAAAGGGAAAGCAGAGTAGACTTAGAAGACATATCAGCATTCCAAGTTTTAAGCCATAAAGCTCTTCTAGCTAAAATAGCTAGAGACATATACCTGACATCAACTCTAATGATATCAAAGATGGCATCACAAATAAAATTATTAGCATGTTGAAGAAGAAGAAGAATAATGCTATGAGAATTATGATCTGTTACTTGTTGCACTAAAGCTTCTAACCAAAAAGTTGAAGCTGCAGCAACATCCGCTAAAGATATAGCAGGTCTAAGAAGCTTTTCTTAGAAAGGATTCAATTTTCCTATCTAAAGGATCCTTAAAGGAAGTACCATCTGCCGTAGGAATAGTAGTACGCTTAGCAAGAGTAGAGACAGCCCCATCAACCTTAGGGATTTTGTCCCAAAATTCTAATCTGTCAGATGGCACAGGATATAATTGCTTAAAACGTTTAGAAGGAGTAAAAGAATTACCCAAATTATTCCATTCCCTGGAAATTACTTCAGAAATAGCACCAGGGACAGGAAACACTTCTGGAATAACTACAGGAGATTTAAAAACCTTATCTAAACGTTTAGATTTAGTATCAAGAGGACTAGAATCCTCAATTTCTAATGCAATTAGGACTTCTTTAAGTAAAGAACGAATATATTCCATTTTAAATAAATATGAAGATTTATCAGCATCAACCTCTGAGACAGAATCCTCTGAATCAGAAGAACCAATATCAGTATCAGAATGATGATGTTCATTTAAAAATTCGTCTGAAAAATGAGAAGTTTTAAAAGACTTTTTACGTTTACTAGAAGGAGGAATAACAGACATAGCCTTCTTAATGGATTTAGAAACAAAATCTCTTATGTTAACAGGAACACTCTGAGTATTAGATGTTGACGGAACAGCAACAGGTAATGTAACATTACTAAAGGAAATATTATCTGCATTAGCAAGTTTGTCATGACAAACAGTACAAACAACAGCTGGAGGAACAGATACCAAAAGTTTACAGCAGATACACTTAGCTTTGGTAGCTCCAGCACCAGGCAGCGATTTTCCAGAAGTATCTTCTGACTCAGCTTCAACGTGGGACATCTTGCAATATGTAATAGAAAAAACAACATATAAAGCAAAATTGATCAAATTCCTTAAATGCCAGTTTCAGGAATGGGAAAAAAATGCCAGTGAATAAGCTTCTAGCAACCAGAAGCACAAAATAATGAGACTTAAATAATGTGGAGACAATAGTGACGCCCATATTTTTTAGCGCCAAAAAAGACGCCCACATTATTTGGCGCCTAAATGCTTTTGGCGCCAAAAATGACGCCACATCCGGAACGCCGACACTTTTGGCGCAAAAGAACGTCAAAAATGACGCAACTTCCGGCGACACGTATGACGCCGGAAACAGAAAAAAAAAATTTTTGCGCCAAAAAAGTCTGCGCCAAGAATGACGCAATAAAATGAAGCATTTTCAGCCCCCGCGAGCCTAACAGCCCACAGGGAAAAGTCAAATTTTTTAAGGTAAGAAAAAAATGATTTATTCATATGCATTATCCCAAATATGAAACCGACTGTCTGAAATAAGGAACGTTGAACATCCTGAGTCAAGGCAAATAAATGTTTGAATACATATATTTAGAACTTTATATAAAAGTGCCCAACCATAGCTTAGAGTGTCACAGAAAATAAGACTTACTTACCCCAGGACACTCATCTACATGTAGTAGAAAGCCAAACCAGTACTGAAACGAGAATCAGTAGAGGAAATGGTATATATAAGAGTATATCGTCGATCTGAAAAGGGAGGTAAGAGATGAATCTCTACGACCGATAACAGAGAACCTATGAAATAGACCCCGTAGAATGAGATCACTGCATTCAAATAGGCAATACTCTCCTCACATCCCTCTGACATTCACTGCACGCTGAGAGGAAAACCGGTCTCCAACCTGCTGCGGAGCGCATATCAACGTAGAATCTAGCACAAACTTACTTCACCACCTCCATAGGAGGCAAAGTTTGTAAAAACTGATTTGTGGGTGTGGTGAGGGGTGTATTTATAGGCATTTTGAGGTTTGGGAAACTTTGCCCCTCCTGGTAGGAATGTATATCCCATACGTCACTAGCTCATGGACTCTTGCTAATTACATGAAAGAAAACATAATTTATGCTTACCTGATAAATTCCTTTCTTCTGTAGTGTGATCAGTCCACGGGTCATCATTACTTCTGGGATATTACTCCTCCCCAACAGGAAGTGCAAGAGGATTCACCCAGCAGAGCTGCATATAGCTCCTCCCCTCTACGTCACTCCCAGTCATTCGACCAAGGACCAACGAGAAAGGAAAAGCCAAGGGTGAAGTGGTGACTGGAGTATAAATTAAAAAATATTTACCTGCCTTAAAAACAGGGCGGGCCGTGGACTGATCACACTACAGAAGAAAGGAATTTATCAGGTAAGCATAAATTATGTTTTCTTCTGTTAAGTGTGATCAGTCCACGGGTCATCATTACTTCTGGGATACCAATACCAAAGCAAAAGTACACGGATGACGGGAGGGATAGGCAGGCTCTTTATACAGAAGGAACCACTGCCTGAAGAACCTTTCTCCCAAAAATAGCCTCCGATGAAGCAAAAGTGTCAAATTTGTAAAATTTGGAAAAAGTATGAAGCGAAGACCAAGTTGCAGCCTTGCAAATCTGTTCAACAGAGGCCTCATTCTTGAAGGCCCAAGTGGAAGCCACAGCTCTAGTAGAATGAGCTGTAATTCTTTCAGGAGGCTGCTGTCCAGCAGTCTCATAAGCTAAACGAATTATGCTACGAAGCCAAAAAGAAAGAGAGGTAGCGGAAGCTTTTTGACCTCTCCTCTGCCCAGAGTAAATGACAAACAGAGAAGACGTTTGTCGAAATTCCTTAGTTGCCTGTAAGTAAAATTTTAGAGCACGGACTACATCCAGGTTGTGCAGTAGACGTTCCTTCTTTGAAGAAGGATTTGGGCATAAAGAAGGAACAACACTCTCTTGATTGATATTCCTGTTAGTAACTACCTTAGGTAAGAACCCAGGTTTAGTACGCAGGACTACCTTATCCGAATGAAAAATCAAATAAGGAGAATCACAATGTAAGGCTGATAATTCAGAGACTCTTCGAGCCGAGGAAATAGCCATTAAAAATAGAACTTTCCAAGATAACAACTTTATATCAATGGAATGAAGGGGTTCAAACGGAACGCCCTGTAAAACATTAAGAACAAGGTTTAAACTCCATGGTGGAGCAACAGTTTTAAACACAGGCTTAATTCTGGCCAAAGCCTGACAAAAAGCCTGGACGTCAGGAACTTCTGACATACGTTTGTGTAACAGAATGGACAGAGCTGAGATCTGTCCCTTTAATGAACTAGCAGATAAACCCTTTTCTAAACCTTCTTGTAGAAAAGACAATATCCTAGGAATCCTAACCTTACTCCAAGAGTAACCTTTGGATTCACACCAATATAGGTATTTACGCCATATCTTATGGTAAATCTTTCTGGTAACAGGTTTCCTAGCCTGTATTAAGGTATCAATAACTGACTCAGAAAATCCACGTCTTGATAAAATCAAGCGTTCAATTTCCAAGCAGTCAGCTTCAGAGAAGTTAGATTTTGATGTTTGAAGGGACCCTGTATCAGAAGGTCCTGTTTCAGAGGTAGAGACCAAGGTGGACAGGATGACATGTCCAC
Organism: Bombina bombina; assembly: GCF_027579735.1. Lineage (NCBI taxonomy): Eukaryota > Metazoa > Chordata > Amphibia > Anura > Bombinatoridae > Bombina > Bombina bombina. The sequence goes on along the minus strand of NC_069501.1, from coordinate 1,152,079,164 downwards.
CAGGTCTGCATACCAAGTCCTGCGTGGCCACGCAGGTGCTATTAGAATCACTGATGCTCTCTCTTGTTTGATTCTGGCAATCAATCGAGGAAGCAACGGGAAGGGTGGAAACACGTAAGCCATCCTGAAGTCCCAAGGTGCTGTCAGAGCATCTATCAGGACTGCTCCTGGATCCCTGGATCTGGACCCGTAACGAGGAAGCTTGGCGTTCTGTCGAGACGCCATGAGATCTATCTCTGGTTTGCCCCAACGTTGAAGAATTTGGGCAAAGACCTCCGGATGAAGTTCCCACTCCCCCGGATGAAAAGTCTGACGACTTAAGAAATCCGCCTCCCAGTTCTCCACTCCCGGGATGTGGATTGCTGACAGGTGGCAAGAGTGAGACTCTGCCCAGCAAATTATCTTTGATACTTCCATCATAGCTAGGGAGCTTCTTGTCCCTCCCTGATGGTTGATGTAAGCTACAGTTGTGATGTTGTCCGACTGAAACCTGATGAACCCCCGAGTTGTCAACTGGGGCCAAGCCAGGAGGGCATTGAGAACTGCTCTCAATTCCAGAATGTTTATTGGCAGGAGACTCTCCTCCTGACTCCATTGTCCCTGAGCCTTCAGAGAATTCCAGACGGCACCCCAACCTAGAAGGCTGGCGTCTGTTGTTACAATTGTCCAGTCTGGTCTGCTGAATGGCATCCCCCTGGACAGATGTGGCCGAGAAAGCCACCATAGAAGAGAATTTCTGGTCTCTTGATCCAGATTCAGAGAAGGGGATAAGTCTGAGTAATCCCCATTCCACTGACTTAGCATGCACAGTTGCAGTGGTCTGAGGTGTAAGCGTGCAAAGGGTACTATGTCCATTGCCGCTACCATTAAGCCGATTACCTCCATGCATTGAGCCACTGACGGGTGTTGAATGGAATGAAGGGTGCGGCAAGCACTTTGAAGTCTTGTTAGCCTGTCCTCTGTCAGGTAAATCTTCATTTCTACAGAATCTATAAGAGTCCCCAGGAAGGGAACTCTTGTGAGTGGAACGAGTGAACTTTTCTTTTCGTTCACCTTCCATCCATGTGACCTTAGAAATGCCAGCACTAACTCTGTATGAGACTTGGCAGTTTGAAAGCTTGAAGCTTGTATCAGAATGTCGTCTAGGTATGGAGCTACCGAGATTCCCCGCGGTCTTAGTACCGCCAGAAGAGCACCCAGAACCTTTGTGAAGATTCTTGGAGCTGTAGCCAATCCGAATGGAAGAGCCACAAACTGGTAATGCCTGTCTAGGAAGGCAAACCTTAGGTACCGATAATGATCTTTGTGAATCGGTATGTGAAGGTAAGCATCTTTTAAATCTACAGTGGTCATGTACTGACCCTCTTGGATCATAGGTAAAATTGTCCGAATAGTCTCCATCTTGAACGATGGAACTCTTAAGAATTTGTTTAGGATCTTTAAGTCCAGGATTGGTCTGAAAGTTCCCTCTTTTTTGGGAACCACAAACAGATTTGAGTAAAACCCCTGTCCCTGTTCCGATCGTGGAACTGGATGGATTACTCCCATTAACAAGAGCTCTTGTACGCAGCGTAGAAACGCCTCTTTCTTTGTCTGGATTGTTGACAATCTTGACAGATGAAATCTCTCTCTTGGAGGAGAGTATTTGAAGTCCAGAAGGTATCCCTGAGATATTATCTCTAGCGCCCAGGGATCCTGAACATCTCTTGCCCAAGCCTGGGCGAAGAGAGAAAGTCTGCCCCCCACTAGATCCGATCCCGGATCGGGGGCCCTCAATTCATGCTGTTTTAGGGGCAGCAGCAGGTTTCCTAGTCTGCTTGCCCTTGTTCCAGGACTGGTTAGGTTTCCAGCCTTGTCTGTAGCGAGCAACAGCTCCTTCCTGTTTTGGTGCAGAGGAAGTTGATGCTGCTCCTGCTTTGAAATTACGAAAGGAACGAAAATTAGACTGTCTAGTCTTGGCTTTGGCTTTGTCCTGAGGCAGGGCATGGCCTTTACCTCCTGTAATGTCAGCGATAATCTCTTTCAACCCGGGCCCGAATAAGGTCTGCCCTTTGAAAGGTATATTAAGCAATTTAGACTTAGAAGTAACATCAGCTGACCAGGATTTTAGCCACAGCGCCCTGCGTGCCTGAATGGCGAATCCTGAATTCTTCGCCGTAAGTTTAGTAAGATGTACTACGGCCTCCGAAATGAATGAATTAGCTAGTTTAAGGACTCTAAGCCTGTCCGTAATGTCGTCCAGAGTAGCTGAACCAATGTTCTCTTCCAGAGACTCAATCCAGAATGCCGCTGCAGCCGTGATCGGCGCAATGCATGCAAGGGGTTGCAATATAAAACCTTGTTGAACAAACATTTTCTTAAGGTAACCCTCTAACTTTTTATCCATTGGATCTGAAAAAGCACAGCTATCCTCCACCGGGATAGTGGTACGCTTAGCTAAGGTAGAAACTGCTCCCTCCACCTTAGGGACCGTTTGCCATAAGTCCCTTGTGGTGGCGTCTATTGGAAACATTTTTCTAAATATCGGAGGGGGTGAGAACGGCACACCGGGTCTATCCCACTCCTTAGTAACAATTTCAGTAAGTCTCTTAGGTATAGGAAAAACCTCAGTACTCGTCGGTACCGCAAAATATTTATCCAACCTACACATTTTCTCTGGTATTGCAACTGTGTTACAATCATTCAGAGCCGCTAACACCTCCCCTAGTAATACACGGAGGTTTTCCAGTTTAAATTTAAAATTTGAAATATCTGAATCCAGTCTGTTTGGATCAGAACCGTCACCCACAGAATGAAGTTCTCCGTCCTCATGTTCTGCCACCTGTGACGCAGTGTCTGACATGGCCCTAATATTATCAGCGCACTCTGTTCTCACCCCAGAGTGATCACGCTTACCTCTTAGTTCTGGTAATTTAGCCAAAACCTCAGTCATAACAGTAGCCATATCCTGTAATGTGATTTGTAATGGCCGCCCAGATGTACTCGGCGCTACAATATCACGCACCTCCCTCTGAGCGGGAGATGTAGGTACTGACACGTGAGGCGAGTTAGTCGGCATAACTCTCCCCTCGTTGTTTGGTGAAATTTGTTCAATTTGTACAGATTGACTTTTATTTAAAGTAGCATCAATACAGTTAGTACATAAATTTCTATTGGGCTCCACTTTGGCATTGCAACAAATGACACAGGTATCATCCTCTGAATCAGACATGTTTAACACACTAGCAAATAAACTTGCAACTTGGAAATACAATTCAATTAGAATAATATTAAAACGTACTGTGCCTTTAAGAAGCACAGAAGATCTATGACAGTTGAAAATTAATAAATTGAAACAGTTATAGCCTCAATCCTTGTAAACAACACAACTTTAGCAAAGGTTTAATCCCATTAGCAAAGATAACAAATTCTGAAGGCAGGAAACAAATTACAGAATAAACGTTTTTTATCTCAGTCAAACTATAATTCTCACAGCTCTGCTGAGAGAAATTACCTCCCTCAAAATAAGTTTTGAAGACCCCTGAGCTCTGTAGAGATGAACCGGATCATGCAGGGAATACAATGAGTTGCTGACTGAAATATTTGATGCTAGTAAAAGCGCCAAAAAACGGCCCCTCCCCCTCACACACAGCAGTGAGGGAGAACAGAAACTGTCAGAAAACAGATTAAGCAACTGCCAAGTGGAAAAATAGTGCCCAAACATTTATTCACACAGTACCTCAGCAAATGAAAACGATTTTACATTCCAGCAAAAACGTTAAACATAATCTCTAGTTATTAAACAGCTTTATGTATTTCTTACAGTGTAATTCTAGTGAAGTACCATTCCCCAGAATACTGAAGTGTAAAGTATACATACATGACATTATATCGGTATGGCAGGATTTTCTCATCAATTCCATTGTCAGAAAATAAAAACTGCTACATACCTCTATGCAGATTCATCTGCCCGCTGTCCCCTGATCTGAAGTTTACCTCACTCCTCAGATGGCCGAGAACAGCAATATGATCTTAACTACTCCGGCTAAAATCATAGCAAAACTCTGGTAGATTCTTCTTCAAACTCTGCCAGAGAGGTAATAACACACTCCGGTGCTATTTTAAAATAACAAACTTTTGATTGAAGATATAAAACTAAGTATAATCACCATAGTCCTCTCACACATCCTATCTAGTCGTTGGGTGCAAGAGAATGACTGGGAGTGACGTAGAGGGGAGGAGCTATATGCAGCTCTGCTGGGTGAATCCTCTTGCACTTCCTGTTGGGGAGGAGTAATATCCCAGAAGTAATGATGACCCGTGGACTGATCACACTTAACAGAAGAAATAGCTGATAAAACACTGAGAGTCATAGACTGGCCTCCACAGAGTCTTGACCTGAATATTATAGAGGCGGTATGGGATCACCTGGGCAGAGAAAGAAATAAAAGACAACATAAATCTAAAGAAGAAGTCTGGGAAGTACTGAAAGAAGTCTGGAATAATATACCAGAAGATTACTTTAGAAAACTTCAGGACAGCCTGCCCAAAAGAGTTCAAGATGTGCTTAGTGCCCAGGGAGGTCACACTAAATACTGATTTTGCCATGCCTTAAAAAAGTTCTGGGGACAAAGGAACAGTGTGTAAAAAAAAAAGGACCGTTCTATGGGGCCGATTTATCAAGGGCCGAATGGCTCACCGGAAACAGCAGTTATGAAGCAGCGGTCTTAAGGGACACTGAACACAAATTATTCAGATAGAGCATGACATTTTAAGCAACTTTCTAATTTACTCCTATTATCAAATTTTCTTCATTCTCTTGGTATCTTTATTTGAAATGCAAGAATGTAAGTTTAGATGCCAGCCCATTTTTGGTGAACAACCTGGGTTGTTCTTGCTGATTGGTTGATAAATTCATCCACCAATAAAAAAAGTGCGCTGTCCAGAGCCTGAACCAAAAAAAATCTTAGATGCCTTCTTTTCAAATAAAGATAGCAAGAGAACAAAGAAAATTAATAATAGGAGTAAATTAGAAAGTTGCTTAAAATTGCATGCTCTATCTGAATCATGAAACAAAAAATTTGGGTTCAGTGTCCCTTTAACTGGTCCACCTGCTCTGAGGCTGTGGACATCAATCCGCCCATCTCATACGATTGGCCTGATTAACACCCCCTGCAAGCGGTCTGTTGGCCGCAAATCTGTAGGGGACGGCATTGCACAAGCAGTTCACAAGAACTGCTTGTGCAATGATAAATGCCGACAGTGTATGCTGTCGGCATTCATCAATGTCTGTCGGACATGATCCGCTGAGCGGATCATGTCGGACAGCCTGATGATAAATTGGCCCCTAAATGTGACATAATACAATGGGTATAACAGACTGTGACATAATATAGTAAGTTTAAATATTGTAATGAAAGACAGCACCTCTGGTAATATTCTGGGGCACAGGAAAGGATTAGCCAAATCCCAATGTAATGTCCAAATGAATGATTTTCCAGCCTCCAGTAAAAGATTAAAAGACCTTTATTTTCTCTTTACAGGGTCCATCATACAAACAACAACGTTTCAAACCATAACCTGGTTCTTAATCATGTCTCACATGACACAAGTGTAACAGACTGTGACATAATACAGTGAGTGTAACAGACTGTGACATAATACAGTGAGTGTAACAGAATGTGACATAATACAGTGAGCATAACAGACTGTGACATAATACAGTGAGCATAACAGACTGTGACATAACAGATTAAGTGTAACAGACTATGACATAATACAGTGAGTGTAACAGACTGTGACATAATACAGTAAGTATAACAGACTGTGACATAACACAGTAAGTATAACAGACTGTGACATAATACACTGAATATAACAGACTGTGACATAATACAGTGAGTATTACAGACTGTGACATAATACAGTAAGTATAACAGACCGTGACATAATACAGTGAGTATAACAGACCATGACATAATACAGTGAGTGTAACAGAATGTGACATAATACAGTGAGTATAACAGACCATGACATAATACAGTGAGTATAACAGACTGTGACATAATACAGTGAGTATAACAGAATGCAACATAATACAGTGAGTGTAACAGACTGCGACATAATACAGTGAGTGTAACAGACTGTGATAACAGACTGTGACATAATACAGTGAGTGTAACAGACTGTGACATAATACAGTGAGTATAACAGACTGTGACATAATACAGTGAGTATAACAGACTGTGACATAATACAGTGGGTTTAACAGAATGTGACATAATACAGTGAGTATAACAGACTGCGACATAATACAGTGAGTATAACAGACTGTGACATAATACAGTGAGTATAATAGACTGTGACATAATACAGTGAGTGTAACAGAATGTGACATAATACAGTGGGTATAACAGACTGTGACATAATACAGTAAGTATAACAGACTGTGACATAATACAGTGAGTATAACAGACTGTGACATAATACAGTGAGTATAACAGAATGTGACATAATACAGTAAGTGTAACATAATACAGTGGGTATAACAGACTGTGACATAATACAGTAAGTGTAAAAGACTGTGACATAATACAGTGAGTGTAATAGACTGTGACATAATACAGTGATTAATACAGACTGTGACATAATACAGTGAGTATAACAGACTGTGACATAATACAGTAAGTGTAACAGACTGTGACATAATTCAGTAAGTATAACAGACTGTGACATAATACAGTGAGTATAACAGACTGTGACATAATACAGTAAGCGTAACAGACTGTGACATAATTCAGTAAGTATTACAGACTGTGACATAATACAGTAAGTATAACAGACTGTGACATAATACAGTAAGTATAACAGACTGTGACATAATACAGTGAGTATAACAGACTGTGACATAATACAGTGAGTATAACAGACTGCAACATAATACAGTGAGTATAACAGAATATGACATAATACAGTGAGTGTAACAGACTGCAAAATAATACAGTGAGTATAACAGACTGCGACATAATACAGTGAGTATAACAGAATGTGACATAATACAGTGAGTATAACAGACTGTGACATAATACAGTGGGTATAACAGACTGTGACATAATACAGTAAGTATAACAGACTGTGACATAATACAGTGAGTATAACAGACTGTGACATAATACAGTGAGTATAACAGACTGTGACATAATACAGTAAGTGTAACAGACTGTGACATAATACAGTGAGTGTAACAGACTGACATAATACAGTAAGTATAACAGACTGTGACATAATACAGTGAGTATAATAGACTGTGACATAATACAGTGAGTGTAACAGAATGTGACATAATACAGTGGGTATAACAGACTGTGACATAATACAGTAAGTATAACAGACTGTGACATAATACAGTGGGTATAACAAACTGTGACATAATACAGTAAGTATAACAGACTGTGACATAATACAGTGAGTGTAACAGAATGTGACATAATACAGTAGGTATAACAGACTGTGACATAATACAGTAAGTGTAAAAGACTGTGACATAATACAGTGAGTGTAACAGACTGTGACATAATACAGTGATTAATACAGACTGTGACATAATACAGTGAGTATAACAGACTGTGACATAATACAGTGAGTATAACAGACTGTGGGGGGTATTTATCAACGTGTCAACTTTCCTGCGTTCGCCGGCCCAATACGCCCGCCTAAGCTCGCCTACCATCGCTGCCGCGGACCTGAAAAAATTCGCCTAAGTTATCAATAAAGTATGGGGCGATGAGCAGCGGACTGTGAGAGTTATCACTCATCCGATCTCGCTGCTCTTCGGCTTTTTTATAGCTTTATTGCTAGCCTGTCACTAAGCACCCACACTAAACTACACTGTTCTACCCCCTATACCGGCGCCCCCGGAGCCTCCCGCAACTAAATAAAGTTAGTAACCCCTAAACCGCTGCTCCTAAACCCCGCCGCAACTCTTATAAATGTATTAACCCCTAAACCGCCGCTCCCGGACACCGCCGCAACCTACATTATACCTAGTAACCCCTATCCTGTCCCCCCTATACTGCCGCCCTCTATAATAAAGTTATTAACCCCTATCCTGCTGATCCAGCACCTCGCCGCAACTAAATAAATAGTTTAACCCCTAAACCGCCACTCCCGGACCCTGCCGCAACCTATATTAAACTTATTAACTCCTAATCTGCCCCCCCTACACCGTCGCCACCTATAATACATTTATTAACCCCTATCCTGCCCCCCACTACACCGCCGCCACTGTAATAAATTTATTAACCCCTAAAGCTAAGTCTAACCCTAACACTAACACCCCCCTAAGTTAAATATAATTTAAATCTAACGAAATAAATTAACTCTTATTAAATAAATTATTCCTATTTAAAGCTAAATACTTACCTGTAAAATAAACCCTAATATAGCTACAATATAAATAATAATTATATTGTAGCTATCTTAGGATTTATTTTTATTTTATAGGTAACTTTCAATTTATTTTAACTAGGTACAATAGCTATTAAATAGTTATTAACTATTTAATAGCTACCTAGCTAAAATAAAGAGAAATTTACCTGTAAAATAAAAACTAACCTAAGTTACAATTACACCTAACACTACACTATACTTTAATAAATTATTTCTATTTAAAACTAAATACTTACCTGTAAAATAAACCCTAAGATAGCTACAATATAATTAATAATTACATTGTAGCTATTTTAGGAATTATATTTATTTTACAGGTAACTTTGTATTTATTTTAACTAGTTAGAATAGTTATTAAATAGTTATTAACTATTTAATAACTACCTAGCTAAAAGAAATACAAAATTACCTGTAAAATAAAACCTAACCTAAGTTATAATTACACCTAACACTACACTATCATTAAATAAATTAAATAGAAATAACTACAATTAAATACAATTACATAAACTAACTAAAGTACAAAAAATAAAAAAATAGGTTACAAACATTTAAAAAATATTACAACAATTTTAAGCTAATTACAACTAATCTAAGCCCCCTAATAAAATAACAAAGCCCCCCAAAATAAAAAAATTCCCTACCCTATTCTACATTGAAAAAGTTCAAAGCTCTTTTACCTTACCAGCCCTTAAAAGGGCCTTTTGTGGGGCATGCCCCAAAGAATTCAGCTCTTTTGCCTGTAAAAGAAAAATACACCCCCCCCAACATTAAAACCCACCACCCACATACCCCTAATCTAACCCAAACCCCCCTTAAAATAACCTAACACTAATCCCCTGAAGATCATCCTACCTTTAGTCGTCTTCACTCAGCCGAGCCACCGATGGAACTGAAGAGGAGATCCGGAGCAGCAGAAGTGATCCTCCAAGGGGCGCTGAAGAAATCTTCCATCCGATGAAGTGATCCTCCAGGCGGCGCTGAAGAAGTCTTCCATCCGGGCGATGTCATCTTCCAAGCGGCGCTGAAGAAGTCTTAAAATCCGGGCGATGTCATCTTCCAAGCGGGGTCTTCAATCTTCATCCCGCCGACGTGGAACATCCTTCTTTCCCGACGGACTACCGACGAATGAAGGCTCCTTTAAGGGACGTCATCCAAGATGGCGTCCCTTCAATTCCGATTGGCTGATAGGATTCTATCAGCCAATCGGAATTAAGGTAGGAAAAATCTGATTGGCTGATTGAATCAGAAAATCAGATTGAAGTTCAATCCAATTGGCTGATCCAATCAGCCAATCAGATTGAGCTCGCATTCTATTAGCTGATCCGATCAGCCAATAGAATGCAAGCTTAATCTGATTGGCTGATTCAATCAGCCAATCAGATTTTTCCTACCTTAATTCCGATTGGCTGATAGAATCCTATCAGCCAATCGGAATTGAAGGGACGCCATCTTGGATGATGTCCCTTAAAGGAGCCTTCATTCGTCGGTAGTCTGTCGGGAAAGAAGGATGTTCCGCATCGGCGGGATGAAGATTGAAGATTGAAGACCCCGCTTGGAAGATGACATCGCCCGGATAGAAGACTTCTTCAGCGCTGCTTGGAAGATGACATCGCCCGGATGGAAGACTTCTTCAGCGCCGCCTGGAGGATCACTTCATCGGATGGAAGATTTCTTCAGCGCCCCTTGGAGGATCACTTCTGCCGCTCCGGATCTCCTCTTCAGTTCCATCGGTGGCTCGGCTGAGTGAAGACGACTAAAGGTAGGATGATCTTCAGGGGATTAGTGTTAGGTTATTTTAAGGGGGGTTTGGGTTAGATTAGGGGTATGTGGGTGGTGGGTTTTAATGTTGGGGGGGTTGTATTTTTCTTTTACAGGCAAAAGAGCAGTTTTCTTTGGGGCATGCCCCGCAAAAGGCCCTTTTGAGGGCTGGTAAGGTAAAAGAGCTTTCAACTTTTTTTAATGTAGAATAGGGTAGGGAATTTTTTTTATTTTGGGGGGCTTTGTTATTTTATTAGGGGGCTTAGATTAGGTGTAATTAGCTTAAAATTGTTGTAATATTTTTTAAATGTTTGTAACCTATTTTTTTATTTTTTGTAACTTAGCTTTTTTTTTATTTTTTGTACTTTAGTTAGTTTATGTAATTGTATTTAATTGTAGTTATTTGTATTTAATTTATTTAATGATAGTGTAGTGTTAGGTTTAATTGTAACTTAGGTTAGGATTTATTTTACAGGTAATTTTGTATTTCTTTTAGCTAGGTAGTTATTAAATAGTTAATAACTATTTAATAACTATTCTAAATAGCTAAAATAAATACAAAGTTGCCTGTAAAATAAATATAAATCCGGGGGCGGAGCCTACACTCAATGCGGCAAGACGTGTCTCAATGAAGCTCTCTGAGACAAACACTAATTATAGGAGCTATTCATTGTAAAACTTGACATTTCCTATACTGTAGCAGCTTTCTACTACTATTACCAGCTAAGCTCTAAGAGTGGATAAATTTGACAAAGTTTATGCCAACGTTTTTTGAGTCAGCTACGTGACACACTTCTTCCCAAGATCTGCAGCCATCTTGAAAAACTTCTGCACCTTCGCAGTGAGTCTAGAAATTGAAGAAGTGCCTGCAAAGGATTTGGAGCGTAGGTCTGGGGCTGCCGCAATATTACCCCCCCCCCTGAATTCCGGGGTTACGATATCCTGAAATAGGATACCCAGCAGTCATATACAGACTGTTTTCTTCCTACAACGAGAGAACCACTATTAACGCAACAGTATCGTTATAAGAGACTACCCTGCTATAGGACCTATTCCTAAACAGATGAGCACAAATGGAGGCCCTAGCAAAGTGGGAGACACATATACAAAGCCTACTACAGGAACACTTCCATGACCTAGAGAGAGATATATGTGCAATCCTTGCTACACATGCTCTAGAGATTGAGGAGAGCCTGGATATCATCTCGACCGAGAGGGCTTATAGGGGAGAGGCCCTCTCGACTGCAACCCAGACCCCAACAAGCTTGAGCTTAGAAAAGTCCCTCCGGACTGCACCAGGGGCCCATGAGCTACCCGGAGATGTGTCCCACATCATAGTGCCTACTAGCCTCTGGCCGGATCGCAAGTTAGGTAGAGAGGATAACGCGGCAGTCATAACAAGTGAGGGGGAGACCCACAAGGATCTATACTCCGCATTCACTTTTTTAACAGAGCTGACCGCTGCCACGAATACCACCACAAAGATAGGTATGACTACACATGTGGATCAGAGTGGAGCTTGTACGCAAAGACTGGACCCGGTCTGCCTTCCTTTAACGAGTGATGATGAGGACATATCAGGAGGGGGTTTCCATTTAACCACTGAAGCTGAGCCTATGTCGGTAAAGGAGCATTTGCTGCGATATACCAAAAAGCAGCTGTACTACCCGACTCAGATACTGTGTGGAGACCTGGCTGTGAGATCACTTCGTTTGGTAGCTTCACAAAAAGACTTGAAGGACGCTTCATTTTGTTTACAATACCCACCCTTCATACCCACGGTGGTAAGATACTCTGAATTGCAGGGACTGATTAGTACTTGGAAGGTGGGAATAGGTTAGATCATTCGGAAAGTCCAGGGTCACTTTAATACCAATTGGTCAATACTAAACAAATATGGCTGAACTATGTAGGTCTTAACCCACTGTCATAACTAGCCCATTTGTAGATAACATGTGGAAGGCCCTGGTTTTAATGTTTGACTAGTTCAATTTGTTATTATGTGTGTAATCATTTATCACTATGCATTCTCTCTCCCTTCCGATATGTTATCAAGGAAAGAAGATTTTAATTCTGTCAATGTAAATGTATAGCAGTGGGATAAGTATGTTGTTTGTTACATACAGGGAGTTTTTCAAAATGCTGCCAGCACTAAGCGTTCAGGGATCATACTCCATTCTGTCTAGGGTGTAACATGGCAATCTACATAACACACTTTCAGGATAGGTGTAGCCTATCATTGGGGGTTCTTAGCATACAATTGAGGTGGAACTCTTGTAGGTTTTTTTTTTGGGGGGGGGGGGTTTGTTTTTTTATTTATTTGATGTTCCTTTTTCTCCCACAAAGGACCTCCACTCTCTCAAATAGAATAAAGTTGTTAACTTTTGTCCCACGCACCAAACCCTCCCCCCATTTTTTCCAAAGTTTCATTGGTAGATAACTATACACAAAACATACCTAAATTTTATTTCCCTTTGCATTTTGAAGTTACATTACTCCAAACTCTCTGCTAGTGTCTGGGGAAGTTTACACTATTTAAAGTATGTATTATGGTCAGGTGGCCTTTAAGTGAAAGATCTAAATGTCTCTTACTACTTGTCTATTCCAAGAGGTTCTCCATATAACTAATGATACATTAGTGAGCCCTGCGATATCCTATATTACAATGCTTTCTTTGTTTAGAGTACAGCTCTATAAGGCTATTATGTCATTAACATTTGTTCAGTGTACTATTTTATTTAAAAATATATAAAAATTGAAAAATGAGGTCAATCATCTGGGACCCATGAGTGGTCTCCTTGGATCAAAGGTAACCTCTTGTGATTTTGCTTTACATTTCTGAGGCCCAAGGGTGGCCTCTTATGTTGTTGTTTTTTAGGAGGTTTGCTCATTCTTTGGCATACTGCTTTTATTGTATTTTCTTTAAATTTCTTTTCAGATGTATTCATTGTTAACTGGAAATTGTCTTTTCATACAAATAATGTGCTGTTTACATCTGACACTGTTTATATTCATGTATGCTTTATTTTGAACCTCTAATAAAAACCATTTTAAAAAAATAAATAAATAAATATAAATCCTAAAATAGCTACAATGTAATTATTAATTACATTGTAGCTATCTTAGGGTTTATTTTACAGGTAAGTATTTAGTTTTAAATAGGAATAATTTATTTAAGTATAGTGTAGTGTTAGGTGTAATTGTAACTTAGGTTAGTTTTTATTTTACAGGTAAATTTCTCTTTATTTTAGCTAGGTAGCTATTAAATAGTTAATAACTATTTAATAGCTATTGTACCTAGTTAAAATAAATTGAAAGTCACCTATAAAATAAAAATAAATCCTAAGATAGCTACAATAAAATTATTATTTATATTGTAGCTATATTAGGGTTTATTTTAAAGGTAAGTATTTAGTTTTAAATAGGATTAATTTAGTTAATAATAGAAATATTATTTAGATTTATTTAATTAATATTTAAATTAGGGGGTGTTAGGGTTAGTTTTAGACTTAGGTTTAGGGGTTGATAAATTTATTACAGTGGCGGCGGTGTAGTAGGGGGCAGGATAGGGGTTAATAAATGTATTATAGGTGACGACGGTGTAGGGGGGGCAGATAAGGGGTTAATAAATTTAATATAGGTTGCGGCAGGGTCCGGGAGCGGCGGTTTAGGGGTTAAACTATTTATTTAGTTGCGGCGAGGTGCGGGATCAGCAGGATAGGGGTTAATAACTTTATTATAGAGGGCGGCGGTATAGGGGGGGCAGGATAGGGGTTACTAGGTATAATGTAGGTGGCGGCAGGGTCCGGGAGCGTCGGTTTAGGGGTTAATACATTTCTTATAGTTGCGGCGGGGTCAGGGAGTGGTGGCTTAGGGGTTAATATGTATAGAGTAGCTTGCGGTGGGCTCCGGGAGCGGCGGTTTAGGGGCTAATACATTTATTTATTCGGGGTACATGTTAGGGTGTTAGGTGCAGACATCTCCCATAGAAATCAATGGGATGTCTGGCAGCAGCGAACATGAACTTTCGCTATGGTCAGACTCCCATTGATTCCTATGAGATCCGCCATCTCCAGGGCGGCGGATTGAAAACCAGGTACGCTGGGCCGGAAAAGTGCCGAGCGTACCTGCTAGTTTTTTGATAACTAGCAAAAGTAGTCAGATTGTGCCGCACTTGTGTGCGGAACATCTGTAGTGACGTAAGAATCGATCTGTGTCGGACTGAGTCCGGCGGATAGAAGCTTACGTCACAAAATTCTACTTTTGCCGGTGTCTAGCCTTTGATAACTAAGGCGAATCAGCCTCGCCACAAATACGCTGCGGAATTCCAGCATATTTGAGGTTGACGGCTTGATAACTACCCCCCTGTGACATAATACAGTGAGTATAACAGACTGTGACATAATACAGTGGGTATAACAGAATATGACATAATACAGTGAGTGTAACAGACTGTGACATAATACAGTGAGTATAACAGAATGTGACATAATACAGTGAGTATAACAGAATGTGACATAATACAGTGGGTGTAACAGACTGACATAATACAGTGAGTATAACAGACTGTAACATAATACAGCGAGTGTAACAGACTGTGACATAATACAGTGAGTGTAACAGACTGTGACATAATACAGTGAGTGTAACAGAATGTGACATAATACAGTGAGTATAACAGACTGTGACATAATACAGTGAGTGTAACAGACTGTGACATAATACAGTGGGTGTAACAGACTGACATAATACAGTGAGTATAACAGACTGTAACATAATACAGTGAGTGTAACAGACTGTGACATAATACAGTGAGTGTAACAGAATGTGACATAATACAGTGAGTATAACAGACTGTGACATAATACAGTGAGTGTAACAGACTGTGACATAATACAGTGAGTGTAACAGAATGTGACATAATACAGTGACTCAGTGAGTATAACAGAATGTGACATAATACAGTGAGTATAACAGACTGTGACATAATACAGTAAGTGTAACAGACTGTGACATAATACAGTGAGTATAACATAATGTGACATAATACAGTAAGTATAACAGACTGTGACATAATACAGTGGGTATAACAGACTGTGACATAATATAGTGAGTATAACAGAATGTGACATAATACAGTAAGTATAACAGACTGACATAATACAGTGAGTATAACATAATGTGACATAATACAGAGAGTATAACAGAATGTGACATAATACAGTGGGTATAACATAATGTGACATAATACAGAGAGTATAACAGAATGTGACATAATACAGTGGGTATAAAAGAATGTGACATAATACAGTGATTATAACAGAATGTGACATAATACAGTGAGTATAACAGAATGTGACATAATACAGTGATTATAACAGACTGCAACATAATACAGAGAGTGTAACAGACTGACATAATACAGTGAGTGTAACAGACTGTGACATAATACAGTGAGTGTAACAGACTGTGACATAATACAGTAAGTGTAACAGACTGTGACATAATACAGTGAGTGTAACAGACTGTGACATAATACAGTGAGTGTAACAGACTGTGACATAATACAGTGAGTATAACAGACTATGTCATAACAACGTAACTATATGTAAACATATATATATATATATATATATACAGTATATATGTGACCACATAACGTACGTACCTCCTGGGGGTTGATGCATTTTAGCAAAAGCCGTGGATCCCCTTTGCCTTTAAAATTGATGAGATTTTTGTAGAAATTAAAAACTTTAATATTCTAAGGAGGGAAAAAAAAAAGTTTTAGAATTTTCCCACCTGGAGAAGACATGTTCAGAACGTAGTTTAATTAGGGAATATTTAAGATGGCCAACCGCTTTCTAATTTGACAATAAGAAATAAAAAGTATACAACACCGTGTGCTGTGATATTTAAAAAGCAGATGAATCTCCAAATAATTCTTCGATGTAACCTCAAAAAATCATAGTGTAAAACTGTTTAAAAGGACATTGCACACTAGATTTTTCTTTGCATAAATGTTTTGTAGATGATCCATTTATATAGCCCACCTGGGAGTGTTTTTGTAAAAATGTATAGTTTTGCTAATTTATAATAACATTGTGCTGATTTTCAGATACCTAACCAAGCCCCAAAGTTTTATATGTATACTGATGTCTACAGACTCCTGCTGTTCCTGTTTGTATAATCTGTATTTTCATATGCAGGGAAGGGGGAAGTGTCTGCTCTTCATGTTTTCTCAGCCCCTTTCAGTGGGTGTCTTAGCCTTACCTCCTCAACCGTGCTAAACTGGAAGCTTCTTAGTAAGTTTTTAAAAAGTTTTATTTGCAAAACAACTGTCACCTCCCTTATTAAAGGGACAGTAAACACCAGAATTTTTGTTGTTTAAAAAGGTAGATAATCCCTTTATTACCCATTCCCCAGTTTTGCATAACCAACACAGTTATAATAATATACTTTTTACCTCTGTGATTAAACTGTATCTAACCCTCTGCAAACTGCCCCCTTATTTCAGTTCTTTTGACAATCAGTGCTAACTCCTAGGAGCTTCACGTGCATGAGCTCAATGTAATCTATCGAATATAGCCATTTATTTGGATAAAGTATTGAGACCCCTGGTGGAGCAGTCATGTTCCTTTATTAAAGACACCAATGATTTTTTGATTAAACTAGATAATTTACAATTACAGACGGACAAATATATTTTGTTTAGTCTAGATGTTAGTAGCCTTTACACCTCTATACCTCATGCAAGTGGGATTGGTGCAGTAAGGAATGCTTTACAGTCTAAAGGTGTCTATTCGGCTGACAGGATTGACTTTCTTTTACAGCTATTGGAGGTTATTTTATATAACAACTACTTTTTATTTGAAGATTCTTTCTCCAATTGCAGGGTACTGCCATGGGCTCCAACGTCGCCCCTAATTATGCCAATATTTATATGAATTTCTATGAGGAAAAATTTGTATTTGAACATCCACTTTTTCATCAGTATGGCGCCACCTGGTGGCGTTATATTGATGATATTTTTGTGGTTTGGCTGGGCGACGTTGGGGCCCTGGAGTCTTTTGTTGCTGATCTTAATTCATCTACCACTAATATCACACTTACTTTGGTCAGCAGTGAAACTAAAATCGATTTTTTGGATGTGTCAGTATTTAAGAATGGTAATGGTTTCCTTACTGACATTTACACAAAGAAAACTGACCGTAATAGCCTTTTGAGCTTTAACAGCGCTCATCACCCATCTCTTGTTAATTCCTTACCATGGAGTCAGATGCTACGTGTCAAGAGAATTGTGGCTAAGGATGACACTTCTAAATTGAGATTAACAGAAATGGGTGAAAAGTTCTTGAAACGTGGTTATCCCCTAGATTTGGTTACTAAAACTATTCAGGATGTTTTACCTTTGCAGAGACAAGATCTTTTGAAATCTAAACCTCCTAAAACTGACCAAAGCAGAATGACTTTTGTCTCTGAATATTGCAGACAGAGTAAATTAATTACAAAAATTATTCGCTGACATTGGGGCATTTTACAGAGATGCAATACAGAGATAAAAGAATTTCAGCAATTTCCTATGCCCGCATTTAAAAGGTCTAAGAATCTACGTGATATTCTAGTCAAAGCTGATTTGGGCCCCAGTAAAACCTCTAGGCAGACTTACATCACTAATAAAAACCTAGGTTGTTTTCCATGTCTAGGCTGCAGCAATTGTGGGTCTATTATTAAAAGTCCCCATTTTTCACACCCACACACTGGTTATAAATTTATTTACAGAGATTTTTTTACTTGTAATACGAAATTCGTGGTCTATCTCATCAAATGCCCTTGTGGGCGTGTCTATGTGGGGGAGTCAACTAGACGCATAGGGGACCGCATTACGGAACATAAAAGCAATATTAGATGCAAGGTACAATCTGCCCCTGTAGCCCACCACTTTCTATCTGCAGGTCATCAGGTCAACCAACTTAGGTTCCAGGTTATCGAGCAAATCCGCACCCCCAGGCGTGGGGGTAATAGGGAGCTATTGCTCAAACAGCGTGAAACATTTTGGATCTTTAAGCTCGATACCCTGGAACCTAAGGGCATGAATAGAGAGATTGATTGGAACCCCTTTTATTGATTGGACTCTTAAGTTACTATTTAAGTCAAATTTTCTTTGGTTAAGTAACTTGTTATTATTTTTGTTTATTAGTTTATGTAACTTAATTGTTGCTTTTATATTCTGTATCTTAGATCTCTATGACCATTGCCTGTCCTGATTCCTTGAGTGGAAGTTGCTGATTCTGAAGTGATATAAGTATACTGCTAATTGTACACTGTTTGTGATTTATTTTTAGTAATAATGAGCCATTTATTATTGTATCTATAAAATCTACCTATTTAGGCTAATCCACTGTGGTTGATAGTTGTTACATTATTACAATATATATTATCAATTTTGATATTAAGTATATATATATTTAAGTATATCATAGTTTTTTGAGGCCTCTTAACTGTTGTTTTTAAATTTTTCATTCACACTTATTGTGACACAAGATGGCGCTATATACATATTATGTGAAGCTCTGAGAATGTAAGGGTTAAAACTCCCAGGTATTTGCCTATAAAACACAGGTGTGTAATGAGTGATGTTATCACATGATTAAGGGGCACGGCCCCGAAACGTCGTGACTTTGTTTGTTCCTGTTCCTTTTGTATATAATAAAATAAGGAATTTTTTGCAAGGAGACCACCTTGTCTGTTATCTATATGAAACACATAACTAACGCCATCTAGTGGTGAACAACTGTCAAAATACTTTCAGATTAGAGGCGGCCTTCAAGGTCTAAGAAATTAGCATAAGAACCTCCTAGGTTTAGCTTTCAACTAAGAATACCAAGAGAACAAAACAAAATTGGTAATAAAAGTAAATTGAAAAGTTGTTTACATTTTTTTTACTTGACTGTCCTTTAATGTATTTCAACACCATAGATGACTCTCACCCTTTTCCTAATACAGCATTGGAGGCCCACATAATTGTTCTCTTAAAACTGAATAATCCCTCAGAATGCCCTTCAAATTATCATCCCTTTTTGCTACTAAACTCAGATACAAAGATTTTCTCCAAATTATTAGCAAACAGATTCAACGCTCTCTTACCATACCTTATTCATCCAGACGAAGTTGGATTTGTACCCGGCAGGGAGGCGAAGGGCAACACAGTCAGGGCTTTAAATGTGATTTTTCACGTTTAAAATCATAAGATACCTCTAATTATATTGTCCACAGACACGGAGAAAGCCTTTGACCGTGTTGCCTGGGACTTTCTCCAGACCACCTTAGACATCATGGGTTTGGACCGGGTATACTACAACGCATATTTTCACTATATACATTACCAAATGCAAGGATACTTACAAACTGCATTTTATCTGACTTGTTTCAGATAACAAATGGAACCCAACAGGGGTGCCCACTGTCCCCAATATTATTTGCTTGTCTCATTGAAACCTTAGCAACGAGGATCAGAGCACACCCCGACATAAAAGGTATCCATGTTGGAAACTAAAGCTTCACTATCTCCCTATTTGCGGACAATATATTATTTTCCTTAACAAACACAGTACTCTTTTTACCCCTCCTAATCACATAATTCCAAGTATTCCACTCACTCTCAAATTTCTTAATCAACATATCAAAATTGGAGATCTTGAATGTTACCCTAGACCCTACCACACTAATTAAAACTAAACAATTAACTCTATTCAATTGGTGCCCCCGTTCCCTCAAATATTTAGGTATATTTCTTACCACCTCCATCGACGCTCTAAACCAATAAACTACAGAAAGATAAAAAATGAAATTATAAGAGAATTATCAAGCTGGAGGTCCAAAAAATTATCTTGGTTAGGGTGCATAAATCTAATTGAAGTAGGTACAGGACTGCTATCCCACCAATACCCTACACAGTTTAATGATTTCCCAATCTTGTGGCTTATAGACAAGGAACAAATAAAATCCCAGGAAACTTTGATACAGCAAGGCTTTCCTTACTTTAACAAATGGTTTGTATACAGACAAGCTTATAACTTCATTAAAACACATCATCTATCTATGAACATGACCAGACCCCTAACCATTTCGAAATAATATGTATTGAAGAACCTCCACTTAGTCACACTTTATCCCTGCAATATAAGATATAAATAACACCTTTACCGGGACACACCTTTCCATATATAGAAAGCTGGGAAAGGGACCTTGGGACCATTATACTACCACAAAAAAGCTCTATAATACTTCACTCTACTCTAAAAACTTCTATATCATCCGTCGCCTTAGAAATAAACCTAAAAATTCTCCATAGATGGTATTATATCCCCCAAAAATTACATCGCCTTTTCCATAAAGCAAAAAACACTTGCTGGTGCTGTGGCCATGTTAACAGTGGCATGGCACATAGATGGTGGTTGTGTAACTCTATTCAAAACCTTTGGAGATCAGTCATAAGCGAAATAGAAGACATCCTAGATATTCAGTTCCCTCTAGATCCAGATCTAGTTATTGAATAAACCCCCCAAAATAAAATATACACCATTTCTTAAGATATTCTTTAGTATGACCAACAGCATAAAAATATCTACGCCCCATAATGTTGTTTTAGGGAGAAAAATACTTTTTTCCTGAAATCTCACTAAAAATTGTAATTTCTATTAAAGGGGTTGAACCAGCTGAGCCAAACAGATGATCCTGTTCCCTATACATAAATGTGAAGGTTTAGTACAAGCTGTAGCATATGAAAGTTTTTTTTTATCTTATGTTTATTTTTTATCGTTTGCGTCTCGTGAAGAAGCACCTGGGGCTTAATGGTTAAATGCTCCTCTGGGCTTTATATGATCTGATTACTGGGAATTAGTAGAACAACACCCATATTTCTGCCTCAGGTACTCATTTGATACTCTGGTTAACATGTGAACAATGTGAAAATGAAAGTCTATGAACCATTAGTACAATAAAAAATATCTAAATGAAACTTCATGACTCAGATAGTGTATGTCATTTCAACCACCTTTCCAGTGTACTTTTATAATCAAATGGGCATCATTATCGTGGTATTTTTTGATGAAGAGCATACCAAGGTAGGCTCAGGAGCATACACGTGCCTTGAGCACTGTATAGCAGTAATGTTTGCAACAATAATTGCAAAACTGTTATAGTTTGTTAGAAAACACTGATGACCTCTAGTATTCAACGGCGTATAATGTTGTTAAAGATACTACTGCAATAAAGTGCTCAGAACATGTGCACGCTCCTAAGCCTATTTAGGTGTGCCCTTCAACAAAAGAGAAAAATACAATTTGATAAAAGAAAAAAATTGTAAAGTTGATTGAAATCACATACTCTATCTGAATTATGGAAGTTTAATTTTGATTATCATGTCCCTTTAGGCACCTCGTTAGACAAATCAATGAGGGAGGACTCTAAAATTATAAACAGTTTATCAGCCAAAACTAAACCTACACATCCTAATACCGCTCAATAGAAACACAGGAATCTCCTCTTTTAATTGAATGGTCACATGATACTCTAGATATTATACAGCTGATGACATCAAATGACAGTTGAGTAAAAAAGTGGAACATACTGAAAGTATGTTTGTTCCACAGGAAAAAAAATAAATCCATACAACCATGAGAACCTTCGTTTGAAAGACACTCATTCGAATAAAGTGGTAACACTGCCTTCTAGATGTCATGTATATTATTTTTTTACTATTTACCTATGAAATTTAATATATGGATATCCAAGTGGGGGTAAACTTGTCAAATCTGACAACAAGCTTGGACTCAAAGAGAACTGTTTCAGCATTTCTTTAACCACAACATTTCTCATGGTTAAAACATAAAAAGGTATGTTCTTATTTGTTACCCCTTTTGATTTGTATATATATATATACAGGGAGTGCAGAATTATTAGGTAAGATGTATTTTTGAGGATTCATTTTATTATTGAACAACAACCATGTTCTCAATGAACCCAAAAAACTCATTAATATCAAAGCTGAATATTTTTGGAAGTAGTTTTTAGTTTGTTTTTAGTTTTAGCTATTTTAGGGGGATATCTGTGTGTGCAGGTGACTATTACTGTGCATAATTATTAGGCAACTTAACAAAAAACAAATATATACCCATTTCAATTATTTATTTTTACCAGTGAAACCAATATAACATCTCAACATTCACAAATATCCATTTCTGACATTCAAAAACAAAACAAAAACAAATCAGTGACCAATATAGCCACCTTTCTTTGCAAGGACACTCAAAAGCCTGCCATCCATGGATTCTGTCAGTGTTTTGATCTGTTCACCATCAACATTGTGTGCAGCAGCAACCACAGCCTCCCAGACACTGTTCAGAGAGGTGTACTGTTTTCCCTCCTTGTAAATCTCACATTTGATGATGGACCACAGGTTCTCAATGGGGTTCAGATCAGGTGAACAAGGAGGCCATGTCATTAGATTTTCTTCTTTTATACCCTTTCTTGCCAGCCACGCTGTGGAGTACTTGGACGCGTGTGATGGAGCATTGTCCTGCATGAAAATCATGTTTTTCTTGAAGGATGCAGACTTCTTCCTGTACCACTGCTTGAAGAAGGTGTCTTCCAGAAACTGGCAGTAGGACTGGGAGTTGAGCTTGACTCCATCCTCAACCCGAAAAGGCCCCACAAGCTCATCTTTGATGATACCAGCCCAAACCAGTACCCCACCTCCGCCTTGCTGGCGTCTGAGTCGGACTGGAGCTCTCTGTCCTTTACCAATCCAGCCGCGGGCCCATCCATCTGGCCCATCAAGACTCACTCTCATTTCATCAGTCCATAAAACCTTAGAAAAATCAGTCTTGAGATATTTCTTGGCCCAGTCTTGACGTTTCAGCTTGTGTGTCTTGTTCAGTGGTGGTCGTCTTTCAGCCTTTCTTACCTTGGCCATGTCTCTGAGTATTGTACACCTTGTGCTTTTGGGCACTCCAGTGATGTTGCAGCTCTGAAATATGGCCAAACTGGTGGCAAGTGGCATCTTGGCAGCTGCACGCTTGACTTTTCTCAGTTCATGGGCAGTTATTTTGCGCCTTGGTTTTTCCACATGCTTCTTGCGACCCTGTTGACTATTTTGAATGAAACGCTTGATTGTTCGATGATCACGCTTCAGAAGCTTTGCAATTTTAAGAGTGCTGCACCCCTCTGCAAGATATCTGACTATTTTTGACTTTTCTGAGCCTGTCAAGTCCTTCTTTTGACCCATTTTGCCAAAGGAAAGGAAGTTGCCTAATAATTATGCACACCTGATATAGGGTGTTGATGTCATTAGACCACACCCCTTCTCATTACAGAGATGCACATCACCTAATATGCTTAATTGGTAGTAGGCTTTCAAGCCTATACAGCTTGGAGTAAGACAACATGCATAAAGAGGATGATGTGGTCAAAATACTCATTTGCCTAATAATTCTGCACTCCCTGTATATATATATATATATATATATATATATATATATATATATATATATAAAAAAAAAATATATATATATATATATATATATATACCAGTGACGTGCAGTGACGTCAGAGGCTGGTGAGGCAGTGGCAGGATACGCCTTCATTCTTTAGATATCCTTTGTTGAAGAAATAGCAATGCACATGGGTGAGCCAATCACATGAGGTATCTATGTGCAGCCACCAATCAGCAGCTACTGAGCATATTTAGATGTGATTTTCAACAAAGGACATCAAAATAATGAAGAAAATTAGATATTAGATGTAAATTGGAAAGTTATTTAAATTTGCATATGGGTTTCATATGGGTTTCATGTCCCTTTAAATGGTGTCTTGGAAAACTGGTCAACTTAGTAAACATCTGATTTTAGTCTAAAAGGATTGTAACAGAAACTCTTGACAGATAACACAATGCTTGCTCTGATTATGAGATCTAGAAATCCATGCCCATTAAAATATGTTTAAAACATACATTTTACTTTAATGCTGCAAATTATGCTTATAGATTCTTTCATTACATAAGGGATGAGAGTCAGAGGGGGAGGAAGAGAGACAGAGAGAGAAAGAGACCATGAGGGAGAACAACACATAAGGAGAGAGATGGATAGATAGAGAGAGACACACACACACAAGGGGGGGGGGGGAACCACTGCATTTTAAAGTAATAAAACAGCAGAGCTACAGAGAGTTCAGAAAATTAGTCTATAATTTAGTGTGAAGTACAGAGGCAAGCTGCTAAGTTAGTGGGTGTAAAGTTTGAGTAAACAAAATACAAAAACGGTCCTTTGCTGTAAAAGAGTAAAAAAAACACTAAACCACATTCATTAAATTATCATTTTCACTAACAGAATCCCTTACAGTAAAATCTTACTTTAATAAGATGTGGGTGAAACACTGCTCTCTGTGCCTCTATTCCTGCTCTGTATAAGGATTCAGGAAGTGACAGTGGCACATTCCACTGCACTTAAAGGGGAAGAACAGAACTCTCTTTTTTACTTTAGCAAAGCTGGCAGCTTCACAGGACAGCAACAAAATATATGAAAGTTGTTTTTTTCCGTTTTTGTTTTGTTTTATATGATTTAACATCCAGCCCCAACCCTATGTTCCACTTACTAATGCCTCTCGCTGGATTGGTTCAGCCCAAATAGGACTGCCTCAAATAAGCAGTTAATGGGCCATGCAATGATCTTAACCACTTTCATCCAGTAGATGGCGCAGCATGTTGTGTAATGGAGAGGCACAAGCAGGTCTGCCCACCATTACACAACATGCTGCGCCATCTACTGGATGAAAGTGGTTAAGATCATTGCATGGCCCATTAACTGCTTGTGCCTCTTCATTGCACAACATATAGCTGTGAGAAAAAAAAATGCTGGGAAAAAAAAATTACAATTTTTTTTTTAAAGCCAATAAAAAAATATATATTTTTGCCCATATGAGAGGTGAAGCACTGCCTCACCTGCCTCTAGTGACTGCACATCACTGATATATACAGTTTATATATATATAAATACAAAGAAAAAATATTCTTCTAAGTGAATAACATTGGAATGTGAAATATACATATTAGCGCACTTGAAAAAACTTAATTGGGTTTGCGGCAACATGTTGGGTGTTAATTTTCGCACTCTATTGAAGTTGATGGGAGAATACATTAATGCAGTGCCGATATTGTAACTTCTGCTTTTTGCGCGCATCAGATTAGCACGAAAGCGAAAACTTTTTATATGCACGGTACCTGACGTGCAAAAAGCTGAAGTCAAGCGCAGTTAGCACGCGAGCGGGAGCAATAAAAAGTGCTTCACTCATAATCTAGCCCTTAAGAGTTTAATGTCCCTTTAAGATAAACACTTTAAATACATTTCAAATGGTCCAATTTTACTGGGAGGCATTTCTCCACCATTTCTCCACTGTGTATGCCTTGAGGAAGAGGGAGATGGAGGTTCCCTTTTTTTTTTTATAAACCTTTTTTCCCCTGGAAGTCATTACTTTTACCCTCTAACTCTTTTTTCTCTCTATTCCTATTGATATGCCGGCTTACTTATAGGAGTAGAACACTCTTGTTCTGGTTGCAGTTATGTCCCACTAGTTTGCTACCATCTAGCAATTTGGGAAATTGATAAGAGCCAATGATGAGAAAAGTACTCAGGAAATATCTTCTTTTTTTATATAAAATTATTGTTTGGGTGGTGCGTTTTGGAATAAGATGAATGTAGATGTTCATGATTCATCTTCCTTTTTAGGAAACTCTTTTTCTTGATGGCACTGCTACACAAAAGTGTTTATAATAGCCCATAAAGAAACAATATGCTCAGATACGCAAGGCACTCACATAGAACTTAATAGCTAAACATAACAGCTCTTGATCCCATTGCTGTTGTGAAAGGGTGTAAGAAATAATTATATCCAAAGTGATTTAACATAGAACTGTCATTAAATTAGTACTGTGTGTTATTACCAATGTTCCCTCTCTTACACACGCACACCCTCTCTTACACACACAGACACACACCCTCTCTTACACAACCACAGACACACCCTCTATCACACACACAGACACACACACTCTCTTACACACACACACAGACACACAACCTCTCTCACAAATACAGACACACACCCTTTCTCATACACACAGACACACACCCTCTATCACACACACAGGGACACACACCCTCTATCACACAAACAGGGTATCACACACACAGGGACACACATCCTCTATCACACACACGGACACACACCCTCTATCACACACACAGGGACACAACCTCTATCACACACACAGAGGGACACACATCCTCTATCACACACACAGGGACACACATCCTCTATCACACACACAGGGACACACATCCTCTATCACACACACGGACACACACCCTCTATCACACACACAGGGACACAACCTCTATCACACACACAGAGGGACACACCCTCTATCATACACACAGGGACACAACCTCTATCACACACACAGAGGGACACACCCTCTCTCACACACACAGACACACACCCTCTCTCACACACAGACACACACCCAGACATGTACAGACACATACCCAGACACACACCCTCTAACACACAGATGCACACTCTCACACACACAGACATACACAGTCTCTCTCTCTCACACAAACACTAACCCACTCCCCACACAGATAAACAGACTCACATACACACAAATATGCACTTACACAAACTCAGATATAATCTCACACACAGATATACACACACTCTCTCACACAGATACACACTCTCACACACAATTACACTCACACAGATACACTCTCTAACACACATATATGTACTCTTTAACACAAACTCACACAGATATACACTCTCACACATAAACTCTCCTTCACAGAAAGGCACTCACACACAAACACAGATATACTCTCAAACCCTCTATCACACACACTCACACAGACACACTCTCACTCACGCACAGAGACATACACAGTCTTTCTCACACATAAACCTTTCATGATTCAAATAGGGAATGTAATTTTAAACAACTTTCTAATTTACTTTTATCATCAAATTGCCTTGTTCTCTTGTTATTCTTAGTTGAAAGCTAAATCTAGGTAGGCTCATATGCTAATTTCTAAGCCCTTGAAGGCCGCCTCTCATCTGAATGCATTTGACAGTTTTTCACAGCTAGAGGGCGTTAGTCCATGTGTTTCATATAGATAACATTGTGCTTATGTACGTGCAGTTATATAAGAGTCAGCACTAATTGCCTGAAATGCAAGTCTGTTAAAAGATCTGAGATAAGGAGGCAGTCAGCAGAAGCTTAGATACAAGGTAATTACAGAAGTAAAAAGTATATTTCTATAACAGTGTTAGTTATGCAAAACTGGGGAATGGTAAATAAAGGGAATATCTATCTTTTTAAACAATAACATTTTTGGTGTTTACTATCCATTTAAGCTTCTAACTGCTGGGTCAGGGTAAGGAATTCTATAGGCCCTTAGTCATGTATGCATACATGACTAAGGGCCTATAGCAGGCCTGAAACGATGTAGTTTTTCTGTGGACCCTATGCGAAATAATAAAGGTCTATTTTAAAAGTTTTGGTGGCTGGAACAACCTTTTGTTTGTTTGGAGTATCAGTGGGACGTGGCAAGTCCTGGGTTCCGTGCCCCACAAGCCAAAGGTATAAATGTGCTGTTTTCCAAACTACTTGTGAAGATTGTCAGGGTAAGGAATGGCTTGTTATACAAAAGCACAGTTTCTTGGATTCACTAAGGATGGAGAGATGAGTGAGTCTCAGTAATAAGGATGTAAGATATTTCATAGGAGAGGGAAGACTGGACTGCAGAACTTTATCTGATCTTATTAAAGCTAGGGGAGTGCTCAGAAAATTCAGTGCGCAGGGATGCCCCGGGTTTACACAAGGCACAGATGCTTGTGAGTTGCAACCAAATCAAATTTAATCAATTGTGAGGGGTGACCTTTTCTAAAATAAATAAATACATTAGGCTAAATAAACAAACACTCTCACATAGCTATAATGATGATGCTGTACAGCAAAGCCATACCATGACCAATTTAGCATCATACATATAATACTCAAAGGGATGTTATACCCAAAAAAAAAATATTTCTTGATGCTGATAAAAGCTTGGATGGTCCTTTTCCTCTTTGGCCTAGAGAACACGACGGCCTTTTTTTTCCAAAAACGATTTGAAATGTTGACTTGTTGCACCTCAAATCACACGATTCCACTGTGCTACTGTCTATCTCAGATGAGACTCAGCCCAGAGAAGTCGGCAGCGCTTCTGGACAGTGTTGATGTATGGCTTCTGCTTTGCATAGTAAATCTTTAAAGGGACACTAAACCCAATTTTTTTCTTTAATGATTCAGATAGAGCATGCACTTTTAAGCAACTTTCTAATTTACTCCTATTATCAATTTTTCTTCATTCTCTTGCTAGCTTTATTTGTAAAGCAGGAATGTAAAACTTAGGAGCCGGGACTTTTTTGGTTCAGCACCTGAGTACCGCTTGCTGACTGCTGGCTAAATGTAGCCACCAATAAGCAAGCACTATCCAGGGTGCTGAACCTAAAATGATTCACATTCCTTGAATTACTTAATTTTTCTTTCTATTGGCCACTAGTGACTAAATGTGTTCTTTTTTGCAGTGTCCTTTAATACCTCTAGAATTCCTCTATGCTACAAAGTCACTCTAACAATAATGATAACACATTACCCATGGACCGCAGGAGAAAGGTGCAGCACAACAGCCTACCTGTACTGGGGGCTCCTGTTTGCTGACTCCACTTCAGCACAGAGGTTCCTTACACATCCACCCTATCTGCTCTGTGCTCTATCTATAAGCCTGCGCGCTGTAGCGCTTAGTGTAATACACATGAGCTTTTAGAGTGAGGGGATAGGGTAGCCACATAAATATACAGTAAACAGCTAGTGGAAGGCCTCTTGCTGGTGACACGCTGCGTCTCCTTCAGAAGTCCGGAGTAATCCCCACAATTGTTTTTAAAAATAAACTTTTAAAAATGCCCAAAAAGGCCAAAAAACTCTGCCTTAAAGGGACATGAAATCCCAAAATGTGTCTTTCATGATTAAGAGAGGGAATACAATTCCAAACATTTCAATATACTTCTATTATCTAATTAGCTTCATTATTTAGATATCCTTTGTTGGAGAAATAGCAATGCACATGGGTGTGCCAATCACATGAGGCATATATGTGCATCCACCCATCAGCAACTACTGAGCCTATTTAGATATGCTTTTCAACAAAGGATATCAAGAGAATGAAGCAAATTAGATAATAGAAGTAAATTGGAAAGTTTCTTAACATTGCATGCTCTTTCTAAAATATGAAAGAAAACATGGGGTTTCATGTCCCTTTAACCTCCTGTGTGCAATTTTAAATGCTCTGTGCACTCCCTTTGAAAAATGTGCACACCTTAGAGGGAACTGTAGTTATTACAGAGATTACGGTGTATAGTGAACATAACAACAATGACATGGACCTCTGGTATTTATTTGAACACAAACTTCAGAGGGTTTGTCTGAAAATAACTTGCCTATCTTTCCAGATTATATGGTGACAGTAGTTTGGTTTATGGGCTAAGCAATAGGTAGGTCATTGGCAGCTACTTACTATAAACCTCCGGAAGGCTCGCTGTATTACCCGTGCTGCTTTGTCCAGCTCAACATCAAATATATTTGCATAGTTTGCAATGTAATCACTCGTTTCTCCCATTTCTTCTCTGTAATGCAAAAACATTGATTAAAACAGCTCATTGAAGCTTGCTCTGTATAATAATGTTAATATTTTGATTTCTATTGTGAGACCTGACCTCTGAACTAGTATAAACTAAATATCCAGTCATTTCTGGTACCTACGTCCCCTCTAAGGTATGTGTGTTTGCCTAAATTTGTAAAACGCTTTTTTGTTTCTATCTTTTTTTTTTTATTGAATATATTTTAGATTTAGTTATAATTTTCCAAAAGAAACATAAACAGTAGTAGTAGTAGATTAAAATACTGAGGGATGCTCAGAACTGTTGTATAATATAAGACAGGGCTTGACAAACCCAGGAGCCTGGGAGCCACTGGCTCCTAGAATTTTACCCCTGGCTCCTAACTTTTTGGGTTATTCTCAATATATCTATATACAAATCAAAATGTCTAAAAATATGACTGGCTCCTAAATATTCTTACTGACTCCTAATTTGGATGGAGAAACTTGCAGTGTTACAAGACAATTTGACAGTTTTTGTTATTGATATGGGTAGATACATCTGAATTCCACGCTAGTTTAGTATATGATGGGAAGCCTGAAGACTTGTGGGAGGAGAGAATGGAGTAATAGAAGATAAGGTAAGGGCAGAGTGCATAGCTTTTAGAATGAAGTTGCCTTATGAGTTTATCTTTTTGTATATATAGAGATACAATGGTTTAACTGACCTTATTGAAACTATGGTTTATAAAAACCTACTACTTAATCTGCAATCTCAGGACTGTGGGGAAATAGGGATTATATAATGTAGGGATAGAGTAAAATGTATGTATAGACACAGGGCTAGCAACATTGTGGCAAAAGAATTGGCTTTATAATTAGGCAAATAATGAAGTTTTACACATGGTGCTTGCCAGATAGGTTATTATGCAGCATTGCAATCTGCTGTTCATTGTCTTACTTTATACCTTTTGAAAGCTTTGACAAGCAGAATCAATTTGAGGTTGCTTAAAGTGATGGTAAACGTAGCCCTTTATATAAACATCTGAAATGTTA
This sequence comes from Bombina bombina, assembly GCF_027579735.1. NCBI lineage: Eukaryota > Metazoa > Chordata > Amphibia > Anura > Bombinatoridae > Bombina > Bombina bombina. The sequence goes on along the minus strand of NC_069501.1, from coordinate 1,152,048,169 downwards.
GTGGTATTAAAGATGGACTTTAATTCATTAGTAGTAATAAAGATAGGCTTTAACTTACTTTTTAATGTAACGTTGAAATTCAAATACACTGTGCTCCTGCCTGCCGCCCACTTCAAAAGTAATTTTTTTTGTGAGCTAACGGTTTGAACTGTTCTCCAATTGGCACTCTAGCCATACGGCCGAGAGCGACGATTGGACAAAAGTTCAAACAGCTCACACAAAAAAAAGATACTTTTTAAGTGGGTGGTGGTAGCTACATTAAAATGTAAGTTAAAACACATCTTCATTACAACAGATTAATTAAAGTCCATCTAAAATATCATTCCATATCTGTTTATACAAAATAGGGAAAATTTACCATCACTTTAACGAGGGTTTGTCAAATAGTGTGAGCCAGGGAGATACTGTATCTACATAAATTCTACTGTTAGCGCCTAACATTTTGGATTTTATAGCTATATTTTGCAGATGCCTTTGTCTGGCGCCTTAAAATATATGTGCGTGGCTCCCTGGCTAGCGATGAATTTGTTATCCTCTGCCTAATAACTTTTATCAAGAAATAGTAAAAAGTTTTTGCTTAATGTCCTAATAATCTCATGAACTTTTTTCATTAAATTTAAATATATATATATATATATATATATAAAAAAAAGTGTCTAACTTTAGGAGGGTCTAAACATAACCGTCAGAATCTGAGTAAAATGAGCACGAGCATGATTACTGGATGCGGGCGCCCATATAGCATACATATTCAATCCATCTATATAGGAGGATCGTCATCTTATAGCGTAAGTACGAGCAACCCCTTTATAACGGAGTTGTATGTATCAATATCTTACCTGTCTGCAGCCGTGGCGTCCCGTTGCTATAGCAACCAAATTCTGGAACGGATGTGACGTAACATTTTAGGTGTTCGAGCTTTTAGCTTCAAACGTTGGTATAAGTTGACTGTGGTGTCTTTTTAAACTTAATAGGTAAACATAGTATATTTTTGTATTTATCAGTTGAGTATGGGTTCTTTTGGAAATATATAATGATGAACGTCAAAAAGTAAAGCCCAAAACAAAGATGGTAGCAGCTAGATTCCATCCCGCTAAAGGACATTCTGACATCACAGCAGTCACGTGACTGTAGGGAATCACATGGTAAAGAGAGTGGAAGGCTCAAAAAGCAGAAGGGCTGGAGACTCAAATCATCAATAGAAAACTGGCCAGGATTTTACCTGGGTTCATTTTGAATTTGAAAGGACCACGAATGTTGGCAAAGGAGTGAGAAGAATATGTGATTTTATGAACCAAGAAGCTGGGATCCTGAATTCATTATATTGTCACTATATTTCTTAACTGCCTTGTGTATAATAATCTTGTTGATCATTATTGTTCATAATTCTTTGTGTGGTGGTAATGTTACTACCACACATTACTACAAACTACACTATGATTGACAACAAAGGGATTATGGAAGGGAAGGTGTTAATCCCTGTGTTAATGGTATAAAGGGGCATTATTCTCTCTCCCTGTGTATATATACATGTCTGTCTGTGTCTATGTATGTGCATTTCTCTGTGTCTTGTCAATCTGACAGATAGAGACACATAGACAGGTACACACGTGTCTTCTGTATGTCTCCCCTCTGTCACTCTTTTTTTCTGTCACTTGGTCTGTGTCTCACTCACTGTCACACTCTTTCTTGCTGTCTGTCTCTCTGTGTCTCTTGCTGTCACTCATGCTTTTTTTCTCTTTCTTTTGATGTCACTGGCAAGCTGTGTCTCTCTCTTGCTGTCACTCTCAGGCTTTTTCTCTCTCTCTGTCACACTCTCTTGCTGTCACTCTTGCTTGTTTGTTTATTTGTCACTCCTTTTTAACTCTCTACCTGTCACACTCTCTCTCTCTCTTGCTGTCTTTCACTCTCGCTGTCACTCTTTCCTTGTCTGCTTATTTGTTACTCCTTTTTCACTCTCTACCTGTCACACTCTCTCTCACTCTGTCTTTCTCACACTCTTTCTCTCTCTCTCTCCCTTTTAACTTTCTATCTCCTTTTTATTTTGTCTCTTCTCTCTCCATGCCCCTCATTTGCTGATGTCTCTTACTTTCCCCTTCTTCCTCCTTGCAGTGTGTGTAATGACAGTTGGAGTGTGTGTAGGGTGTAACAGGAGAATACTAGTAAAAGAGAGAGAGCAATGGCATTTAGACTGTGGGACGAGAGGGATGGTGGCACAAGAATGTATTGGTTGGGTGTTGGATTATGTAAAAAAGCAGGTGTGTTTGTGGGTGGGTGGGTTGCAGGGTCATATCAAGTGTACATATGTGGGGTGGGTAGTAGAGTTGTAACTAGTATCCCATTTTGTATGTGTGAGTATATATATATAGAGAGAGAGACAAAACTCTTCTTTTTTCACAGATCTAAAAAAGATATTCAAGTTTTTGTCTGTATAGCAGAAATTGTACATCTTTAATAATAAAATAAACAGTGTGTTATGTGCATGATATATTAGCAATTAAGCTACTCATTGCCAAACACATGCATACGTTTTACAGGTCCTTGACACTGCAGAGCTGCCCAATAATACACCTACTGAAAATCTGAGAAACTGCGATATGCACTGAGTGGTGACGAGATTTCTGGTCTCCTCTCCCACTGGTGGCTGCTCATGTGAGACTCACTGTAGCATTAAAAGGATATTGTGCACTAGATTTTTCATTGCATAAATGTTTTGTAGATTATCTATTTAAATAGCCCATCTGGGAGTGTTTTTGTAAAAATATCAGTATCTGTGTATATTATTCTTTATAGTATTGTCTATTACATGCAGTTATATGAAAAACGATCGTCTGGGGTTGTCATGTTCCTTGTTCAGAGGAGAATTGCCTGGTATTTCGGGGCTGGACTGACCATGTTGGCGGGATCAGACTGATATACTACAGGAAAGTTTTCCTCTGTGAAAAGCACAATTGGGCAGAAAGAAGCTACTACCAGGTGGTAACCGGGCCATAGAACAAGCTATTGATGCTGCTGTTCGTTCCTGGCAGACTGCTTCTCATTCTGTTTTGCATATGTAAATATGACCCTGGGGATAGTCTCCCTAAGGGTGATGGGGGAAACCAGACGTGGACTCCTTGCCCAATGTGCTTAGAGGGATATGGCTGCACCTCACTGACGAGGCCCAAAGGAGGCCGAAACGATCGTCTGGGGTTGTCATGTTCCTTGTTCAGAGGAGAATTGCCTGGTATTTCGGGGCTGGACTGACCATGTTGGCGGGATCAGACTGATATACTACAGGAAAGTTTTCCTCTGTGAAAAGCACAATTGGGCAGAAAGAAGCTACTACCAGGTGGTAACCGGGCCATAGAACAAGCTATTGATGCTGCTGTTCGTTCCTGGCAGACTGCTTCTCATTCTGTTTTGCATATGTAAATATGACCCTGGGGATAGTCTCCCTAAGGGTGATGGGGGAAACCAGACGTGGACTCCTTGCCCAATGTGCTTAGAGGGATATGGCTGCACCTCACTGACGAGGCCCAAAGGAGGCCGAAACGATCGTCTGGGGTTGTCATGTTCCTTGTTCAGAGGAGAATTGCCTGGTATTTCGGGGCTGGACTGACCATGTTGGCGGGATCAGACTGATATACTACAGGAAAGTTTTCCTCTGTGAAAAGCACAATTGGGCAGAAAGAAGCTACTACCAGGTGGTAACCGGGCCATAGAACAAGCTATTGATGCTGCTGTTCGTTCCTGGCAGACTGCTTCTCATTCTGTTTTGCATATGTAAATATGACCCTGGGGATAGTCTCCCTAAGGGTGATGGGGGAAACCAGACGTGGACTCCTTGCCCAATGTGCTTAGAGGGATATGGCTGCACCTCACTGACGAGGCCCAAAGGAGGCCGAAACGATCGTCTGGGGTTGTCATGTTCCTTGTTCAGAGGAGAATTGCCTGGTATTTCTGGGCTGGACTGACCATGTTGGCGGGATCAGACTGATATACTACAGGAAAGTTTTCCTCTGTGAAAAGCACAATTGGGCAGAAAGAAGCTACTTACCAGGTGGTAACCGGGCCATAGAACAAGCTATTGATGCTGCTGTTCGTTCCTGGCAGACTGCTTCTCATTCTGTTTTGCATATGTAAATATGACCCTGGGGATAGTCTCCCTAAGGGTGATGGGGGAAACCAGACGTGGACTCCTTGCCCAATGTGCTTAGAGGGATATGGCTGCACCTCACTGACGAGGCCCAAAGGAGGCCGAAACGATCGTCTGGGGTTGTCATGTTCCTTGTTCAGAGGAGAATTGCCTGGTATTTCGGGGCTGGACTGACCATGTTGGCGGGATCAGACTGATATACTACAGGAAAGTTTTCCTCTGTGAAAAGCACAATTGGGCAGAAAGAAGCTACTACCAGGTGGTAACCGGGCCATAGAACAAGCTATTGATGCTGCTGTTCGTTCCTGGCAGACTGCTTCTCATTCTGTTTTGCATATGTAAATATGACCCTGGGGATAGTCTCCCTAAGGGTGATGGGGGAAACCAGACGTGGACTCCTTGCCCAATGTGCTTAGAGGGATATGGCTGCACCTCACTGACGAGGCCCAAAGGAGGCCGAAACGATCGTCTGGGGTTGTCATGTTCCTTGTTCAGAGGAGAATTGCCTGGTATTTCGGGGCTGGACTGACCATGTTGGCGGGATCAGACTGATATACTACAGGAAAGTTTTCCTCTGTGAAAAGCACAATTGGGCAGAAAGAAGCTACTACCAGGTGGTAACCGGGCCATAGAACAAGCTATTGATGCTGCTGTTCGTTCCTGGCAGACTGCTTCTCATTCTGTTTTGCATATGAAAATTAGTGTATACTGTCCCTTTAACATATACTCAGACAACCTCATGACAACTGCAGTATTGAGATAGGTGGCATTGTTGTATATACAGACATTCTCAGGATAACTGAAGTATTGAGATAGGTGACAAGTGAGACTTATTGTAGCATTGATTTGTTGTATAAACAGATATTCTCAGGATAACTGCAGTATTGAGATAGGTGACGTGAGATTTAATGTAGCATTGTTGTGTACACAGACATTCTCAGGATAACTGCAGTATTGAGATAGGTGACGTGAGATTTAATGTAGCATTGTTGTATACACAGAGATTCTCAGGATAACTGCAGTATGGATAAAGGTGATGTGAGATTTAATGTAGCATTGTTGTATACACAGACATTCTCAGGATAATTGCAGTATTGAGATAGGTGACGTGTGAGACTTATTGTAGCATTGTTGTATGCACAGACATTCTCAGGATAACTGCAGTATGGATATAGGTGATGTGAGATTTAATGTAGCATTGTTGTATACACAGACATTCCCAGGAAAACTGCAGTATTGAGATAGGTGACGTGATACGTATTGTTGTATACACAGACATTCTCAGGATAACTGCAGTATTGAGATAGGTGACGTGAGATTTAATGTAGCATTGTCGTATACACAGGCATTCTCAGGATAACTGCAGTATGGATATAGGTGATGTGAGATTTAATGTAGCATTGTTGTATACACAGACATTCTCAGGATAACTGCAGTATTGGGACAGCTGACGTGTGAGACTTATTGTAGCATTGTTGTATACACAGAGATTCTCAGGATAACTGCAGTATGGATAAAGGTGATGTGAGATTTAATGTAGCATTGTTGTATACACAGACATTCTCAGGATAATTGCAGTATTGAGATAGGTGACGTGTGAGACTTATTGTAGCATTGTTGTATACACAGACATTCTCAGGATAACTGCAGTATGGATATAGGTGATGTGAGATTTAATGTAGCATTGTTGTATACACAGACATTCCCAGGAAAACTGCAGTATTGAGATAGGTGACGTGATACGTATTGTTGTATACACAGACATTCTCAGGATAACTTCAGTATGGATATAGGTGATGTGAGATTTAATGTAGCATTGTTGTATACACAGACATTCTCAGGATAACTGCAGTATTGAGATAGGTGACGTGATACGTATTGTTGTATACACAGACATTCTCAGGATAACTGCAGTATTGAGATAGGTGACGTGAGATTTAATGTAGCATTGTCGTATACACAGGCATTCTCAGGATAACTGCAGTATGGATATAGGTGATGTGAGATTTAATGTAGCATTGTTGTATACACAGACATTCTCAGGATAACTGCAGTATTGAGACAGCTGACGTGTGAGACTTATTGTAGCATTGTTGTATACACAGAGATTCTCAGGATAACTGCAGTATGGATAAAGGTGATGTGAGATTTAATGTAGCATTGTTGTATACACAGACATTCTCAGGATAATTGCAGTATTGAGATAGGTGACGTGTGAGACTTATTGTAGCATTGTTGTATACACAGACATTCTCAGGATAACTGCAGTATGGATATAGGTGATGTGAGATTTAATGTAGCATTGTTGTATACACAGACATTCCCAGGAAAACTGCAGTATTGAGATAGGTGACGTGATTCGTATTGTTGTATACACAGACATTCTCAGGATAACTGCAGTATTGAGATAGGTGACGTGATACGTATTGTTGTATACACAGACATTCTCAGGATAACTGCAGTATTGAGATAGGTGACGTGATACGTATTGTTGTATACACAGACATTCTCAGGATAACTAGTATGTTTCAGGTAAATGACAGGAATAACAGGCACAATTAATAATGACTATACATTATAATGCTTGCAATGTGAATGTGTCACTTTCACTTCACTGACTAATACAACGTGTTCTGTATTTTGTTTCTATAGTACATTTTTTGTTTTTACATCATTTTAATAGATACATTATTTCTACAGATTCCTACTAAGCCTTTAAAAATAAATGCTGGAGATGATTAAAGGGACGCTGAACCAAAAATTTTTCTTTTGTGATTCAGATAGAGCATGCAATTTTAAGCCACTTTCTAATTTACTCCTATTATCAAGTTTTCTTCATTCTCTTGGTATCTTTATTTGAAAAGCAAGAATACAAGTTTAGATGCCGGCCCATTTTGGTGAACAACCTGGGTTGTTCTTGCTTATAGGTGGATAAATTCACCCACCAATATACAAGTGCTGTCCAGAGTTCTAAACCAAAAATTGGCTGGCTCCTTAGCTTAGATGCCTTCTTTTTCAACTAAAGATAGCAAGAGAACGAAGAAAACGATAGGAGTAAATTAGAAAGTTGCTTACAATTGCATGCTCTATCTGAATCACAAAAGAAAAAAATTGGATTCAGTGTCCCTTTAACCCTTTGAGTGCTAAGCTGGATTTAAAAAAAATTCTGTTTTTTCTGTTATTAAATTTTTTTTTTATTTTCACCCCACCCCAGTTAGGGATTACCTTTCCATCTGTGGGTCTTAGGGGTCTGTAGCTGCTTAAATGCCTGAGATACAGGCTTCTAAGCAGTATGCCACCTTTCCCTATATTTTGTATTGTAAATTTTAAATAAAGTTGCGCGTGATGTCATCACGTTATTGCGCGTGACGTCACTGCACGTAACGGGAAGCCCCGGCGATGCCTGTCACTATACAGGCCCGATCTCCGGGGTGAGAGTCGGTGGGAGCCCCCAGATTGCTCTAAAGGTGGGTGAGTGCTAGTGACGGCTCTGAGCCGTTGTTAGCACTCTTTTAAGACAAAATAAAATGTTTTTAGGTGGCCATGCAACGAAGTTGCAGGACAACCTATTGTTATTGTCAGGATTATTATTTTTATTCCGCCACTTTTTCTATTGCCCATAACTTTTGAACTGCTAAAGCAAAGCTCTTGAAATCAGGTATGCTGGTACAGCCTATTGCTTTGCTACATCTCATGCAATATTGAACTCATAGGTCATAAGGTTACGCAGCCATATTGCTTTTTGTGACAAATTTCGAGAAACGCTTAATAATCTTTATCTCTGGAACTGCTTGTGTTACAACTTTGAAACTTGCTGTGCTCAGTGCTGCTATGAACTAGATTTGCCATTGCTCAGCAGAAGTGCCTTGGTCACTTCTATAGTGAGCACTATTGTGCGTAATATGGAGGCTGTATATCTTACAACCGGGCAGCCATCTTGGTTTACGCGAACATTTCCAAAGTCTATTTTCTCTGCAACCGCTTATGTAAGAACTTTGAAATTTGCTGTATAAACTTATATGGTGACCTAGATTCACAATTGCTCATTAGGAGAGAATCAGTCATATGATGCAGCAGCAATATCGGTTTTATGTTTATCGTAATTATTTGTAATTCAAAACTGCCTCTTTTGAGTCAATTGCTCACAGAACACAAATTACTTATGCTAAACTCTTGAAATCAGGTACGCTGATACAGCCTATTGCAATGCTTTATCTCATGCAACATTGAACTCATAGATCATAAGGTTACGCAGCCATATTGTTTTTTGCAACAAATTTTGAGAACTGCTTAATAATCTTTAGCTCTGGAACTGCTTATGTTGCAACTTTGAAACTTGCTGTGCTTAGTGCTGCTATGACCTAGATTTGTCATTGCTCAACAGAAGTGCCTTGGTCACATGATGTAGCAGCCATCTTGCATTTTGCGAAAATCTTTAAACATCTTCTCTTAAACCGCTTAGTGCAATGAAGCGCAATTTTGCAAATATGCTCCTTGCAAGGTCCTCTACCATGTTTGTTAAAATTGCGATTTTTCCATAATCAACATGGCTGCTGTGAGACATTAACCTTTTTTATCGCCATTTAATTGCGTAATTTTGCACTTTATATATTAGTTTTACAATATTTAACAATATTACAGTGTAATAGACACATGATTACACATAGTCATAACCCTTAAAGACAATATTGCAGTTAAAATTCGCATTGCGCAGTCGCCTTCGTGAAATAAAACATTTGCAAATTTTCATCAAACTAATTGTAGAGGTCTATAGTGAGCATTAGTATGTGCAATTTGAAAGCCATACATTGCATAGCTTGGCGGCCATTTTATTTCGTATGCACTGTTTAAAAGCTACAAAAATCTTCTTCTCCAAAACCGCTTATGGGACAGACTTGAAATTTTGTTTACAGAGTTATCTTTTGACTAACATTCAGATTTGTTCAAGAGAAGTTGATAGGTCATGTGGTTTGGCAGTCATTTTGAATTGTTCAAAAACGCTTAACGATATTTTTAAATTAATAATAAAACAACAACCTTTTTACAAAAATGCTTTATTTTTGCCATGTTTATTGACATCTATGATGAAAATTATTGTGCATAATATGGAAGCTGTATATCATATGATCTGGCAGCCATTTTGTTTTAAGCGAACATTTAGAAAATCTATTTTCTCTGCAACTGCTTATTTTAGAACTTTGAAACTTGCTGTATAACCTTATATTGTGACATAGAGTCACATTTGTTCATGTTGAAGGAATTGGTCACAAGCTATGGCAGCCATATTGGTTTACGCAAAAAAATTTGAAAATGTGATTTCTTTGCAACCGCTTATATTAAATATTTGAAATTTGCTGCATAGCTATATATTGTGACTTAACAGCTTGTATGCCATTGCAAAGGTGATGCGCGTGGCCACCTCTATCGCTGCTTGCAGCTATATTTTTTGTTTGCTTTTTTAAATCACACCAGAAGCATTTACAGTATTTTAGGTGTAAGTCATTTTGGCTGTAACTTTGTCTAAATACTGAAAAACAGCAAAAAAATAGACCCTTTCAATTTATAAAATATTAACTAATTAAGTAACGATTTTTAATTATTGTAATGACTGCCAGCCCAAAAATAAACACCAAATTTTATATAGTTTTGATTATTTGTTTCTGAGATGTGAGAATTGGCATTTCTGTTATACCTATCTATTCTTACAATTATAAAGTTACCGCCATCCTATTCATTTGGATTTTATTTGTAATTCCCAGTAGCAGATCTGAAATACCATTACAAGCATTTTTGCATTCTAATTGTGTTAATACAAAAAAAAAAAAAAACACAGGTTATTACTTCAAGCAATGCAAGTTACTGTATATTTTAAATACAACTGTTATGTTAAACATGAACATTCACAATACAGTGCGTGCCATAATTTATTCTGAATCAACAAAAGATTTTGCACAAATATTGAAAATGTTACAATACTGGAAACTGCTATAGGCATCATCAGATGTACTTTAACCCCTTAGTGACCAGACCACTTTTCAATTTGTTGACCATCTGGGACCAAGGCTATTTTTGCATTTCTGCGATGTTTGTGTTTAACTGTAATTTTCCTCTTACTCATTTACTGTACCCACACATATTATATACCGTTTTTCTCGCCATTAAATGGACTTTCTAAAGATACCATTATTTTCATCGTATCTTATAATTTACTATAAAAAAATTATAAAATATTAGGAAAAAATGAAAAAAAAAAACTTTTTCTAACTTTGAGCCCCAAAATCTCTAACACATCTACAACCACCATAAAATACCAATGCTAAACAGTTTCTAAATTTTGTCTTGAGTTTAGAAATACCCAATGTTTACATGTTCTTTGCTTTTTTTGCAAGTTATAGGGCAATAAGTACAAGTAGCACTTTGCTATTTCAAAACCATGTTTTTTCAAAATTGGCGATAGTTACATTGTAACACCAATATCTGTCAGGAATCCCTGAATAACCCTTCAAATGTATATATTTTTTAAAAGAAGACAACCTAAGGTATTAAACTTGGGGTATTTTGACTTTTTTCATGCAACCATTTTACCACCAATCTATGCCAAAGTTTTGGGGGGGGGAAATAATTTGATTTTTTGACAAATAGCAATTTAAGAATACATTTACTGATAAAATGGTAAGGGTTACTGCCAAATAACACCCTAATATGTCTTCAGTAGCATCTCCTGGGTACAGTGATACCACCCATGTATAGGTGTGTCGGGTTCTCTGTGGGCTAAAAGCCCTTATTTTTAGAGAGCGCATTCCAGTTTTTCAACTTGGAATTTTCACATCGGTCATCATGCACCCATGTCCTATTTGGGACATTTCTGAAGCTGGCCAATGGAATTTACCCCCATCAAACCATATATTTTTGAAAAGTAGACACCCTAGGGTATTTAAAATTTTGGTATTTTAACACTTTCCATGCACTAATTCAACCACTAGTCTTTGTCAAACTTTAGGGTAGTTATTTTTTTGTGTTATTTTTCACACACATTGTATTTTATGCATGGATTTTCAGTTCCTGTTATGTGTTACTGCCAAAAACCACCTCAATATGTGTTCAACAACATGTCCCGAGTACAGTGATTCCACCTGTGTATAGGTGTGTCAGGTTCTCTGGGGTCTAAATGGCCTTATTTTTAGGTAGCGCATTCCAGTTTTTCAACTTGGAATTTTCACATCGGTCATCATGCACCCATGTCCTATTTGGGACATTTCTGAAGCTGGCCAATGGAATTTACCCCCATCAAACCATATATTTTTGAAAAGTAGACACCCTAGGGTATTTCAAATGCTGGTATTTTAACACTTTCCATGCACTAATTCAACCACTAGTCTTTGTCAAACTTTTGGGTAGTCATTTTTTTGTGTTATTTTTCACACACATTGTACTTTAGGCATGTATTTTCAGTTCCTGTTATGTGTTACTGCCAAAAACCACCTCAATATGTGTTCAACAACATGTCCCGAGTACAGTGATTCCACCTATGTATAGGTGTGTCGGGTTCTCTGGGGGCTAAATGGCCTTATTTTTAGGTAGCGCATTCCAGTTTTTCAACTTGGAATTTTCACATCGGTCATCATGCACCCATGTCCTATTTGGGACATTTCTGAAGCTGGCCAATGGAATTTACCCCCATCAAACCATATATTTTTGAAAAGTAGACACCCTAGGGTATTTCAAATGCTGGTATTTTAACACTTTCCATGCACTAATTCAACCACTAGTCTTTGTCAAACTTTTGGGTAGTCATTTTTTTGTGTTATTTTTCACACACATTGTACTTTAGGCATGTATTTTCAGTTCCTGTTATGTGTTACTGCCAAAAACCACCTCAATATGTGTTCAACAACATCTCCTGAGTACAATGATACCACCTATGTATAGGTGTGTCGGGTTCTCTGGGGGTTAAATGGCCTTATTTTTAGGTCGCGCATTCCAGTTTTTCAACTTGGAATTTTCACATCGGTCATCATGCACCCATGTCCTATTTGGGACATTTCTGAAGCTGGCCAATGGAATTTACCCCCATCAAAACATATATTTTTGAAAAGTAGACACCCTAGGGTATTTCAAATGCTGGTATTTAAAACACTTTCCATGCACTAATTCAACCACTAGTCTTTGTCAAACTTTTGGGTAGTCATTTTTTTGTGTTATTTTTCACACACATTGTACTTTAGGCATGTATTTTCAGTTCCTGTTATGTGTTACTGCCAAAAACCACCTCAATATGTGTTCAACAACATGTCCCGAGTACAGTGATTCCACCTATGTATAGGTGTGTCGGGTTCTCTGGGGGCTAAATGGCCTTATTTTTAGGTAGCGCATTCCAGTTTTTCAACTTGGAATTTTCACATCGGTCATCATGCACCCATGTCCTATTTGGGACATTTCTGAAGCTGGCCAATGGAATTTACCCCCATCAAACCATATATTTTTGAAAAGTAGACACCCTAGGGTATTTCAAATGCTGGTATTTTAACACTTTCCATGCACTAATTCAACCACTAGTCTTTGTCAAACTTTTGGGTAGTCATTTTTTTGTGTTATTTTTCACACACATTGTACTTTAGGCATGTATTTTCAGTTCCTGTTATGTGTTACTGCCAAAAACCACCTCAATATGTGTTCAACAACATCTCCTGAGTACAATGATACCACCTATGTATAGGTGTGTCGGGTTCTCTGGGGGTTAAATGGCCTTATTTTTAGGTCGCGCATTCCAGTTTTTCAACTTGGAATTTTCACATCGGTCATCATGCACCCATGTCCTATTTGGGACATTTCTGAAGCTGGCCAATGGAATTTACCCCCATCAAAACATATATTTTTGAAAAGTAGACACCCTAGGGTATTTCAAATGCTGGTATTTTAACACTTTCCATGCACTAATTCAACCACTAGTCTTTGTCAAACTTTTGGGTAGTCATTTTTTTGTGTTATTTTTCACACACATTGTACTTTAGGCATGTATTTTCAGTTCCTGTTATGTGTTACTGCCAAAAACCACCTCAATATGTGTTCAACAACATCTCCTGAGTACAGTGATACCACCTATGTATAGGTGTGTCGGGTTCTCTGGGGGCTAAATGGCCTTATTTTTAGGTAGCGCATTCCAGTTTTTCAACTTGGAATTTTCACATCGGTCATCATGCACCCATGTCCTATTTGGGACATTTCTGAAGCTGGCCAATGGAATTTACCCTCATCAAACCATATATTTTTGAAAAGTAGACACCCTAGGGTTTTTCAAATGCTGATATTTTAACACTTTCCATGCACTAATTCAACCACCAGTCTTTGTCAAACTTTTGGGTAGTCATTTTTTTGTGTTATTTTTCACACACATTGTACTTTAGGCATGGATTTTCAGTTCCTGTTATGTGTTACTGCCAAAAAACACCTCAATATGTGTTCAACAACCTCTCCTGAGTACAGTGATACCACCCATGTATAGGTGTGTTGGGTTCTCTGGGGGCTAAAAGGCCTTATTTTTAGGAAGCCCATTCCATTTTTTCCACTTTGATTTTTCACATCCCATGCACCCATGTCCTATTTAAGACATTTCTGAAGCCGGCCAATGTAATTTACCTCAATCAAACCATATATTTTTGAAAAGTAGACTTCCTAGGGTATTTCAAATGCAGGTATTTTAACACTTTCCATGCACTAATTTAACCACTAGTCTTTGTCAAACTATTGGGCATTCATATTTTTGTGTTATTGTTCACATACATTGTACTTTAGACATGGATTCACAGCTCCTGTTATGTGTTACTACCAAAGAAGACACCAATATGTGGTCACCAACATCTCCTGAGTTCAGTGATACCACCTATGCATAGGTTTGGTGGCTTGTTTGGGTAGTGCAATGCCAAATGTCTGACATGCGTTTGTGATTTTTTTTCACATTTAACATATTTTCTTTGCCTATCGTCTTTTTGGGGGGTCTTTTAACATACCCCAATTTATTTGTTTTCCATGAATGTGCATATATTTGAAAAGTTGACACCCCAAGCCAAGGTATTGTATATGGTGTGCTTTGATGCCTTTGAAGCAACCGTTTTAGCCCAAAAAATTGGAGAAAGTGTATGGTGGTTATTTTTCAATTTTAACTTTTAAAAACGCTTTGCTTTTTGACTATGATTTAGGAGAGACTGTTGTAAGTTATTGCAAAAGAATACTTCAGGTTGTTTTCTGCAAGGCACCCTGAGTACACCTATGCCCCCCATGCATAGGTTTGCCAGGATTTTGGGAAGGTTATGTTACAATTTTATGACTTGTGATTTTAGTTATTAACAATGAGAGTATTTCTTCTGATAGGCCTATATTTAGTTTGTGGCCTATCGCATACCCCACTTTTATTTATTGCCCTGAAAGTGTATATTTTTTAAATGTTGACACCCCAAGGTATTGTATATGGTGTGCTTTGATGCCTTTGAAGCAACCGTTTTAGCCCAAAAAATTGGAGAAAGTGTATGGTGGTAATTTTTCAATTTTCATTTTTACAGACACATTGCTTTTTGACTATGATTTAGGAGAGACTGTTGTAAGTTATTATAAAAACATACTTCAGGTTGTTTTTTGCAAGGCACCCTGAGAACACCTATGTCCCCCATGCATAGGTTTGACAGGGGCTTTGGTTAAAAAAAAAAAACAGGCCCAATTTTAGAAAAAAATAGTAGTTACTGCCAAAAGAGTAGTGAAATGTAAAAATCTGGCACAGTAAAAGTAAAAAAAAAAAAAAAACCCATCTAACAGTAAACATAACCAAAAAAAAAAAAAATATATATATATATATAACACCAAATGTATTTATTTTTTTCAAAATTGACCATTGTATGGTACCGCTTGAAGCAGTCCCCAATGCAGAGTGCAGGCTGTCCAGGGCAATCAGGACAGTGATATATGGTGTCTCTTCTCTTCCCCCTCTTGGTACAGACTCTGCATTTTTTTTGTGGTTTCTGCTTTGCGGCAGTAGGGGGGATTTTAAAAATAAAATGAGTAGCCCCAACTCTGCTCTCTCCCATCACCGCCCGGGGAGCAGGTGCATCATGGTACAAAATCCCAGTAATAATCTGGAGCTGAAACTGTAAAAAAGTTTTTTTAACTCTGGGGTTTGCTTTTTTGAACAACAAAAAAGCGTTGTGGGTTGCAATCTGCATTAGGTAAATTGCAACCTTTTTGTACCAGGCCCTTGTCTTCCGCATAATTAGGTAGGGCTGCAGCAGCTGATCAGCCAGATCAACCCCACCCATATGCCGGTTATAAGACTTGATGCACACTGGCTTCCTTATGATCTCAGCTCTGCCACGTACAGAAACCGCCACCGTCCTCTCTGTGTGGATGGTGGTAAGAAGGTATACATCCTTCTTGTCTCTGTACTTAAGTGCCAACAGCTCCTCTTGGCGCAGAGCTGAGGTCTCCCCCCTTCGTAGCCGGGTGCGTACAAGTTGTCCTGGGAAACCTGCGCGGTTCTTTTTAATTGTACCGCAAGCTACTGTATCAAAGCAATACAGTAGCTTGAACAAAAGGACACTTGTATAAAAATGGTCTAAGTACAAGTGATACCCTTTGTTCATTAGGGGTAATATCAGGTCCCAGACAATCTTGCCAGTGGTTCGCATATGTTCTGGGCAACCTGGAGGGTCAAGGTGGCTATCCTTTCCCTCATACACCCGGAAGGCCTGAGTATACCCAGTCTCGCTGTCACAGAGCTTATACACCTTTACCCCATATCTGGAGCGTTTGGAAGGAATATACTGCTTGAATCCCAGCCTTCCCTTATACTTCATTAGGGATTCATCAACGCATATATTCCTTCCAGGTGTATAAGCCTCTGCAAACCTGGCAGAAAAGTGGGTTATCAGGGGGCGGATTTTATACAGCCTGTCAAATTGGGGATGCTCCCTAGGGGGGCACAGGCTGTTGTCGCTGAAGTGCATGAAATGCAGAATCATTTCATACCTCTTCCTCGACATAGTCTGGGAGAAAATGGGGGTAGAGCAGATGGGGCTAGTACTCCAGTAGGAGCGAATGGAGGGTTTCTTTATGATGCCCATCAGCATAGTCAATGCCCAGAATTTTTTGAATTCTGGCACATTGATGGAGGCCCATTGCTGCTTTGCCAAATATGTTCCAGGCTTTGCAGCATGGAACTGATGGGCATATAAATTAGTTTGGGCGACAATGTTCCCCAATATATCATCGCCCAGAAACACTTCCAGAAACTGCTGGGGGCTAAAACCTGCCACATCTATATTTATGCCAGCATTTGCTGTGAAGGGTGGGATATCTGGCCTCTGGAGATGAGGCGTTACCCACTCTTCAGCAGCAATGGCAGCAACACGCCTCCTTCTGGCAGGGGGGCTGGCAGAGGGGGTAGCAGGGGGGCTAGCAGCCACAGATACATCACTATCAGTTGAGACTGCATCTAGTCATGTATCTGAGCACATGGCAGGGTCAAAATTGGGGTCTGAGTCAGAAATAGAGGCATCTGACTCTGACGCAAGGATGGCATACGCCTCCTCAGCACTATATCTTTTCTGTGACATTTTTGTATCTGTCACAGAAAACAATTACTAAAAAAATTAAATTAACTAAATTAATTAACTAAATTAACTAGCAAAACAGTACAGCTATGCTACTGCCAGTGATTTATAACGATCACTGGCAAGCTAGGGGTTAATGGCTCTGAAAATTAAATTAACTAAATGTTTCTGAAAAGAGCCTTTGGGTTTTTAAAAAATTACAACAACAAAATTAACCCCTAAAAAAATGCACAGACAGCAAAAAAGTACAGCTATGCAACTGCCAGTGATTTATAGCGATCACTGGCAAGCTAGGGGTTAATGGCTCTGAAAATTTAATTAACTAAATTAATTAATTAAATTAACTAGCAAAAAAGTACAGCTATGCTACTGCCAGTGATTTATAGCGATCACTGGCAAGCTAGAGGTTAATGGCTCTGAAAATTAAATTAAATTAACTAAATGTTTCTGAAAAGAGCCTTTGGGTTTTTAAAAAATTACAACAACAAAATGAACCCCTAAAAAAATGCACAGACAGCAAAAAAGTACAGCTATGCAACTGCCAGTGATTTATAGCGATCACTGGCAAGCTAGGGGTTAATGGCTCTGAAAATTAAATTAACTAAATGTTTCTGAAAAGAGCCTTTGGGTTTTTAAAAAATTACAACAACAAAATTAACCCCTAAAAAATGCACAGACAGCAAAAAAGTACAGCTATGCAACTGCTAGTGATTTATAGCGATCACTGGCAAGCTAGGGGTTAATGGCTCTGAAAATTAAATTAAATTAACTATATGTTTCTGAAAAGAGCCTTTGGGTTTTTAAAAAATTACAACAACAAAATTAATCCCTAAAAAAATGCACAGACAGCAAAAAAGTACAGCTATGCAACTGCCAGTGATTTATAGCGATCACTAGCAAGCTAGGGGTTAATGGCTCTGAAAATTAAATTAACTAAATGTTTCTGAAAAGAGCCTTTGGGTTTTTAAAAAATTACAACAACAAAATTAACCCCTAAATAAATGCACAGACAGCAAAATGTAGCAAAAAAAAAGTGCACCTATGCTACTGCCAGTGATATATAGTGATCACTGGCAAGCTAGGGGTTAATGGCTCTGAAAAGAGCCTTTGGTTCTATATTTTTTAACAAATAAAAGAAATAAATCTCTCTCTCTGCTAAATATAGGTCTCTCTCTCTCTCCAACAAAATTGCAAGTGAGGAGAGGGAGGGAGATCCACACTGATCAGTGTCAATATTTACAAATATTGACATGATCAGACAAATGGGGTATTTTATTATTATTATTATTTTTAGGGTGGGAGGCTCAGATTGGGTGACCCTAGCTTGCCCCTATGATGATGCAGGCTAGGGACACCCCCAGAGGCCCCATGATGCACTGGGCATCGCCATCTTGGATGCCTAGGGGAGGGGGGGGGCTATTTGGGCTTTTTTTTTTATTTTATCCGTTTTTTTATTTATTTTTTTTATTTATTACTTAATAACCAACTAAGTGCCTCGACCCACCGAGGCACTTAGCACACAAGCAGAGCATCGGAAGCGTGTCCGATCGCTTCCGATGCTCTGAAACACTGCCGGGCTCCACGTGGAGCGAAACCGGAAGTGATCACTCCTGGGGGAGTGATCAATCCGGTTCCGGCACTCGGGAACAGTATTGCAGGATGCCTAGACATCAAGGCAAGCCTGCAATACTGTTAGAGCAGCTGGAAGCGATTTCGATCGCTTCCAGTGCTCTGTTAAACCGACGACATATGCCATACGTCCTCGGTCGTTAAGTGCTTTTTTCTTTAGGACGTATGGCATACGTCGTCGGTCGTTAAGGGGTTAAAGGGACATGAAACCCAAATATTTTCTTTCATGTTTTGGATAGAACATACAATGTTAAACAACTTTCCAATTTACTTCTATTTTCAAATTTGCTTCATTCTCGTATTATCCTTTGCTGAAGGAACAGTATTGTACTACTGACAGCTAGATGAACATATCTCGTTAACCAATCACAAGAGACAAATGTGTACAGGCACCAATCAGCAACTAGCTCCCACTACTGTAGGATATGAGTGTATTCTTTTTGAACAAGGGATACCAAGAACACAAAGCACATTTGAAAATAAAAGTGAATTTAACTTTTTCCCGCCGTTATGCCGTTGTATTCCGTCACAACAGCGCTGGGCTTTAAAGCCGTTAAGACGGAATGCAACGTCATAGCCAACGGCTGTCCTGAAGCCTACTGCGCTTGCAGGATTTGATCGCGGTCTGGAGGGCGTTCCTAGCGACATAGGGACGCCCCCCAGACCCGATCCCATAATTGAAATCTCTACATCGGAATGTTGTTCCGATGTAGACTTTATAACTCGGTCACGAAAGGGTTAAAAGTGTCTTAAAATTACATTCTCCATCTGAATCATGCAAGTTTAATTTTGACTTTAACTTAAAATGAGATTCTTGTGGTATATTTATTTTTAATTAATTAATACAACTAAATATTTACTCTGCTTATTCATTTGGAAGGACTTTTTTTTTAATTTATTTTAATTGATCTTTATTGAAGTGCCAACAAGTGTTACAAACTTTTTCAAATTTTTCCAATTTTACATTCCATGAGATTTAAGTGCAATCAAATTTTACAAACTTTTTCAGTTTTTCAAATTTAACATTCCATGAGATTAAAGCGTTAAAAAATTTTTCAAACTTTTTCAATTTTACAAATTGTACATTCCATAAGTGAGATCAATGAACATCCTCAAGTATTGTACATGTCTACATCCCTTCCTTTGCGACTTTGCAAGTGCCTGGGTTGGTTATGCATTGCTGTTCATGTGGGAAAAGTCTGTGAATGCAAAGCCGATTTCAAGTACCAGTCCACAAGTAAAGTCCTTCATTTTAAGGTGTGTAACACCTGTGGCATACTGCGGTTCTCATTAGCACATACACTGGATATCATCCCAAGGGGGGAGGCATGCAAATATCTGATTTCTGCTTGAGATAAATTATCATGTCATCTGTGTGCTTTATCTCGTGTTAGTGTTGTCCAATCGGACTAGGGTCAGTATTAAGTACCTCTTCTAGTGCTGCTTATTGTCTGTGTTGCCTCCACTGTGCTAACATCATTTTGTGTGTGTCTATAGTACCCTGTGTCTTGTGATGATATCTCTCTAGGTGTAGCAGGGAATCTACCTGATTGCGCCATTCTTCTACTGTGGGGACTACTCGTGATTTCCAATGTTTTGGTATCAGTAGTTTAGCTCCGTTCAACATGACCAGCATGAGTGCCCTCCCTGCCCTGCTGGCCATTTTAGGTAGTGATATGTATAACAACGTTTTTGGGCTATTCTGTATGGGGGTTCCCAGGACTATCTCCATGTGGTGGAGGACTCCCACCCAAAAGTCATCTAGTCTAGTGCAGTCCCACCAAATATGTGTTGGTGTGCCCAATTCCCCACATTTTCTCCAGCATTTGCCTGAGGCTTGCTTATATATACACGTTGCAATCTACTGGGGGTAAGATACCATCTTGACATAAATTTATAGCTAGATTCCTGTACTTTTTTGGATATAGAGGCAGTTTTAGTTGTTTGAAAGGGTATCTGCCACTCCTTGGGTTCTATTTCTGTATGCAGCTCTTTCTCCCAGGCAGCTGTGTAAGTAGGTAAAGCTTGCGTGTCGTCTGTGAGAAGGATTTTGTATATCAAGGAGATTGCGTGAGCTGTTGGTGTGTTTTTCACGCATAAGCTTTCGAATGTGGTGAGTTGCCTAGTGAGGCATTGTTTATGTTTGTGTGTCATGAGGTAATGGTTTAATTGGGCGTGTGAATACCAGCTCATGAGTAGGTCAGGTTGTTCTTCTGTTATGTCTAGGTGAGGCTTGAGTTTACCCCCGTCAGTCAGTGCCAATAAAGTACATTCTCTGATAGGTGTCTGACAGGTTATGTTCTTCTCTGGGCAGTTCCATGGCACCGCGGGGTTCTGATGTATGGGTGTTAGTGGAGAGCACACTGTCGATATGTTTGGCATAGTACGGATTATCTTGTCCCAGGTCGTATAGAAGTCTACCAGTAAGGGGTATATTGTCGTCGCTGTATGTCTGTCTTTGTCCAGGCTCCCAGGCCTGCGTTTTTTGTTTCCATTATGTCACAGTCCAGTTGAACCCATTTTTTATTAGGGTCATTAGAGCTCCAGTCCAGCAGTCTGTGTAACGTGATTGCCTGTTTGAATGTTTGGGACCCCTAGCCCTCCCCTGTCTCTCGGTAGGTACAGTGTTTTCCTTGCTACTCTTGGCCTGATCCCTCCCCAAATGTATTGCTCTAGAATACTTTGTATTTTTTGTAGAAAGTTCACCGGTAGAGGGATTGGCGTTGTTTGGAGTAAATATAGTAGTCTAGGGACCACATTCATTTTCACTACATTGATCCTACCTATCCATGAAATTGACTTATTTTTCCAGCTGGTCAGTCCACAAAAAAGAAAGAAATTGCAGGCAGTACCAAAATTAGATGTTATAAAAATCCAAAATATTTTATTTGAACATGATTAAAAATTTATATCAAAGAAAGGCACACTTCTTTTTTTTTTTTTTCAATTTTAAATTTTATTAAAGATAAGACATATTAGACAATCATAGCCACTTCAAAAATAATCCATTACATCTTATTACATTTATCCTTTGAACATCATAAGAAGTCATGAAAAAAAAAGAAAGAAAAACAATTTGTTGTTTTGTGTTCTAGTATAGCCCCCACAACTACCTCCAACACTTCTCCTCTAGCTCTTATTACAAATGAGGGATACTATTTCCACATTTAGATATTACGTTGAGCCGTTCTCTGGCCCTTCCTTTCTCCAGATTGTCCCACCAATCTTAAACGTCCTGAGGTATATAAACCCTCAGTGCTATATTCCTATCGATTGAGGCTACCAACTGTCCTCAGTCTATCTCTATAGCTATTAGTCTCTTGGTTACAAAGAACTAAACACAGATTCTCCTGGCTTTGGACTACAAATTAAAATCCGTTTTAGTGCGGGTGAATATAAACACCCGGGGGGGGGGGGGGAGGGACACGGAAAGCAAGGGGGAGGGAAAATAAGAAGGAGAAAGAGAGAAGAAAAGAAAAAAAAAAAAAATTATTTCCCTCTTGAGAATGTTTGTGCGTTTTTCTAAAAATTTCAGAACCCTGCCCCAGACGAATGTGTCATCTTATCTGCTCCATCCAATGTAGCGGCAGAATTTCTGCCGCTACTAAGTTTAGGAAAGGGACTGTGCCTTGCAATGGGTCGAGGAACTGCTGTTGTAAAACTATTGGCCAAGACTCAATATATTTTTTCCATTTACAAAAATACCTTCTGTAGTGTCTGTCTGAGTTTTTCAAATCCTGCCTTTCTACTGTCATTTGAACTTTCATATTATTGATAAACTCATTCATACTTGGAGCCGCTATCTGTTTCCATTTCTTAAATATGAGACTACGGGCTGCTAAAATAGCCAAATTTACACGATTTGTATCCCCTAAGTTTTCAGCCTGGTAAAAGAAAAATATCTGTATTGCTTCTAATTTTATCTTGTCATGTAAGTATTTATTGAGCCAGAACTGCACTCTCAACCAAAATTGGTGTACTTTTGGGCAGCCCCATACACAGTGTAGCAGATTTGCTTTCATATAATTACATTTGTAGCAGCTTACTGGGGCGGCTCTAGTCCATCCGCTGATTCTCTCTGGAGTCAAGTAGAAATTATTTAACAATTTCGCATGCGACTCCCTCCAGCTAGTTCTCTCAGAAGCTGCTTCCACCCTTTTGATACTATCCAAAATATTTTCAGCTTGTATAGAGGGAAAATATCTAGAAAATATTTCTGTGCTCAAATTTATTTGTCTCAATCCTAGCCTCCGCACTATATTTTGATACCACATCGCTATTGAACGTACTCCTGCCTTGTATAATTTTAGACCTGCTTCTATAGCCTCCTGACTCCAGTCCACACCATGTTCCATAATGTGTGATTCTACAAAATGTCTTGCTTGCAGGTATGTATAAAAATGTTTGGCGGGGAGATTGTATTCTAGCGCTAAGCTCTCAAAAGTCCGTGCTAGTCTCTCCTGCCCCGTTCTTATCTGTGAAAAGTATCTCAAGCCCCTATCTTCCCATTCTCGAAATGTCCTGTTATGCAACCCTGGAGCAAAATCTACACACCCAACAATCGGAAGCACTGTTGACACCTGATACTTTTGTCCTAATAAGTCACAATATTTTTGCCATGCCCACACAATACTAGAAAATGTTACCAAATTTGCCACATTACTTGGTAAGGTCTTATATGGGCAGTGTAATATTGCTTGTAACTTAAAAGGTTTCACCATTTCAGTTTCCAACTTGTAATAGGTGACATATTCAGACTCAGCTAGCCAATCTATTCCAAACTTAATCAGAGAGACATAATTGTAGTATCTAATGTTGGGGAGGGCAAATCCGCCATATTGTTTGGGGTAGCTTAGCTTTTCCGACGAAATGCGGGGCTTCTGCTTACCCCAAATGAACAGTGCACATGCTCTATTGTACCTATCTATATCTTCCTTTTTGATTACTAGGGGTAAATTCTGTAGACGAAATAACACCTTCGGAAAGAAAATTGTTTTTATCAGTATAATTCGTGCAGTTAATGATAAATAATACATATTCCACTTTCCTAATTCGAATTGGATATTGTGAAATAGCTCTTTATAATTCAGCTGGTACCATTCGCATGGATTTTTCGCAATTTTAATCCCCAAGTAATTGATATACTGGACGTCTTTGAAAATTGTGTTCTGACTCGCTTCGGTTTTTTTTTAGCCATAAGATTTCAGATTTTGTGGGATTTATTTTATACCCTGTAAATGAGCTAAATTTCTGGATCATCAACAGAAGTTGAGGGACGCAATTAGCTGTGTCTTGTAAAAATAACAAAATATCGTCTGCGTATAATGAAATCGTCATTTTTTCTGCGCCTATCTTTACCGGTGGTAATTTATCTCTGATGTATATTGCGAGGGGTTCTAGCGCGATGTCAAACAATAAAGGGGAAAGAGGACACCCTTGACGCGTTCCCCTGCCCAGTATTATCGGCTTCAGTAATTCCCCATTAATTAACAACTGTGACTTAGGTTTTTTGTAGATCATTTTGACCAGGTCGAGCAAGGCACCCGAGAGACCGAATTTCTCCAGAGTTACAAAAAGATGGTCCCATCCTATAGAATCAAATGCCTTTTCGGCGTCTATTGTTACTATTGCAATGTCTTGATCCCTCCTATTCTTTTTTTGTCGTGAGGCGCGCCGTCCGACCTGGTAAAAATGATCCACCATTGTCAACACCCTTCTCATGTTGCGTACCGAGTTCCTGCCAGGTATGAACCCGACCTGATCTGCATTTATTAAATCTGGTATAACTTTCTTTAATCTATCTGCTATTATAGACATTAATATCTTGTAATCTTGGTTTAGTAATGAGATAGGGCGATATGAGGACAAATTTGAGGCATCTTTCCCTTTTTTTAATATTAATGATATTATTGCGTCAGAAAAATAAGGGGATTTCATGTCTTTCTTAATATAATACCCGTTGTATAATTTGGTGAGAGTCCCTGCTATCATTTCTGAGATCATTTTGAAGAATTCCGCAGAGAGACCGTCTGGTCCTGGTGCTTTTCCTATTTTAGCTTTTTGAATGGCTCCCAACACCTCCCTTTCCGAAATTGGTGCGTTAATCTGCTGTAACGCTTCTGGGGTGATTTTAGGAGTTTTTATCTGATCCCAAAATTGTTCCTTGCACTCCCTATTTATGCCCTCCTTGGAGTATAACTTCTGATAGTATTGAAAAAATGCTTCTCTAATTGCAGTGGGAGTAGTGTGTGTATTCTCTCCTTCTTTGATCAACAAAATTATATTTTGTTTCTTACGATATTTGGTTATCTTGGCTAGATGTTTTGCCGAGACTCCCTGCATGCCTTGAAATTTTGCTCTACACTTTGCCTCTTCATTTGCCCATTTTTCTTTCATAAATTGTTCTCTTTCTGCTTTAGCTTGCGTGTATTTTTCCCACCGACCAGCATTGGGGCAGTACAAATACCTGGCGTGCGCGTTTCTAACCTGGTTGGCCAACTGGATTTCTCTCGCCTTGTTCTTCCGATTTGCTTTTACCATGTACGCCTTTATCTCGCCGCGCATGACCGCCTTCCCTGCCTCCCACAAGATCTCTGGTTTATCCGTATACTCCCTATTGAATAAAATATTTTCTTTCCATTTATTCGAGACCCAATTAATGAATTTTGGATTGTTAGACATATATCCAGGGAATCTGAATGTATTTGTCTTAAAACTTGACCTGTCAGGCGGTACAATCTTGAAGCTAATTATTGCGTGGTCAGATAGTATAATCTCTCCTATGTGTGTCCTAATTTCATACTTTAGAAGTTGTTCTTCTATTAGAAACATGTCTATCCTAGAAAAACACCGATGCGTCTTAGACTCACACGTGTAGGTACGATCATCTGGGTGCTGTAGACGCCAAATGTCGTTGACTTTGATTGTTTTTAAGAAATTCCGAAAAGTTCTTGCTTCCCGATGGTATGCTTGTCTGTACCCTGCCTTAAATCTGTCGCTGTCTGGATATGGTGTTGTATTCATATCTCCCGCGATAATTAGGTTCTGACCTAAATACGGGGTCAGCTCTTTTTGTATCAGGTGCCAAAACTTCACTTCAAATGTATTGGGTGCGTATATATGTTACAGAGGGTCCATATTCTACCGTCAATTTTTATTTGCAAAATAATAAATCTACCCTTCTGATCCAGTTTTACCTTAATTATCTCATAATCCAGACTCCTGTTTAATAATATGGCAACCCCGCGTTTGCGTGACTCACAAGGAGTTGCGATAACTTCAGCAAGCCAATTGGTTCGTAGTTTATCTATTTCAGACGCTTTCAAATGCAATTCTTGCAATAATATGATGTCTGGTTTCTGCTTTTTTAATAGTTTGAGGATGTTTTTTCGTTTAATAGGGGAGGTTATCCCTCCCACATTCCATGATACAAAATTAAGTGACACACTCATCTTTTACAAGTAGTAGCCTATCTTTTACCGCCATTATTCTACCGGAGCAGAAGTACTGGCGAGAAGAAAAAAAAAAAAAAAAAAGAAGAAAGAAGAAAAAAAAAAAAAAAAAAAAACCAGATAGAGACCCCCCCCGCGTCCCCCCCCCCCCCCCCCCGTGTCCGCTTCCTGGTACCTTCTCATCATTACTCTACAATTACGGAGATCTTCTGGCACCCCTAGCAGTACATCATAGTTCTGTTATTCTCTGCGCAAAAAGCTTTCGCTTCTTCCACCGTATTTAGCGCCATGACACCGTCCATGCCCAGGACCGTGATTTTTGCTGGATATTTCATCGTGGCCCTCAGCCCGGCTTTAATCAGCCCTGTGCAGTACGGTGCCATGGCCCGTCTTTTGACCGATGTTTCCACTGAGAAATCTTGAAAAATTAAGATTGGTTTGTCGCCTATCATGATTGTTCTTGTTTTCCTATAGTGATACATTATGTTTGCCTTATCCTGAAAATTCAGGTATTTTATAATAACCACTCTCGGCCTAGTATTATTCTCTCTAGGTTGCCTTAGAGGGCCAATCCTGTGCGCTCTTTCAACCAACAGCGCCCCGTTTACAGGTTGCATCCCTAATAACTTAGGCAGTGTGACAGCGCCAAAGGTCAATAGATCTTCCTGCCCATTTGTTTCAGGTAGACCTATTACACGAATGTTGCTCCTTCGTGACCTGTCTTCTAGATCCTCTATCTTTGTCTGTAATGCGTTAATTTTTTCTGTGTGTCTAACCAGTGTTGATTCCTGTAAGTTTGTTTTATCTTCTACCTCTGACACTCTGCTTTCTACCTCAGTTAACCTGATCGAGAATTGCCTAAATTCATGCGATAAATCTGCAATCTCTTTTTTAACAATTTCGAATTGTGGTAGAATTAAGTCAGCCAATTGATTAATTGTGAGCTGAGTTTCTGCATTTCTCTCTGGACTCTGTATGTTGGATTCTGCGCTAATTTCACTTTGAGCTTTCTGTTTTTTATCTCTTCTTATAGGCATTGCAGGTGATTTGTTTTTCACACTTGTAACGTATTTTTCCATTTGTACGTTTCTTTTTCTCCTGAAACCTAGTGTTACCACGACCCTTTGTGTATACTGTCTTTTCTCTGACACTTCTTCTCTGCCAAGTTTCTCTTGGTGTTCTCTAATAGACCTAAACCAGCTGCCACTCACTGTTGGAGTTACTCTAATAGGCTCTACTCCTAGGTTGCTATTCTAACTGAACATTAGTGCTGCTGTGTCTATTCCCTAGATATCTGAACTTTTTACACCCTCATAGGAATTAAATACATTCCAACATTCAGCTGTGTCTAGCAATTACTCCTGATACTGAATGTTATTAGAATCTGTTCCTAGTTTTGCAGCTTTAGTTAGACCTTACTGTTGCTGTGTCTGCTCCCTGTCTGTGCTTTACATTTCTGGACTTAATCTTGAAAGGCACACATAACCCCTTTGCATCTGAACGAGTTGTGTTTCGCGCTTGTTTATAGCCTTTTTCAGTACTCAGATACTACCTAGTGTTATGCAACATTAAGAATACAAAAAATGCAATTAATCTTGTAATGCACATGTGGTCCCTTCGCATATATGACAGTTATATATATAAAAAGAAAAAGAAGAGAAAGAAAAGAGGGGGAAAAAAGAAAATCCCCCCTTCCCTCTCCTCTCCCCTTCCCTCCTCTCCTCCCTCCCTATTTGCGGTCTTTTTCAGCCCTCAGATACCTTAATATTCAGAAAAGAGTCAGAATCCTCTAAGCTATATTACTTTCAGTAAGAATTAAGCTTATCCAGCCTATTAACCTGCAAATTTTCTTACACAAAGTATCTAGTAACTTGCAACATCAGAAATACACAAAAATGCAGTTAATCTTATAGTGCAAATGTGGTCTCTTCACATATACAAAAACATAGAATTTTTTTTTTTTTTTTTTTTTTTCCAGCCCTCAGATACCTTAATATTCAGAAAAAAGTCACAATCCTCTAAGCTATATTACTTTCAGTACTCAGATACTACCTAGTGTTATGCAACATTAAGAATACAAAAAATGCAATTAATCTTGTAATGCACATGTGGTCCCTTCGCATATATGACAGTTATATATATAAAAAGAAAAGAAGAGAAGAGAAAGAAAAGAGGGGGAAAAAAGAAAATCCCCCCTTCCCTCTCCTCTCCCCCCTCCCTATTTGCAGTCTTTTTCAGCCCTCAGATACCTTAATATTCAGAAAAAAGTCACAATCCTCTAAGCTATATTACTTTCAGTAAGAATTAAGCTTATCCAGCCTGTTAACCTGCAAATTTTCTTGCACAGAGTATCTAGTAACTTGCAACATTAGAAATATACAGATAATCTTATAGTGCAAATGTGGTCTCTTCACATATACAAAAACATAGAAAAATTATTTATTTTTTTTCCCCCTTTTTTTTTTCTTTTTTTTTTCCCTGTTTGCGATCTTTTTCAATCCTCAAATGCCTCAATAGTCAGAGAAAAATCACAACCCACTCAGCTGTGTTACTTTTAACTGGAGTTAAGCAAGCCTAGGCTGTTACTCAGCTCACTGTCTTGTGCAGAATGTCTAGTATTTAACGTCTTAACAGTGTGAAATGTCTCTCAACCTTCAACTGTGGTCAGCAGCTATTCACAAAGTTAAATACTAAACAAAGTTCTGGCCTTGATCCAATGGCTCCTTTATATTGCCCCAAGAAGCAGCTGCCCCTTCTGCATCTCTGAATCACAAAGTTTTTCCTCGATTAAATACTGAGGGAAAGGAGCTGCTTTAAGTTACACCACCTCCTGCCACATATATTCTGGCCTCTTACACTTTCCCTTCTGATGCTTGCCGGGGTTAACTCTGGGAGTACAGGGTAGTCTATAGCTTGTTTCCCGGCAGGTCCTGTTCACATCAAATTCTCAAACTGTGAGTCAGCCGGCCTAGTGCTCAAGCCTCATAAACCTAAGTCTTTAGATTTTTTATTGGGCTGGTCCTCCTTTGTTACTCTGAGCACACCGGCCTTTATATGTTCTACCCTTTAAACTCTTGAAAGGGAAGAAAAACGTATGCAAAGTAAGTGCTCCCCTCTATTGCTTAAGGGCTCCTATTCTACTGTGACTTTAAAAGTTCCAGTGGCTACTGCCTTAAATCTGTGTATAGTCATTTCTGGTCAATAAAGCCACTCCAGCCCTGGGTGCAATACAGCTGCGTGCCATCCCCCTGTTCCTTCAACCCCTCAAGTTTTCCTTACATCAAATCTCGCCTCCGCAGTTTTACAATCAGTCTTGTGTGAGTTAATATTTTGTACACTTACCCCCCCCCTTGCTTCACGGCAGGTTTTCTGTTTCAGGTGGCCATTCTCCGATGGTTTGCCCCACCCGGGGGGCCTCTACTTTTGATCCGTCTGTAGAGCCTGTGTCTCAACCCGCGGTTCAGCTTACACCGCAGCTCCCATCCGGCAGCTTCTCTCAATGCCACCGTCTTGCGGTTATGACGTCACGTTTCCACGCCGACTTTCCTGTATGGGGGGGGGGGGTATTGACACCGCTCACAGTTGTGTTCTATGCAGTGGCTCCCTCGTCACTCTTCTGAGCCCACCGCACCGCTTGTGCCTCAGGTCCCCACCTTTCTGACCTCAGGTGCGATTCGGTTCCCTCCGAGCACAATGTCAGCTCCGAGCTATGTCTGTCTCTCCTACAGGGGTGGCTGCCGCATTCCTTCCCAGCGGATATGCAATGACCACTTGTTAGGGGTGCTATGACTTCCTCACACCACAATTTCTCTCCCCCAGGCTGGGTATTTCTTTTGCCCCAGCAATAGGGCTCCGTGGTAGGGTGTTAGGTCTAAAGTTAGCTCCACATACGAGAGAGCTCAGCGTGAGTGCTCCTTCCTCAACGCTCCACCCACAGGAAGTCTCTATTACATATTACCCACACTTCTATTGTTTTCATACAACCTCAGCACACAGGTGCTGCCTCCGATGCGTTTCCTTATTTTTACAGCTGGAAAGGTCTGCTATCAATGTGCTTTCCAGGGTTTTATAATTTTCTCGGAAGACAATTTGTGGGTCCGGAGATAGATATATCCCCAGGTACCTCATTTTGTCCTTGCATCGCTGCAAGCTGCAATTTTGTAGTATCCTTTCCAATTCCCCTGTATCATATGTTATGTTCAATATTTCTGATTTTGTTACATTTAAGTGGAAATTGGAATACTGCCCGTATTCTTCAAAAATGGCTAGGGCTCTTGGGAGAGAGGTGTCTGCATTGGACAGAGTCATTAGGACATCGTCCGCATATAGGGCCAGCTTATGTGTGCATGATCTGGTGTCTATTCCTTGAATCTGTGCATCTTCCCTGATCCTCTGCGCTAGTGCTTCTATTGATATGGCAAAAAGGAGTGGCGAGAGGGGGCACCCCTGCCTGGTGCCATTCCTGATATGAAATCTGTTGGATAGTAGACCATTAACTTTTACTCTTGCTGTGGGGTTTCTGTATAGTGCAAATATTTGGTTTATGAGGGTTGTGCTAAATTTCATTTTGGTGAGGACTGCTGCCAGGAAAGGCCAGTGCACTCGATCAAACGCCTTTTCGGCGTCCGTCGAGACTAGTATCAGGGGCGTTTGTTGTTGCTGGGCGTGAGTTACTAGCTGTAACACCTTTAGCGTGTTGTCTCGTGCCTCCCTGCCTGGAACGAACCCCACTTGATCCGGGTGGATCAAGGCGGGGAGAAGCTTGTTGATTCTATTGACCAATATCTTGGCATATATTTTTATGTCTACGTTTAGTAGGGAGATTGGGCGGAAGTTCTCTGGCCTGTCTGGGGCTTTCCCCGGCTTAGGTAAAACAGTTATGTTCGCTTCTAGCATTTGATCTGGGAACCCTTCTTCTTGTAATAGGGAATTAAATAGGGTTGCTAATGGCAGTAATAGATGGTTAATGAATGTTTTGTAATACTTGACTCCCAGTCCATCTGGGCCTGGGCTTTTGCCATTTGGCATGCTTTTAATGGCCGACTTTACCTCTTCGATTGTGATTGGTCTGTCCAGTGTCTCCTTATCCTCTGGGGAAAGCGTGTTCAATTGCACTCCCTCCAAGTATTTGTCTATGTCAGTCAGTGTGCTAGTGTTTTGGATATTGTATAGCCTGTCATAGTACTGTCGAAATGTCTCCGCTATTTTTTCACTGTCTTTCTGCACCTATCCAGCAGCATCTTTCATTGAATATATGTGCATACTAAGCTGCTTTCTCTTTAGTGCTTTAGCAAGAGAGGATCCTATTTTATCATTTAGGTCAAAATATTTTTGCTGCAAAATGGATGCCTTTCGCTGGTATTCTTTAACCATGTGATTGTGCAGGTCAGTTTTAACTTTGGTTAGTGAGGCTAGGATGGTGGTGGAGGTGGGGTTTCTTTTTAGTTCCGATTCCCAGTATCTGATCTGTGATTGTGTGGAGTTTACAAACTGTCTGTTTTGTTAAATGTCCCTCGCTTCGAGTTTAATGAATTCCCCCCCGTGCCACACACTTGTGGGCTTCCCATGTGGTAGAGGTAGGCAGGGCATCTAGTGGGTTGTCTTCAAAATAATGTCTTAAAGTCGTGTCGACTTCTAGTTTGGTCAGAAGGCTGTCTAGCATTCGGTCGTCAAGTCTCCAGGTGTTGTGGCGTATGGGCATGTCAGGCCAGGATATTGAGCATTGAACCGGTGCATGATCAGACCATGTGATTGGTAAAATACTGGCATTGTTTATAAAGGACAACCCTATGTGGTCTGATATTAGATAATCTATCCTTGTGTATAAGCGGTGGGGGTGTGAGTAGAAGGTGTAGTCTCGTTTTTGGGGGTGTACTAATCGCCATACATCATGCAATTTAAGTAGTTGGAGGTGTGTGTTCACGGCTTTAATTACCCTTAGCGGTGTGCTAGTCTTTCCTGTTGATGTGTCCTTAATAGGGTCCAGCGGTAGATTAAAGTCTCCCGCTAGTAATAGTACTCCTCTTGTGTGTTCTAGTAATAATTGGGTTAACTTCTTAAATGCTATGTGTTGCCCTTGGTTTGGTAAATATATGTTGGCTAAGGTGATGTATGAGTTATATAGGATTCCCACTACGAGTACATACGAGCCATTAGGGTGCCGTATCACTTGGGTGGGTTGGAAAGGGATTGAGTTTTTGATAAAGATTCCTACCCCACCTCTTTTCGAGTTACCTGACACTAGGTAGCAGGTTCTGTATTTATAGCTGATGCATCTAGGTTCTCTCCCTTTTTTAAGGTGCGTTTCCTGTATGTATATAATGTCCCCCCCATCCTTAGATAATTGGGTGAACGCAATGGACCTCTTCTCTGGGCTATTAAGCCCTTTTGTGTTGATTGTGATCAGCTTGAGGGAGTGTGGTTGCATGTTTCCTACGTTGGAAGAGTCTCGGTGTTGTATATGTGAGGTGTTTGCCTAGGGTGTTCTCCTAATGTTTTGATGTGAGAGCGCTAGTTAAGGTATGTACCTGCTATGCCTAGTATTCTAGTTGTTCTTGTTTGAAGGTTGAATGTCCAATGTCCTGGTACTGAGGTATGTGTGTACAAGTCAAGAATAAGAATGTCCACTTCAATCAAAACTGTGGTTGTTTCTATAAGTGCAAGTTAATGTACTGTACATGAAGAGATAAGCTCAATTACGTGCAATAAACCAATTACAATAAGATAGTGAAACAGTAACAATAATTGAACAAATTTGCAGGGTAGTATCCCCGCCACCAAATCCAACATTAGAAATATAAACATTGAAAATATATCATACGACCTGTAGCTCCGTCTCACTGGCTAGGATCCTCTGGGGGGCTGTATTGGTGGTGTGTCCAGTGTGTGTCGTGAGTTCTCAGGGTCCTCGGCTGCAGCTGCTGCGGCTGTGTATGTGATGTTGTCCCGAGCGGCCGAGAGCGCCGCCGAGGACCTTGGTTTGCCCCCAAGAGGGTGATGTGGCGTGAATCCATCAGTGGCTTGGGTTCTAGTCCGGATTTTTATCTGTAAAGTCTCACAAAAGTGATGAAGGTCTTCTTGATTTTTATAGACTGCAGTGTTGTTGCCATTAGTAGCTATGATGCTGACTGGGAATCCCCAGCGGTAAGGTATTTTTTTCTCCCGGAGTGCGGTGGTTATATGGCCAAGGTCCCTTCTCTTTTGAAGTGTTGTGGGGCTGAGGTCTGTGAAGATCTGTATACGATTTCCAGCATGCGTGATGTCCTGTTTTTGTCTTGAATGCTTTAGAATTTCCTCTTTGTCTTTGAAGTGCAATAGCTTTAAAATCACGTCCCTGGGTGGGGCTTTAGGTGGCGGTTTGGCTCTCAATGCCCTGTGCGCTCTTTCTATGACCAACTCTGGTGCATTTTCATCTCCTTTTACTGTGCGAAACAGAGCCTGGAGACATCCTTCCAGGGCTCCTTGTTGTATGGATTCTGGGATCCCGCGCACTCTGAGGTTGTTTCTCCTACCCCTATTATCTAGATCTTCCACTTTTTCAAGTAAGTTGTAAATGGTTTCTTCTTGGTCATATACCAGGCGGGACATGTGGTGTATATCATTGCAGGTGGTATTGTGGTTCTCCTCTAAGTTAGTGACCCTTAGCGTAACCTTATTCAGATCTCTCTTCAGGTCACCATACCACCCTTTCACCTCTGAGAGCATCTCTTTTAGGTCATCTTTTGTACATAATGACTTCAAATCTTCTTTTGTAAGTTGTGTGGCATCTAGTGTTGCAGAGGTAGTGGGATGCCCGGTGCTTTGCATGACATTTGTGGGGATATTGTTGTCAGAGGTATGGTTCATTTGAGCAGGGTTTGTATCCATTGGCCTCATGAATTGCTGCATATTTCTGGGGTGTGTGCTGTTGTCAGTCTTGTTAGTTCTTTTCCCAGGCATATTTATATTTTTCTGCGTGGGGGGGGGGGGGGGGTATATGTTAGTGGTGTTTGCTGGATTGTAGCTCAGGAATTAGCAGTGTTTGGATTTCCTGTATGGATTGTCCCCGGTACTGCACAGTACCTTTATGTATTATGTGGACTGCTCTGAACTGTTGCTATGTTCTGTGCTTGCCAGCACTGCTGTAATGTCTGCTGGTGGTTCAGGCCTGTGCTGAATGGTAATGCATATGATTGAGGCCACAGATATAGCTTTGCCTTTTGCTATGGGTCATCTATTTCACTATAATGGAGCCCAATAGTGCCTGCTCCCCCCCCCCCCTCTTGTGAGATGCTTGTATCGGTGCTTTATGGTGGTGTCCTGCACCTAATTTTTTACTCACTGTGAGCCTTGGCGTGTTTTTGCCCCAGATGCCTGCCTTCCTGTGTCCTGCGGTAGATCCCATACGTCACTAGCTCATGGACTCTTGCCAATATGAAAGAAATGAATTTATCAGGTAAGTTCTTACATAAATTATGTTTTTTTTCTTTT
The DNA here is from genome assembly GCF_027579735.1 of Bombina bombina. NCBI lineage: Eukaryota > Metazoa > Chordata > Amphibia > Anura > Bombinatoridae > Bombina > Bombina bombina. Next base: position 1,152,013,886 of record NC_069501.1, on the reverse strand, counting down.
ATGATTCAGATAGAGCATGACATTTTAAGCAACTTTCTTATTTACTCCTATCCATTTTTCTTCGTTCTCTTGCTATCTTTATTTAAAAAGCAGGAATTTCAGGCTTAGGAGCCAGCCCATTTTAGGTTCAGCACCCTGGATAGTGCTTGCTTATTGGTGGCTATAGTTAGCAAACCAATAAACAAGCATAACCCAGATTTAAAATAAAAAAAATGGGCCGGCTCTTAAGCTTTACATTCCTGCTTTTTAACTAAAGATAACGAGAACAAAGAAAAATTGATAAATTAGAAAGTTGCTTAAAAGTGTATGCTCTATCTGAATCATTAAAGAAAAAATGTGGGTTTAGTGTCCCTTTAGAGGACCACTAAATACAGTACAATTGCATAATTAACCAGTGCAAAATAAAAAGGCAATGCAATAACTCTTACTCTGAATTTCAAATAAGCAGTAGATTTATTTTTTTCTGACAAGTGTATTTTTCCCCCACTTCCTGGCCCCGTGTATCATTTGACAGCCACCAGCGAATCACAGACTAGTATGTTTATATCCTGTGAACTTGTGCACATGCTCAGTAGGAGCTAATGCCTCAGATAGTGTGTATATAAAAAGAATGTGCAAAATGTGATAATAGAAGTCAAATGGAAAGTTTCTTAAAACTGTATGCTCTATCTGATTTATCTGTGAATACATTTTTTTATGAACTATAGTAGCACACAAAAAGGGAATAAAATGTTAGTTACAACTTATTTATGACATTCATTTGTTTATAGTGTCGTATGCCAGTGTCATTTCAAGTGAACAATGCTAGCTTTTTTGTGCATAGAGGACATTTGTCATATAATACTCTAAGCAAGGTGAGTTAGGAACATATATATGTTGCTTGTAACCCTCTAATCGTCTTTCTCTCTTTGTATTGTAATAAAATACCTACATTCTTTTCTTTTTGTTGCTGAAAATAAGTAGACTAACTGTGAATTTATGTACAAGGATTAGTATTTCTGGATATTGTTGTTGACAGCAGATTTATCATCTTCTTATACAAAGTAAATGGAACACCCAGAATGTGCAGGTTTCTACTATACTATCTTGATATTGTGGGCCCTAGTAAAGCAGCACCAACTGCATTTTCTTCTGTTAGAGTTATGAAGACATGTGATTAATCGCTATTTATGTAAACCTAAGGCCCTGGTTTAGCTGGAAACAGTCCAAGCTGTAAATACTTCGAACAATCTTGGAGAGTTATTCCACTCCGCATTTTAGATGCCAACTCTCTGATCTTCCTAAGGTCCAGTTTAATATAAGACTGGCAGCATAAATCCTCTGTTCACCATGAGAAATTAGAGCAAAGAACCTCCATAATTGATCAGTCAGGCATAATACGGCAGTAATAGTGTTCTCTTGTACAAGCATATATCACATTTTGCCACATACAAGAACCGGCTTCGTCTCAAGGCTTCTGCACTGCTGGACACCTTGTTTCAGAACTAGGTCACTCTTAAGTTGCACCTGTTCACCAGAATCACCAAACTGCACCTGAATATCAATTGTATTGGAGGGCTCAAGGTGGAACATAAACACAGAAGATTGGGTCTCCTGAATATCATCAGCCATCTAAATAGACACTAAATGAACAGGCCTAGCGGGCACCATCTCTACCTTCTCAAGCGAGGACCCAGCCAGACATCCATCCTCACCTAAGTCAGGATAGGCAGCATTGGCAGGGAGTGGAGTTGGAAACTTGTCAAGGTAAATATATAGCAGCTGCTAGAAAGTATCTAGGGGGTTCTTTATGGAAGTAATCTCTGTTCAGGTTATTCTGGAACAAGTCCAAGTATATTGCACTAAGAGTACTACAAAATAACAGAACACAAGTCTCCTGCCGGGAGGTAGGTTTGGAGGCCTCAGCCTCAGAAAGTGCTCCAGAACATTAAGGCTTCTAGCTGACACAATAGACGGCTTAAACAAAGCAGAATGACCAACAAACTCAAGCTCCACAAGTCTTAGCATTAGATGGCCCAGTAAATCAAAGACACAGCACAAAATATCACGACCAGAATTTACCCCTAGCTGAACACTTCTGGTAAATCAATACCAAGGGGCAGATGTGTGTATCCATCAATCATCAGTTAGCTCACAGTAGTGCATTGCTGCTGCTGAGGATATGCACATATTATTTTTAACAAAGAATACCAAGAGATCAAAGTAAGTAAGAGTTTTAAAAAGTCTTAAAGCTGCATTCTTTATCTAAATTATGAGTTTCATTTTGACTTTCATGTCCCTTTTAAAGGGATTTGACTTTCATGTCCCTTTTAAAGGGATTGGGAACAGTATATACAATTAGTCTTCAAAAAAGGGGCACTTTTATTGATTACTTTTTTTTAAGACGCTTTATTTGTAAAATATTTACCATTTTGTGATCGTAAACATTGCACCGTTCCTCTGCCCGCATCCCATACTTCATTTAGCTGAGCGATGACGAATCCGGCTTCATCCAATCGTTGCATGCCCCACATGGTGTCCAGCTATTGGGGCACACAATGATTGGTTAAAGCTGGATTTGTTATCGCTATGTTCAATACAGCAGGAGATGCCAGTGGAGGAATGGCGGTATGTTCACCATAACACAATGGTAAATGTTTTACAAAAGAAGCATCTTTGTAAAGTTGAATTAATTAAAGTGCCCCTGTTTTTAAGATTATTTTTTAGATACTGGGCAGTAATTCATTAAACTTTACAATCACTTTAACTAAAAATAAAATCCCCTTATTTTAAAAAAAATGCAGTGTACATTCATTATTTATTTTGCCTGCTTTTCTTTTTATTTTATTTGTGTAAATTACTATTTTTTCATTCTCCCAGGTAGGTTGGGGTGCAATCCTGGAAAAAATATATTAATATAACATTAAAACAGTATGCTGCAGCATCAGAGCTGCTGGGCTCCAAGACCTTGTACACGCAACTGGAACGAGTCCTAGAGCCAAACCAGCGGCTGATTGGTCAGAAGTTATGTATGTTCCAATATCTACACTGAAGACTTAAAAAGTGCCAACCACAGAGTTAAAAAGGTTTACATTGAAGAATATATTTAAATAGTATGCGGGGGCTGTGAAACCCTTTGTGTACTGTATATCTACATTTGCTGACGTTTGCTTGACTAAGCTATTTACTTAGATAAATGCACAAGCCTATTTACATGCAGCTTCTTACTGTGGTGCACTGTGGTCTGTATATTTTAAAGACTCTGCATATTTAAATGCTTATAAAACATTTTTTTTAGCAATATAGTGCTTATTTGCTGATACATAAATGGACATTATAGTCATTGCAAAATAAATTATTTACTTGTCGTTTTGTTAGCCCAAGAGCAGTTCAAGTTTATTCCTGTCATAATGTCTGGTAGAATCTATGTTCCTAGTTTCCTTAGCTGTGGCCAAATAAGGACAGATTTATCTGAACTAACCAATCACGGTGTAGAACGTTGGAGGCTCAGGTCATTTTCCCCATACCTAAGTATGATGGAGACTGCTCTATGAGAAAAGTGGAACATGCACACTTTTTAGAGGCATTTAAAAAAAAATAGGAGACAAAATAATACCTTGGGGCCTATTTATCATGATGCGAGCGGACATGATCCGATATTGCGGATCATGTCCTCTGCACATTGATAAATGCCGACAGCATACGCTCTCGCCATTTATCATTGCACCAGCAGTTCTTGTGAACTGCTCGTGCAATACCGCCCCCTGCAGATTCGTGGCCAATCGGCCACTAGCAGGGGGTGTCAATCAACCCGATCGTATTGGATCGGGTTGATTTTCGGCAGAGCTTGATAAATAGGCCCCTATAACTTTATAACGTTTTATTTAAGATTTTTTTATGCAGATATGTAATTATAAATTTAAAGGGACATTAAATTGCTGGCCTGCAAAGCCGTTCTCTAATTTTAAACCCTTATAAAGTACAGGTTGGCCAAGCTCTGCATCTTCGTACTGGACGCCTCTATCTTGGAGCGTACATATTCTCATACACTGTGCCAGTAATGCTGCACATTTACAGATTAATAACCAGCTAATGAGTTAGAACATTTTATTATTTCACTTTTGCTTGCATATAAATATGTGTGTAACCCCTTCAAAGGCATTAAACACATAGGTAAAAGTTAGCTCCACCGCATCAGTGCACTACTGGAAGCTAGGTGAACAAATCTGGTGAGCCAGTTACAAGAGGCATTTATGTGTAGCCACCAATCACCAGCTAGCTCCCAGTAAGGCATCGCTGCTCCTGAGCCTACCTAGGTATGCTTTTCAGGAAAAGATACCAAGGGAATAAACTAATTTTTATAATATAAGTAAATGTAAAAGTCTCTTAAAATCTCATGCTCTATCTGAATTATGAAAGTGTAATATTGATTTTTATGTCTCTTTAAACTCAAAATGCTTTTATGTTTAAATACGAGTATGCACTTTCATTATTTTTTGGCCCACATTTCCTGTATTTTTAAAAACCTTTTTCTGTCCATTTTCTCTAAAAAAAGCAAACAGATTGTCTGTTGTTTTACAAAACAGTTCATCAGAGCTTGCGTGTTAACTTCAACTGCGCTCAAGCGATCATGTTCACTTTCAAGTGAAAAACCAGATGTGCGCAAAAACCTGCAATAAACCCCTTATCGCTCGTGTGTAACTGTTAGTGCTCCACTCATAACCTAGCCTAATATCGGCTGCCGAAAATATTTTTGCATCCCATAAAAAGAATTAGAAGCCCGTGTTAATTTACAACAGATTTCCAATGAAAGCGCAAACCGTTAATACACTGCTGGAGGCTGCCGATACATTGAAAAAATTACACCCAGCACAACTTGGTGTAAAAGAGAAAAGTTTTTTTAGGCCTAGTTCCCATTGAAATTTTAAAACTTGCAATTAATTCAAGTTTTTAAATGTAGATAAAAATTGTAATATGTAATATTTATTGTTGTCCAATGTATAGGAATAGTTGCACTTCTGTTCTTCTAGAAATATAAATATGTATTTACATTACATATAAAAATATATGCAAGCACATATCTACAGAATTCAAACAAGACCTATGCCTAGGGCAGCAATAAAGATTACATATATTAAAGAGAAAGAAAGGTCAAAATTGAAATGTACATGGGTGCATTTAAATTTGAAATAGAAGTATTTTTGCAATATATTTCTATCAGTAAAAATGTTTCTAGTAAAAGTTATTCTGCAGCATACGCACATATCCTTTGAGGGCCCATGCACTGGTATTCAAACACAACACCTTTGCAGAGAGTCAGTGGTGGCTTGTATGACACAAATTATGTCTTCACCAAAGCAATACACACCACTGCCAGCTCTTTGAGCAGGTGTGGTGTTTAAATACTGGTGCACGGTGCTCACAGAATATGCGCGTATGCTGCTGAAAAATAGTAGTTACTTTTACTAGACACATTATTGCTAAAGGACATTTCAATTTTGACTTTTCTATCCCTTTAATAAAGTAGAAAATGTAATTATAATATAAACAAAATGTTATGCTTACCTGATAATTTTCTTTCTTTCCGGATATGGAGAGTCCACAATGTCATCAATTACTAGTGGGAATATCACTCCTGGCCAGCAGGAGGAGGCATAGAGCACCACAGCAAAGCTTTTAAGTGTCATTCCCCTACCCATAATCCCCAGTCATTCGACCAAAGTAAATGGAAAAAGGAATAAAACAAAGGTATAGAGGTGCCTGAGGAATAGTAAAAAATAACTGTTTTAAATTAAAGGTCGGATCGTGGACTCTCCATATCCGAAAATAAATAAATTTATCAGGTAAGCATAAATTTTGTTTTCTTTCCTAAGATGTGGAGAGTCCATGACGACATCAATTACTAGTGGGTACCAATACCCAAGCTAGAGGACACAGATGACTAGAGAGGGCGAATAAGACAGGCAGACCTAGACAGAAGGCACTACCGCTTGAAGAACTTTTCTCCCAAGAGAGGCCTCAGCCGAGGCAAAAGTATCAAATTTGGAAAAAAATATGCAGAGAAGACCAAGTTGCAGCCTTGCAAAGCTGTTCCACAGAAGCTTCATTTTTGAAAGCCCAAGAAGAAGAGACAGCCCTTGTGGAATGAGCTGTAATTCTCTCAGGAGGTTGCTGACCAGCAGTCTCATAAATAAAACTAATTATACTTCTCAACCAAAGGGAAAGAGAAGTAGCTGTAGCCTTCTGACCTTTACGCTTTCCAGAGAAACAAACAAACAGGGCAGAGGACTGTAGGTAGAATTTTAGAGCATGCACAACATCCAAGTTGTGCAACAAACGTTCTTTATGATAAGAAGGATTAGGACATAGAGAAGGAACAACAATCTCCTGATTAATATTTCTATCCGAAACCACTTTAGGAAGAAAACCCAACTTAGTACAAAGAACCGCCTTATCAGCATGAAAGATAAGGTAAGGCGAATCACATTGCAAAGCTGAGAGTTCTGAGACTCTCCAAGCAGAAAAGATAGCAATAAGAAACAAAACCTTCCAAGATAACAACTTAATATCTATGGAATGGAATGGCTTAAACAGAGCCTGCTGGAAAACTTTAAGAACAAGCTTAAGGCTCCAAGGAGGAGCAACAGACTTAAACACAGGCCTGATTCTGACCAGGGCCTGACAAAAAGATTGAAAATCTGGCACAAAATAGATAATGCAGAAATCTGACCCTTCAAAGAACTGACTGACAATCCCTTCTCCAGACCCTCCATGGAGAAAGGACAAAATCCTAGGAATCCTGACCCTACTCCATGAGTAGCCTTTGGATACACACAAATAAAGGTATTTACGCCATACCTTATGGTAAATCTTTCTAGTAACAGGCTTGCGAGCCTGAATCATGGTCTTAATGACCGATTCAGAAAAAAACACGCTTAGACAGAACTAAGTGTTCAATATCCAAACAGTCAGCTTCAGAGAAACGAGATTTGGATGAAGGAAAGGACCCTGAGTTAGAAGGTCCTTCCTCAGAGGCAACCTCCAAGGTGGAAGAGATGACATCTTCACTAGGTCTGCATACCAGATCCTGCGAGGCCATGCAGGAGCTATTAGAATTACTAGGCTCTCTCCTGTTTGATACGAGCAATGACTAGTGGAAGGAGAGCAAACTGAGGAAACAGATATGCTAGACTGAAATCCCAAAGAACCACCACAGCGGCCTGCGGATCTCTTGACCTTGAACCGTACCTTGGAAGCTTGACGTTCTGCCGAGACGTCATCAAATCCAACTAAAGCACCCCCCATTTGAGGGTTAACCTGGAGAACACCTCCGGGTGGAGGGCACACTCCCCGGGATGAAATGTCTGTCTGCTCAGGAAATCTGCTTCCCAGTTGTCCACTCCTCGAATGTGGATGGCAGATAGACAGCAATTGTGAGCTTCCGACCACCGAACAATCTGATCCACCTCCTTAATGGCTAAAGAACTCTGAGTTCCTCCCTGGTGGTTGATGTAAGCCACTGAGGTGATGTTGTCCGACTGGAACCTGATAAACCGGGCTAAGGACAACTGAGGCCAAGCCATCAGAGACTTGTAAATCGCTCTCAACTCCAAGATGTTTATGGGGAGAGCAGACTCCTACCGAGTTCATAGTCCCTGCACCTTTAACGAGTTCCAGACTGCTCCCCAGCCCAGCAGAATGGCGTCCAAGGTCTCTGGAAGCATGTGCCCTGAGACAGATGATCCTGAGAACAGTGATGTGCGGTGACATCAGAGGCTGGTGAGGCAGTGGTTAGGATACGCCTTCATTCTTTAGATATCCTTTGTTGAAGAAATAGCAATGCACATGGGTGAGCCAATCGCATGAGGTATCTATGTGCTGCCACCAATCAGCAGCTACTGAGCATATTTAGACATGATTTTCAACAAAGGATATCAAAAGAATGAAGAAAATTAGATATTAGATGTAAATTGGAAAGTTATTTAAAATTGCATGCTCTTTCTAAATCATGAAAGAAAACATATGGGTTTCATTTCCCTTTAAATGGTGTCTTGGAAAACTGGTCAACTTAGTAAACATCTGATTTTAGTCTAAAAGATTGTAACAGAAACTCTTGCCAGATAACAAAATGCTTGCTCTGAGATCTAGAAATCCAGGCCCATTAAAATATGTTTAAAACATACTTTTTACTTTAATTCTGCAAATTATGCTTATACAGCCCAAAGCATAGAGAATAAGACAGTTAAATACAAAGTGCAAGAAAAGTGGGAGGATACAGAAAATTTACAGGGCAGAAATATCTGATAAGAAAAAGAAAAAGGGGAAATGCAAGGGAGAAAATTAAAAAAATATCTGGCGCTAGAAACCGACAGAGTAAGACTAGAGAAATAAAAATATTATGCTGGAAAAGTCAGTAGAAGTTTGCTATTTGAGCTTACAATTTTTACAAAGTCAACTGATTAAAAAAAAAATAACCCTTTATGCTAATAAATAAATAAATCACAAGGTGATTTTGAATGAAAAATTGGATGGTAATAGGGGGCAAAAAACCTAGATAGAAAACAAAAGATATACAATCAGATATATTAAAATAAACTATGAGATAAGCTGAATATATATGTGCACAAGTTATTGCTCCACATCCAGTGCTAATAACCACTGGTCCTTGACTCCTCGCACCAAACTGTATTGTGTGATTTGATATACCCAGTATGCATCTGCCCATATCCCATTCATCTGCCTGCACTTGCCCTGCCTGTACTCACCGTTGGTGGTAGAAGGCTTGAGCTCAGCTGACCCCAGGCACATCGTGCAAATGGTTCCCGTTGGCACCTCCGCTCCTAGCAACCTCAGCTGCAGCTGCATCCCTGCCACTTCAGTGTGCAGGTGACAATCCCTTCTCCAGACCCTCCATGGAGAAAGGACAAAATCCTAGGAATCCTGACCCTACTCCATGAGTAGCCTTTGGATACACACAAATAAAGGTATTTACGCCATACCTTATGGTAAATCTTTCTAGTAACAGGCTTGCGAGCCTGAATCATGGTCTTAATGACCGATTCAGAAAAAAACACGCTTAGACAGAACTAAGTGTTCAATATCCAAACAGTCAGCTTCAGAGAAACGAGATTTGGATGAAGGAAAGGACCCTGAGTTAGAAGGTCCTTCCTCAGAGGCAACCTCCAAGGTGGAAGAGATGACATCTTCACTAGGTCTGCATACCAGATCCTGCGAGGCCATGCAGGAGCTATTAGAATTACTAGGCTCTCTCCTGTTTGATACGAGCAATGACTAGTGGAAGGAGAGCAAACTGAGGAAACAGATATGCTAGACTGAAATCCCAAAGAACCACCACAGCGGCCTGCGGATCTCTTGACCTTGAACCGTACCTTGGAAGCTTGACGTTCTGCCGAGACGTCATCAAATCCAACTAAAGCACCCCCCATTTGAGGGTTAACCTGGAGAACACCTCCGGGTGGAGGGCACACTCCCCGGGATGAAATGTCTGTCTGCTCAGGAAATCTGCTTCCCAGTTGTCCACTCCTCGAATATGGATGGCAGATAGACAGCAATTGTGAGCTTCCGACCACCGAACAATCTGATCCACCTCCTTAATGGCTAAAGAACTCTGAGTTCCTCCCTGGTGGTTGATGTAAGCCACTGAGGTGATGTTGTCCGACTGGAACCTGATAAACCGGGCTAAGGACAACTGAGGCCAAGCCATCAGAGACTTGTAAATCGCTCTCAACTCCAAGATGTTTATGGGGAGAGCAGACTCCTACCGAGTTCATAGTCCCTGCACCTTTAACGAGTTCCAGACTGCTCCCCAGCCCAGCAGAATGGCGTCCAAGGTCTCTGGAAGCATGTGCCCTGAGACAGATGATCCTGAGAACAGTGATGTGCGGTGACATCAGAGGCTGGTGAGGCAGTGGTTAGGATACGCCTTCATTCTTTAGATATCCTTTGTTGAAGAAATAGCAATGCACATGGGTGAGCCAATCGCATGAGGTATCTATGTGCTGCCACCAATCAGCAGCTACTGAGCATATTTAGACATGATTTTCAACAAAGGATATCAAAAGAATGAAGAAAATTAGATATTAGATGTAAATTGGAAAGTTATTTAAAATTGCATGCTCTTTCTAAATCATGAAAGAAAACATATGGGTTTCATTTCCCTTTAAATGGTGTCTTGGAAAACTGGTCAACTTAGTAAACATCTGATTTTAGTCTAAAAGATTGTAACAGAAACTCTTGCCAGATAACAAAATGCTTGCTCTGAGATCTAGAAATCCAGGCCCATTAAAATATGTTTAAAACATACTTTTTACTTTAATTCTGCAAATTATGCTTATACAGCCCAAAGCATAGAGAATAAGACAGTTAAATACAAAGTGCAAGAAAAGTGGGAGGATACAGAAAATTTACAGGGCAGAAATATCTGATAAGAAAAAGAAAAAGGGGAAATGCAAGGGAGAAAATTAAAAAAATATCTGGCGCTAGAAACCGACAGAGTAAGACTAGAGAAATAAAAATATTATGCTGGAAAAGTCAGTAGAAGTTTGCTATTTGAGCTTACAATTTTTACAAAGTCAACTGATTAAAAAAAAAAATAACCCTTTATGCTAATAAATAAATAAATCACAAGGTGATTTTGAATGAAAAATTGGATGGTAATAGGGGGCAAAAAACCTAGATAGAAAACAAAAGATATACAATCAGATATATTAAAATAAACTATGAGATAAGCTGAATATATATGTGCACAAGTTATTGCTCCACATCCAGTGCTAATAACCACTGGTCCTTGACTCCTCGCACCAAACTGTATTGTGTGATTTGATATACCCAGTATGCATCTGCCCATATCCCATTCATCTGCCTGCACTTGCCCTGCCTGTACTCACCGTTGGTGGTAGAAGGCTTGAGCTCAGCTGACCCCAGGCACATCGTGCAAATGGTTCCCGTTGGCACCTCCGCTCCTAGCAACCTCAGCTGCAGCTGCATCCCTGCCACTTCAGTGTGCAGGTGACAGCGGCTACTGGGGCTGGCCGCCAGCCCCAGGAGCCGCTGTCACCTGCACACTGAAGTCCGGGAAGATCCTGATCATCGCGCGCTGGCCGCTGTGAGACTGAGCCCGGCCCTGGGCAGATCACATCCTCTGCCCGGCCCCGGGGAGCCCCACACACCATCCGGCACATAGACCCGGGGAGAGAGGAAGGGACTAGGGAGCACAGACACACAGTGACAGAGGAGGACAAGAAAGTGGGGAGGGAGGATTGAGAGTAGAGGGAGATGAGGAATGGAGAGGGGAGAAAGGAAGAAGAGCACGAATGAGGGGAACAAGAGAATAAGAAGCCAAGTGACTAGAGAGGAAGATAGAGAGCGTGGAGAAAGGAGAGAGGCAGGGAGAGGAGAAAGGACAGAGAGAGGAGAACAGGAGACCAAGAGGAGAGGATTGCGTGAAAAAGATAGATATAAATACAAATATATTACTCTTCCCGCGCCAGAATAACACACGCCTCCTCCAAGCTGACAGGCTCCAGAAGAAGACTGATGTCACTGAGTGAAAACTGATTGGCTAGAGGCTGCATTGGACAGCAACCTCTATTAGGAGTGTATGGGCCGCGAGGAGCACCTCTGGGTGGGGCTAGCTTTCGCAGTCTATAGCAAGATATCCATGCTGCGTAATGGGAGGGCAGCTGAACGGCTCACAGCCTCTCCATTGCGCAACATGGATATGGATGGATATCATGGATTGCAATGCAGGCAGGCAGCCTTGTATCATGAAATTGGATTTGGCAGCAGGAGGGGAGGGTCTTACCTTAGCCTTAGGGTACATAAAAATATATATATGTAAAGTTTAAAAAAAATATATATTTTTTTATTAAACAAAAATAAAAAAAGTGTAATACACACATAGGACAGGGGAGGCGCTGCCTCCCCTGCCTCCTATGACTGCACGTCACTGCCTGAGAAAGCCACCACGGGAGTCTCTTGTCGACTGATCTAGATCTATCCTCTGAGACAGATCCGAATGTTCTCTGTTCCATTGTTTCAACATGCATAATTGCAGAGCTCTCAAATGGAATCAAGCAAAGGGACTGATGTCCATGGAAGCGACCATCAGACCAATTACCTCCATACATTGAGCAACTGATGGCCGAACAGTAGACTGCAGAGGCAAAAGGAAATAATTTTGGATTTTCTGACCTCTGTCAGAAATATTTTCATAGGGAATCTATTATGGTCCCTAAGAAAACTACCCTTGTAGCTGGAACAAGGGAACTCTTTCCCAGATTCACTTTCCATCTGTGGGAAGGTAGAAAAGACAACAAGATCTCTGTATGAGAGTCTGCTTGTTGAAAAGATGGCACCTGAACCATATGTCGTCCAGGTATGGAGCTACTGCAATTCCCCGAGACCTGATCATTGAACTTCACCTCCTACATTGACAGAGGCAAAGAGAATATCTGGGGATTATGGGTAGGGGATTGACACTTAACAGCTTTGCTATGGTGCTATTTGCCTCCTCCTGCTGGCCAGGGGTGATATTCCCATTAGTAATTGATGTTGTTGTGGACTCTCCATATCTTAGGAAATAAAGTAGTAATTGCTTATATTTATTAAATATGTATTATAAATAAGTATATCTTTGTTTTTGTTTCTCTTTAGAGGTGATCACAGGTAAGGAGTGCAGACGTTAAACATAAGCTCGGGTTACCATAGCAACTAACTTGTTAGCAACTAACTTGTTATGATGCAATATTCAAGAAATCCGAGGTCTACTCAAAAAGACCGATGGAACACAATGCACACAAGTATTTCAATGGAAACCTGGTACTAAAATGGAATCGTAAACTACTTTTAGATGTCAGCAACGTTGGTAGGTTACAGCTCAATTTTTTACTGCTCAGTGGAAACAAGCCCTTTGTCGGCATTAAACAAGAATGAATGGAAAACTGTTAAATCACGATCACAAAGATAGAAAACCCTGTTTAATAAGAAAAAAATACTGTAACTTAATCACGAAAATGTAAGTATGAAACAAAAACAAATATTTTAAGGCTATTAAATTCAATATTTAATAATAATTCTCAGCACCACTAAGGGATTGTTTTTTGTGCCATATATAATATTATAATAACTCTCCATACTTTTATAAATAGAATATATTTACCCTTGTGTTGCATAAGCAACGCCTAGTAACTAGATAATGTTTTAAAGTGATGGAACTACTTTGTAATTTGAACACACATATCTGAGATGTGTCCTTTCCACGCCTCCACAAAAGTCTTGTGTTACAGTTTAATGACTCTATTGTTTATAAACCTCCCAATATGTCATTAATGTAAGCACAGCTATCCAAATTCCTTTGTATGAACAGGAGACTTACTAATGTTTGGAAAAGAAAAAATATTTAAATGATGTTGTCTAACAGGTATGACACATATGCAAATAAAACACACTGCAAAGTCAAATAATCTTCCCAACTCATTGGATCAGAACCAGCACATTTGTTTAAATGTAATCATAATTGTTTTTCATATATATATATATATATATATATATATACCGTATATGCACTCACTGGACTGCAGACATCAGTGGTAAATCCAATTTTTATTATGTGACGTTTCGGGACAAACAGCGTCCCTTCCGCTGTTTGTCCAGAAACGTCACATAATAAAGATTGGATTTACCACTGATGTCTGCAGTCCAGTGAGTGCTTAATTCTTTGAAACTTTGTATACCTGGCTAAAGCACCCTGGCAAGTTGAAGTCTGTTGGTGGGAGTGCATATACTACACGCTATGGATCTATATATATAAAATATTCTGATGCAAAAATTAAATTATCTTATTTGTTAGAGCATTTGATTTTTGCATTAGTGACTCAATATAACTATGTTTTAACTCCTACAACGTGATTAAACACATAGGTAAAGCTCCACTCACGTTACAAAGTAGAGAAAAAAGAGGTACTGTGTGCCACACTAGAATACAATAAGTATGAGATTTACCAGGTTCAAAATAATGGAAAAAGAAAGTAGGTGGTTGTTGGATAAAATTTAACTATTAATAATAATTGATAAAATATAGATATATTTAAAAAAAATGATATTAAAAAACATACAAATACACATGCCTGGCCTGCCCTCTGGAAATTGAGCCATACAGACTACGATTATCTTATGTTGGTATCTAGTAAACTGAAAGTACAGACCAAGGGGTGATAGAGTAATAATTCCAATCAATGTACTAATATCTATTACAGGTAAGGCCGTTATTACGGCTTCAACAGGACACCCCACCCCCCATGAAGTATGCTTACGTTTGACACAACAATTGAAAAAATGGGTAATAATACTAGTTGTAACTAACTTAAGCAGAGGGAGTCAAATTGAGCATATGAGTGCTTAGATGTGGTTAAACAAAGGATATATTGGTAACTTAGCTATATAGTAGGTACCCATATGGAGGACATGCTCCCCCAAACATAGGCTAGTTAATACTAAGGGCTTATCTAAGTGCTGCAAGTATATGCAGTGATGTATTTCATGTCAAAGTCCCACTGAAGGCTGCGTACCTTGCAGTTCCCGAGTAGAACATAAACAGTCAGCCAATCAGTAACAGTAGTCTCACAACTCACCATATCCTGCTTAGGATCACCAAGGCTTGGAGCTGCTGAGTGGGGCTTTACCTATGCATTTAACTCCTTTGCAGGGTCAGTAAGGTTAAAATTACAAACTCTAATTAATGAACATTGTAATGTAAAATTTTGATCTAATTTAAAATGTCATTGTACTGTGATTTCCCCTCCTTTTATGTGTTAATAATGATACATTTTACCTACTGGAGAGTATTAAATTGTTTACAAATAGTTAATTTACCTTTATTTTGCCAATTGAAATAGCTGTATTTGCCAGTTTTATCCCCACCTATATTGAATATTTCAATACTTCAGTACTGGTTATAAAAAAAATCTATGTAAACCAGAAGGTTTAGAAGAAATCACACTCCCAGTGTGTGTGTGTGTGTGGGGGGAGGTTGGACAGAGGGATATTAAAAGGTTAATGTTACATTATTATAAGTATAGGTCTCTCTGTTTATAGAGAGATAAGATAAAGAGCATTTTGTGTAAAAATAGAGTGATCATCTAATGATGTCTACTCATGCTGGAAATTCAGCCCATTTGATTGGGTTATGGTTTCAATTAGCAAATACAGCTATTTAATGTACAAAAATATAACTAAATTAACAATTATCCATACATTTTAAACTCTTCAGCTGGTATAGCAAATCATTTAAACGTATTTAGGGGAAATCAATGTTACAGTACACTCTCCCTTTAAAATTGAGGGACTCATAGTAATATAAGTACAATATCAGATAATCCTTAAAGGGAAAATTTTCTTTCATGATTCAGGAAGAGAATACAGTTTTAAACAATTTTTCAATTTACTTCAATTTTCTAATTTGCTATATTCTCTTGATATCCTTTATTGAAAAAGCAGCAATTCACTACTGGGAGCTAGCTGAACGCATTGGGTAAACAAATAACATGAGACATGTGTGCAGCCACCAATCAGCAGCACCTGAGCCTACTTTTGCATCTTTTTTTAACAAAGAATACCAAGAGAACAAAACAAATTAGATAATATAAGTATATTGGAAACATGTTTAAAATAACATGCTCTTTCTAAATCATGAAAGAAAAAGATGGGTTTCATGTCCCTTTAAAGGGACAGTAAACATTCAAAATAATGATATATAATTCTGCACATAGTGCAGAATTATATAGCATTATCTTAGCTGCAACTTTATACATCTAAAGCATTTCCTGACTTTTTTCATCCCAAAGTTGAACTCCGCTCAAGTTTCTACTGAGCGGGTTTTGTTTTTCAAATGCGCTTCGTGGGCGCTCTGTCTAGTCACAGCCCGCCCGATCGCGCCATTGAAGTGAATGCAGCTTGCTCCCGCTCTGATCTGGTAGCAGAAGCGTGCTACATTCACTTCAATGGCACGATCGGGCGTGCTGTTACTAGACAGCGCGCCCACGAAGCGCATTTTATAAACAAGACCAGCTCAGTAGAACTTTGAGCGGAGTCCAACTTTGGGATAAAAAAATCAGGAAATGCTTTAGATGTAAAAAGGTGCCGCTTTATATAATTTTATATTTAGGTTTATATAAATTAAAAATATAATGTCCAATAAAAGAGTCTTGCTTACACAGTATTTCCCAATTATGACATCATTTATGAACCAATGTCAAAAAGTTAAACAGGCAGCACCAAAGAACCATGTATCATATATAGTGCATAATATCACATGTACAAATAACAATCAATTATCAATATATACGCTGTAAAATGAAAATTCTAAAGGCACTTGCAAAGCATAACACTCATTAAAAACCTCATTTTTTGTTGTTGAACGCAATGATGCAAAGAATGTAACTACTTATCTGGCCATTTATGGGCCACATCTTCTAAATAATTGTGACTTTTACTATTGCTAGAGCTCTTTTTGGTAGTTACAAGAGAGTAAAGAAAACAGATAGGGGTTAATAGCACTCCTTATACTTAATAGTAAGTATCAGCTAATAAGAATTTACTTTTATTTGTACACTAAGGATGGATTGCACCTGAATAACATGGGTGCAGATGTGTTGGGGGAGAGGATGGTCGCAAACTTATAAAATCTTTTTAAACTAGGCAAAGTGGGGTGGGGAAGAGCCAGTCCAAACATAATAGAAGTAGCAGCAAAAAACACATGAAAATTACATGTATGACAGAAAATGCAAGAAACATGATGAGTAAAATGGGGAGCTGGAGCTCTTAGTATAACTGAAACCTGGTGGGGGTGATCACATGACTGGGCAGTTAACTTTATTTAGGAGGGACAGGAGTAATAAAAGTAGTGATGTGCAGTTCGGTTCTTTTGGGTGAACCGGTTCATTTCGGACGGTTCGATTAACTGAACCGGTTCATGAACCGATTCACCAGTTCACCTACTGAACATGAGGTAGAGGCTCTACCTCATGTTCAGTAGGTGAACTGTAGAGCCGCAGATTCGTTTCCTGCAGTGCTAAGTGCTGTATGTAAATGACTCAGTGTACTGTAACTCTAATGAATCATTTAGATAACAGTACACTGATTCAAATAACAGGTCACACTTACAGCGGTTCTCAACAGACCCCTGCAATTACATTAACCCATTCAGCATCCCATGTTTGTGTGTATATATATATATATATATAATATATATATATATATATATATAATTTGTAGCTGTTGCTAAGTAAAAGTTAGCTTAGATATAGAGGAAGAACAACAAATTTTATATATATATATATATATATATATATATATATATATATTATATATATATATACACAAACATGGGATGCTGAATGGGTTAATGTAAATGCAGGGGTCTGTTGAGAACTGCTGTGAGTGTGACCTGATATTTGAATCAGTGTACTGTTAGTTAACTCGTATGCAATGAATCTGTCTGTTAGCAGTACACTGAGTAGTTTGCTAACAGTTCACTTCTTTTGAATCAGTGAACTGTTAACAGACTGATTCATTGCAGACGAGTTAGCTAACAGTTCACTGATTCAACAACACTGGTAATATGATCCTAGAGTGAGATTCTGCTGTGTGATTCATTAAAGGAGGAGTTAGCAGAGCAGAACTCACTCTAGGATCGTATTACCAGAGTGCTGCTGATGACTCAGGAACTGAACTGTTTCAAACGAATCAGTTCAGTCTGATGTACTGATTCATTCAGTTCAGTGAAAAGATCCGGTTCAAATGAACGATTCGTTCATGAACCGGACATCACTAAATAAAAGGGGTGTATGGATTTGCATGTATATCAAACCTGACCTTAATCCTGGAATAAGGGAAATATTTATGATGATACAGGTAATAATGTAGAGACCCTGTGGGTTAACATAATGAGTGGGTGAAAGTCCTAAAAAAATAATACTAGGAACATACTACAAGCCCCCCAAACATTAGTGAAAAGGAGGAAAATCAACTACTAATGCGATTCTAGGGCTGTAATTATGGGAGATTTTAACACTACCCTGACATATACTGAGCCAATGAAACTAGTTAAGCAATGAAGGGGGATAGCTTTTTTAATGTTCTCAGGGATAAATTCTTGTCACAATTAATAGAGCAGCCAAATAAAAATAAAGCTATACTGGATTTAGTGTTATCAAACAATATATAATATCAAACATAGAAGTCAAATAACTTTTGGGTAACAGTGTTCATACAATGGTCACGTTTGAAATCACTCTCCATAAGCAGTGTCATAAGGGTTTAACTAAGACTTTTCATTTTCAATGATTTAAGGAAGTTGTTAAATAACATGGGACAAAGAATTATCTAATAAAAATAAAAAGGATATATGGATAGCATTTAAAACTTTGTTAAATAAATATACATATCAACACATACCACATGGTTATAAAAGTTTAAAAAAAAATCCAAGCCAATGTGGTAAAAATGTGTTAAGACGATTTTTAATTACATTTATCAGGCCAAATAAGCCTTTTTCTTTATAAAACCTCCTATCTTTAACTGGTAGGTAAAACTGAACTAATATCTCTCCTAGATTTGTCTCAGATCGGCCGATCAGTAGCTATACTGTGGAACTACTCTTGCCCATGGTGGGGAACTGGCGCCTACTTGTACAACAACCCCAGCCTTCACTTACTGAGCCGGAGGGTCGGGGCTCCGCTCCGGTTCAGAAGAGATCAGACAGCTGTGTGGCTGGAAGAGGCAGGAGCGGCTAAAGCTAAGAGAAATTGAGGAGGTGGCTGCCAGTGACTGCAATTCCACGTGGGGACAACACACATACCATGCACAGCCGTCTGAAGCCTCGCAAACCTGCGCAATTGGCGATCCGAACTGTGGAGACTCCAGCCGCAAGCCCTAGCCTGTTGTTTCTGCCCCGGTGTACATTTCATCAGTGACAGGGGAGGCAGCCCGCCGGAGTTGGATTGGCGCGAACGGCCGCCATCTTGGCTTTGCAGCCCGACACAGAATCCAGCACAGGGGCCTCTGTGGAATAGACTTCTGTAGTCTTCCTCCTTCCTTCTGCTCGGGTGCTCGCCCTGGGAGTTTCCTTTGCTGCGGGTGGACCCGCTTAGACATCTGTTGACCGGGAGGTCCCTTCTGAGTTGGTGAGACACGATATTGCTGCACACCTGTCAGGGGGACATAATTCGGCCTCACATTTTTTAACCCCTGCAGCTTCCAAGTGTAAGACATACTCATTAGTCGCTATAGTACCCATCTGGTTCTTGACTTCCCGCCCCCAAAATTTTCAAGCACTCCTACCCTAAACATCTGAGCATACAAAGGTGTAAGTGCCCCAAGCTGTCTTTACACATATTCCCTTTGAAGTAACCAGGGAATCATTAACAACACGGGAGGTGACAGTATCACTGTGGCTTAGCCCTTTCTGATCAGTGACACTGGGAGAGGCGCAGGAGGTGACAGGAGCAGAATCCAACTCCACATATCTGATTTACACTCCCAACAACTACTGGCAAGTAAACAAACATCCTGCGCAAACACCCTGTGCAGTTGTTCCAGACTCATAGTCACCCCTACAGCACTGCTTCTTATAGCCTGGGCTATTATTCAGGGTTCCTAGAACTGTTTGTACCTTAACCCCTGCATTTCTCCACATAGCTCCTCCCAGGTCTTAGCCCTCTTCTGGACACCTTTAAGCCTAGACCTTTTCTAGGGACAGAGACATTGGCGCATCAATTACCTGCCGACTTTGCTCTCCCACAGGGATTGAGAGCACTGAATATCTGGAGCCAGAACTAAACTTGCCTCTTTAATCTAGGCCAGATCAGGGCAGTATACTTCAGGATTGACCTTCACCAGCTAAGTGGTTCATGTATTGTGGCACATAACCACTAAATAGCAAGAGTTGCAAAGAATTAGGCATATATATATATGTAATATCTTCACAGGACGGCTCCTCATTTCCCACCAGACTCCCTGGCAAGCAATTTTGGTCTGGGGGGTAATCATATTCATAATTACTGTATTGGGTGTGCTGCTGCGTCAGCTAAATTGTTCTCAGATGTCCTTACCCTAACGTTTTTTTGTTTTTTTTTTCTCTTGCTTTTACAGGGTTCTTAGTACTTGAATTGCATAACTGTATAGGGCCTAAATAGCTTGTTTGTGTTATGATTTATATTGAAAACTGCATTTCTTCATTGTGATTGTAGGCCTTTAAGTGTAACACCTGAGAGGTCACCCCTCACCATTCCGCTCCCGCCCAGCTTGCCTGGGTGGGTCACTTCCAACTTCCCTCTCCCTTCCTTCGGGTCGTATCCCCAAGTTCCCTAAGGTGAGGGGCTAGGTCTAGTATGCCTGCACGGTTGTTACTGTCCTGTCTCAAATACATAATGTAGTTCCTATTATGGTACATTGCTCATTCCCGCTCTAACCATATAACAGGTTGTACTAAAGCTGTATATACATATGTGCTTTTAACACCTTTTTTCTCCCAATTAGTGGTACATTAAGGTGCTCTTGTGACGGTTCACTCCTCAGGTTCCTATGTCCTATAATTTGCCTGCTATGTTTAGTAGTATAAGCATGTAATAATGTAGACCGTAAATGTGACATTTCTTCCAGCCCCGCTCTAAAGGTTTTTGTGGAAAGTGTTGCTTCTGAATGTACAGGTGCATCTAGCTTATAAATCATTTACTCTGTACTGTGTATATTCTCTGAGTGTATAAAATTTAACTACCATTCCTCCCTATGTTTTTTTGGAACCTTGTATGAAAATGCCTCACATAGCTAGAAAGATCCTCAAGTCCACAAAAAAACAGTCTTTGATCATTTTTCACAAGCGTCCAGGGAACTGGCTATGGAACCTAATAGAGAGTTGAGCGAGCCTGACTCTCAGGACAAGGAGTCTCTATCTAGTTACCACTCAGTGGCTGCCTCGCAGCACTTCATCACAGAGTCTTCCCTTAAAAAGCTCCTAGCTACTCAGACCCATTCCATTACCCAGGAGATGCAACGTAGCTCGGCTGAGCTCAAGAAGGAAATCTCAGAGATTGGAGAAAGGGTGGATGCCTTGGAGCGTAAGCAGGATGACTTTG
This sequence comes from Bombina bombina, assembly GCF_027579735.1. Lineage (NCBI taxonomy): Eukaryota > Metazoa > Chordata > Amphibia > Anura > Bombinatoridae > Bombina > Bombina bombina. The sequence continues at coordinate 1,151,992,755 of NC_069501.1, read as the reverse complement.
CTGTGGATCAATCTAATGTTCTGGCTTATTCCGAGAGCCTGGCCGAACAAATTTCTCAGTTAGAGTTCAAGCTAGCTGACGTAGAAGACAGAGCTAGGCGCAACAACATTAGATTCCGAGGTATTCCTGAATCTGTTGCTCTATCTGGACTACAAGATTACTTACAGGCTCTTTTCCGGGAACTTATTGGCGTCCCTGAGGGGTTAACATGTACTATGGAGTGGGCTCATAGAGCATTGCGCTCTAGATTGGTAGCGCAGGATAAACAGAGGGATGTTATTGTGTGCTTCCACAGCTTCCTGTATAAGGATCGGCTGATGCAGGCTGCCTTTCAAAAGCCAACACTGAGTGACAAATTCAAAGAAATCCAACTTCTTCCTGATTTATCTACACATACTCTCCAACAAAGGCGACAGTTCCAAGCAGTTACCTCCGCCATGCGCAAAGCCAATGTTAGATACAGATGGGGCTTTCCTACGAGACTCTTTATTACCAAAGACAACCATACAGTTGTGGCCTCCTCGGTATCTCAGGGATTTTCTCTTCTCACGTCATGGGGTCTGCTCCAGGAACCCCCAACAGCACAGGCTCCAGTTCAACCTACGCTTTGAGCCTCGGCTCCGGAATGGACTACAAGAGAGCAGAGACCGAAGCGACCTAAGTTGCAGCAACCCCTGGATTTTTCGGGGCAACCTGGTACAGCCACTTGATTATAATAGGTATTCAATAGGGCTTCTCTGGGCTCAGATTCTACACCTTCACTAAAGTTGCACTAATTAAGTAAATAAGTTTAGTTAAATGTTCAGAATGATTTCCTTAGGGATTTAGAAATGAACCACTATATTTTCTGTTACGGCTATATATTTAACTATTATTACACGTTCAGCTATGTTTAGTTTGCATCTAAGGTTTAATGTTTTCCCGAAGAGATGTTTTGCATGTTAGAGCGGGGCTGATATTCCAGCCCTATCATCTCCCCTTTGCTTTCAAGCATTAAGTTCTCCCCCCCCCCCACTAGAAAACCCACTCCAGGGTTCCTTTAAGGTGGACTATTTTCACCACACTTCAGGTACTTCCCAGTGCCTCTTTCCTTCTTTCTCCTTTCTTCCCTACCTCTCCTTCCCAATGCTTTATCCCAAGTGACGTATACAACTCGTACAGTTTGTCCTCTCATAGTCATATATGCCCCGACCCACACTTAGACTTCTTACCCATAACACCAGAGGTCTTAACTCCCCACACAAACGCAGCCTCCTTCTTCGGTCTCTCAAACACCATAACCCTGACATTGTTTTCTTGCATGAAACGTATTGGCTAATAGACGAACCCATCAGACTCTTCTCCAAGTCGTGCACCCATATAGAATATGACCCCTTTTGTAAAAAAGCTAGAGGTACAGCTATTTTGCTTCATAAGCGCATCGCTTTTGAACTCATACAGACTATTAGAGACCCGCAGGCTAGATACGTAATACTGATTTGCAGACTGAACCACGTGCTATACACGTTGGCCTCTGTATACCTCCCTAATGCTCGCCAGCCAAAATGCCTGAAACGTATTCTTCACACAATAGACCAAGTTAAACAAGGCAGAGTCATTTTAGCAGGTGACTTCAACATGGTTTGGGACCCTAAAATTGACAAAAAATCTGCTGACACAAATAAGACACACCCAGCCTCTGAACTTTTAGCTAAGAAGTTCCGTAACCTAATGTCCTGTTCTGGATATTACGATATATGGAGAGCTATTCATCCCACAGACAAGGACTTCACGCATTACTCACACCCGCACAGACAGTATGCTAGGATTGACTACATCTTTTCCACAGCAGACTCGTTAGACCTCATTACATAATCCAACATCTCACTCTGTGCTTGGTTGGACCATGATCACGTCTTAGCTGATATCCATTCAATAAATTCTTCTCTATCTAGACCCCTATGGAGAATGCCCCACAACTTATTGAGTGATATACCGTTTAGAGAGTTATTGCGCACTGAGATTAAACATTTCATACAAACAAACAACAACACCCTGGTCAAAGATGATACCCTATGGGGTGCTGCAAAAGCGACAATACGAGGACTCATAATCAGTAAGCAGGCGAGCAATAAAAAAAAAGCTGGTCTGACCCTTTTACAGGCTCATATTCAGCTGAGGAATCTTGAATCTCAAAACAGAGGAGCCCCTTCAACCACTCTGTCGAATCAGATTATTACCATCAAAAATCACATATCCCAAATTGAACTTAAAAGGACCCAAACCAACCTAACCAAACTGAAGCAGTTATTCTATTACAAAAGTAATAAGGCAGATACCCTCCTGGCCAACAAACTCAGATGTAGAGCGGGCACTTCGTGCATACATAGTATTCGGACACCCCAATCCCTTCTTAAAATCCCCTCTCAAATCGGCAATGAGTTCGCCAAGTATTACTCAAATCTTTACAATATAAACAACTCTGAAAATCCTAACCCGTCGTCCCCAGAGGTATTATGCAGTTATCTAAAATCCCTGAATCTCCCTATACTTTCAACAGACCAATGTGACCAACTAAAATCTCCCTTTACCTTAACTGAAGTTCGACAGGTCATCAAAAACTCAAAACCCTTTAAATCCCATGGCCCTGATGGATTCCTGGCCCATTTTTATAAAACGTTTTCCCAAGAGCTCTCGCCCCTACTTCCCAAATTTTATAACCTTACCCGAAATGAGGGCACTATGAAAAAAGAATTTCTTGAGGCCCATATTATAACGATCCTTAAACCCAACAAGGACCCCTCCCAATGTTCCAGCTACCGTCCGATATCACTTATTAACACTGATATAAAGTTTTATTCCAAATTGCTGGCCAACCGAATAGCATCCCTTTTATCACATCTTATCAATCCTGATCAGGTGGGATTTGTCCCCAGGCGAGAGGGTCCGGATAACACTCGTCGTCTCTTAAATATTCTTAGCCTTTCTTCTAGTCTCCGCAAGCCTTTGTCGGTTATCTCTTTCAACGCCGAAAAGGCCTTTGATCGGGTACGGTGGCGGTTTTTATGGGAGGTCCTTGAGGCCTTCGGCTTTCCTAGTGAGCTTATCCAAGCAATTAGGGCCCTTTATTCCTCTCCCTCTGCTTTGGTAAGGGGGCTTGGCTTCCAGTCGGCCCCATTTGATATAACAAATGGCACCAGACAGGGATGCCCCCTGTCGCCTTTATTGTTCGCTATGGCCATCGAGCTGCTAGCAGCCCAGATTAGAGCCGATCCCCTAATTAAAGGGGTCACTCTCCATGGAATGGTCCATAAAATAGCCTTATTCGCGGATGACGTGACCCTATTTTCGTCAGATCTGAAACAAACCATGCCAAGATTATTACAAATAGTAGATTCCTTCAATGCCCACTCATATTATAAACTAAATTTAACAAAAACTGAGATATATACACAGGATATCCACAGCTCGTGCTTATCCTCCCTGAAGTCCAAGTATCCCTTCAATTGGACGGAATCCTCAGTCCTCCAATTAGGAGTTAAATTATCGGGTGACTTGTCTCGGGTTATTAAAGAAAATTACTTACCCCTACTGACCAAACTCCGCTCCCTCAATAAAACTTGGGACTTGTCCCATATTTCATGGCTAGGTAGGATAGCAGCGCTTAAAATGTCTTTCCTGCCTAAACTTACATATCTATTTTGCTGTCTTCCCATTAAGGTTCCAAAACACATCTTACTGCAGTTTCAAGGTGAATTTACTAAACACATCTGGCGTAGTAAGCCGCCTAGAGTGGCCCACAAGCTTCTCCAACTACCTAGAATCAGGGGTGGTATAGGCTCTCCCTCTGTTCTCAGATATTATGAGGGCTCTATGCTTACCCATATTGCTCAGTGGGGAGTTAAACAATCTACAAGTAAATGGAGGTCTCTTGAGCAGGCTTCCTTACCCTATAGTTTAAAAATCAGAGATCTGATCTGGACTCCCCTACACTGCCGTACGGAATTAGGTATTACCAACCCCATCATTTGTGAATGCCTAAAGCTTTGGGACAGCCTTCGTCACTTCTCACACATAGCCCCACACCCTTCCCCCATTACCTCTTTGGCTGGACTCCTTATTGGGTTGCAGGATACCCACCCTAATAGATGGGCCCAATTGGGGATCACTACAGTGTCAGACCTTTGGATTTCAAGAGGATTGTGTGCCACCTCTGTATTTCTCATTTGAATACTACAGAGTCAAAAGCTTCTTACTAAGTTGGGGCTTCAATCCTACTCTAGCTCGCCCACTGACCGCCTGGGAATCCGTGTGGATTCTTGGAAATAGACTTTGTGGCCCCTTATTATTTCACTATACCCTTCTGGGTTCATCCTCATCTACAGACCCTCCGGCCCACCTATTGAAGTGGGAGGCCCTTTTGGGGATGACCACTTCAATGGAGACTTAGGGATGCACCTTTGAACTGACCCGTAAAACTATTCATTGCACTACCCTGTTTGAAACATATTACAAATTGTTAGTACATTGGTACTACGTCCCTTCCAGACTCTCTAAAATATTCCCAAATGTTTCACCTGACTGTTGGAGAAACTGTGGCCAGAAGGGTAACATCATGCATATAAGGTGGGACTGTCCTAAGCTCCGCCCCCTATGGAACACGTGCTTTTGTGTGCTTTCCAAACTGGGCATCTCTCTTCATAAATCACCTGCAGTAGCTCTCCTACACTTAGGCCTGCACCCCCTCCCTAAACACCACTCTTATTTATGCATATATCTTTTTATAGCTACTAAGCACACCATTGCATGCGCTTGGAAGAGCGAGTGCCTCCCAAATTGGTCTAAAATTTGCTCCACAATGGCCTACCTGTATACTATGGAGAAAGACATCTATTACAAATTAGGCACTTCAGACCTTTTTGAATTAATTTGGGCAGACTGGCAACTTCATTTTCACACGACCTGGAAACCGAACCCCCTGACTACTGATTGATTAATCCCCCCAACACTACCTATTCATTTCCTGACTGGATGTTGCTTCACCCCCCCTTATTCTCGTCCTCCCCCCCCCCCATCCTTCCTATTCTTCAATCTACCTCTACTCTAAGTTTCTCTGGGGACGTTATGTCCCTCTTTTGTGTCATGTTACTAAGTCCCTCATTTTGGGTACTTTTGCCACTTCTGGTGTTTATTTTGGAATATGTATTTCCTAATTTGTATATGTTCTTATTGGACATAAATGATCTTTGATTCATTGGTTGCCGTTGTAATTGTCCTTTTTTCTTATATTTACTGTATTATGTGTAATTTTCAATAAAGCATTTGAAAAGTTAAAAAAAAAAAGTGTTAAGACAAATTAGGAACAAATGTAGGGTATTTAAATTATTGTCAGTATATTTATGAAAATCTTAGTAGTGCTATCCAAATGATATATCAGCTTATGGCAGGGTTATAATCACAATACAAATAATAATTTTCCTTAAAAATAGAAACCCTTGCTCAACATGCACCTACTAGACCATACAATTAATATAAATATCTGAATTCTTTTATTTAGTTAATATCCATAAACATATTGAAATATATTTGCAATAAAAGGAAATGAAATAATATTATATGCACTTGAAAACTATTTAAACATGCTATGCAAAATTCATACACGCTTATCTTAAAAACCAACCTTATTTACAAATCTTTTAACATCCAAGCAATACAATTCTAAGCTGTGCTCTTAAACAATAGGATAATATATATATTCTGCTATTTAACTGCAATTTATCCTAATACAAAATTTACAGTATCAGAACTTGCACAGATGAATTACTTAACAAATCAGATACAGATTTAAACAATATATATATAGGCTGTGAAATATTAACTTAAAATCCAAACTATTTCTTTAACTCTGCTACATACAGTAATGATAAATGCTTACTTTAAATGCTTTCATGCAAATAGGCAGGCTAAGAGCTATCTGAAACAATGGCATACAGTTTAAAAGTATAATCTGCTCTTTAAATCTATTAACTGTAAAGGCTATGCATATGACTTATCTTACAATAAAACTTTTGTATACATCACCAAACATCAATCCAGTTTCCAATGTTTCGCAACAGATCCAATTTCACCTCAGAAATGTCAAAATTCGGGGATAATGCATATGGAGTCCAATAGTAGGTGTGTGCTTTAGTAATAACCACGGCAGTTATTCCCTTCAGGATCAGTCAACAACAACCTCACAACCTTTTAGTTTTTATGCTGGGGTTTAAATCATCTCATCTCACCCCTCCCCGTTTTTTATTTTTATCAGTCATTGGTGAATATTGGAAACGTCCACGGCCTTGTCTTGGATTGGTTCTTTGCAACTGAACATGGATTGGTTCATTTGGTAAATGTGTTGTCAAGGAAATGCATTCTTTGCAACAACCAATCGTCTCATGGTTGCAATTCCGCATCATAACACTAGGTGGCAGCAGACGTACAAACAAACAAATACAACAAGACCACTTCTAAACACTTTTAAGCAAGTTAATTTTTTTCATAAAATGGTTATTTAATCAGATTACACTTTCTGCATTAATCATATATAACCCCAATTACAGATGGTTAATATTAGGTTATTTTTTTCTGATTATTCTGATACTAAATATGTTATATTATTAACATTTTATTATATTAAGGCAATTTAATACTGCTAATTATTAGCTTAAAATGCATTACAATTTTATCAGTATTCTGGCATTTATATGTGAATAGCAGCTTATTTTTAATTCAGTATTGTACTGTATTCCAACAAGAATATGCCATATTTTATGTTTCTAATAAGCCCAGGATGTATCAGCCTTCTTCATGCAGATCTGAGATTATATGTATTTCTTTCTGAATACATGAATCCTGTCTATGTAGATCTGAAATAAAAAAATAAATGTTAATAATCACTTTTCTTCAGGTCCATAAACATCTATTCATGTTCTTAAACACACAGAGGCTAAGATATTCATGCTTTCAAAATATGAATGTCTTGTATTTATTTTCCTAGTATATTTTATTTGAAATCTAACTACAGTTGCTTTGAAATCATAATGTAAGTCATGTGCTTTCTCTATGTTATCCTAACCCCAGACACAATGTCTGTGTCACGTGTATTCTGGTGTTATCAGCCACACAGCCTGAGTCACTCAAACAAATCTGTGCTAATTATCAGTCCCTTGAAGAATGTTTGCATCTCTCACATCTCTTCAGACGGATCGGCATTTACCTTGGAGGAAACCCATATATGGGCCTGTATCCTGTTCTCTTTCAAAATTACTTCCCCAACATTCCTCTAAGTGACTGTATTAAATTGGGCAGGCCAAATGTTCCATTGTCCCCCCCCCCTGTGTGTTTAGCATAATTTACATAATGAGTGTGGGAGATCTCTTAGAAATAATCCTTTGTTTTACAGACCATGTGCACATCCACAGATTTATTAAATAAAGATAAATATACTTCTATATATTATTTAATAATCTTTCAAATACCTTGACATTATTTAAAGAAAATAGTACAGACTCAACATTCCAAATATATAAGGAATGTAACAAAGCATGCAGAAAAGCAATCAAATTACCCAAAGTTGAAAATAAAAGCATGATTAATATTAATAGTGACAGGGAGAAGGATTAGGTACTAAACCAGTTCTTTTCTTCAGTATACACAGGGGATGAACCAATGGGAGATACTTTGAAACAAACTAGAACATACAAGCCCATACCATTAACTGTGTTATCTCTAGAGGATATCAGGAAAAAAACTGGATAATATTAAGTTAAATAAAACTACAGGTCTAGATGGAATACACCCAAGGGTTTTATGGGAACTTAGCACTATTAAAGCCAAACCTCTACGCTTAATTTTTCAAGACTCATTATCCTCAGGCATAGTACCCCAGGACTGGTGTAAAGCTAATGTGGTGCTACTTTTTAAAAAATGGAAGCCAGGCTGATCCAGGAAGCTATAGACCAGTAAGTCTGAAATCAACAGTGGGAAAGATACCTGAAGGGATCATAAGGGATTATATTGATGAGTATATTTGTGCAAGCAAGATTATGAGTTAAAATCAGCATGGTTTTATGAGCAATAGATCATGTCAAACTAATCTAATTGGATTCTACAGAGAACTAAGTAAAAATATAGGTAAATGGGAATCAGTTGATGTGATATACTTGGATTTTACAAAGGCATTTAAAACAGTGCCACATGAGAGATTCGTGTACAAAATGAAGGGACTGGGAATAGCTGAAAATTTTATTTTATGGATAAATAACTGGATAAAAGACAGGTAGCAATACTCATACTCAGATTGGTAATCAGTGGAGTCCTCCAGGGATCAGTACTGGGCCCTGTTCTTTTTAATATTTTTTATTAATGACTTGGACCAAGGAATAAATAGCAACATCTCTACTTTTGTAGATGATACAAAGTTTTATAAGGTCATTAGGTCAGTGCAGGATGAAATTGCTTTACAACGGTGTTAGAATATATATAGCAATACTGATGCCATTTTGTCTTTAGTCATCCATTTTGGTTAAGAATGGTTTATTATAAGTTTATTATAACAGCTTATTATGCTGTGAGAAAATAATACGTTGATGTTCTAAGCTGAACACGTTATCTCAATAATTGGTCCAATGGCCTTGCTAGGTGCTGGGCGATGCGCCAAGATATACTTTTTAACTAACACTCCTCGCTTATTAAAAATACCCCTTAACACTCCTGTTTTATTTCTTATTTTTTAATAAGGTTATTTTGTTCTAAGCTATACTATGTAAAATGGTGTGATTATGATACGTCATTGTTTAACCCTATATGCCGTAACCATTGTCTATAAAAGTATTGTACGCCTTATAATAAACAGAACAGTGATTAGACTTTTACTTGCTGCGTGTCTGATTTCTGTTCCCGAGATCAGGTAACCCATTAAGTTCCAGGTAAAGGTGTAGAATACTAATAAGTGCTAAGTGATACCCCCTCTTAAGAGAACACCTAACAAACTGGATCTACAAAAATGAGAAGAATGGGCAGGTAAATGGAAAATGATATTTATTACTGGAAAATGCAAGGTTATACATTTTGGAAATAAAAATAAGTAGGCAACCTATTATTTAAAATGTAATCCAAAGCAGAGAGGCACCAACATGTGTGTATCAGTAGGTTACAAAAAGAATACACACAGTAAGGATAAACACAGGGTACTTACATTTATGTAGAGCACACCAATGTGCTTGTAGACACAGGCTGGTTATTGCAGTTAACCAGCTAGCTGTTCCTGGGCTCTGGAGCCAGGGGATTCCACGATCCGATAGTTTGGTAGTGTAAAGCTCACAGTAGGAAAGTGCAGACAGCGGTATCAAATAAAACAGTGTTTTTTAAATACAATACAACTACCAAACATTTGTTAGCCCCTCCCCTACTGGGAGGAAATAAGACAACCAATCCCTGTCGTCCTAATGGTGGGTGTGTGGGGATCACTCGTAAATGAACACAAGATTTATTCAATGCGGTAATAAATATACACATACAGAGTGCAAAAAATACATGAAAGTTACTATTGTGTGGATCCCTAAAGTGTCAATGAGGCTGAATAAAGAAAATCTAATAAAAATATACATTATATTGAACTCGAGTGTGTGGGAGTGATAAAGTGACGTCACTAAAAGCTGTGAAAATGTGTAATCTACTTCGGACTGCTCAATCATTAAAGCCAAAGTGTGTCCAAAAAAAAATAAAAATAAATAAAAAATAAAAATATATATATATATATATTTATATACAGTGTTATTATAGCTGTACTGCATCCCCCTTAGCACAGCTTAGATGTAAAATGAGGTAACTGGGGTTCATACCTGTCACAAATGTTTCTATTGTTTGTGTTTTAAGAGAATCAATTGACGGTTTATGTTCATAATTTTTTTTTCATACCATGCACATGTAATTAAGTTGCCTACTGTCCCCCCTGTAACCAAATGGGACGACCTTGTATTTCTATGCATGTATGTACTGTATGTACAACATTGTTACCTAAATAAAAAAAAAAATAAAAAAAAATATATATAATGGAATTTTGAAAAATCAGTGATTACTAACTGAAGTGATGCACTAACTGAAAGTAGCTACACTGCTGTAAAGATATTTTGAACCAATACACGTTGCTAGACGACCAGTGTGTACCGACATGATCTCGCTACATTGCTGCATGTTTGTGCAACTATGTCTGAGCTACTATGTGTCAGATGTAAAGTGTTATGGGGATATTATTACCACTTGACAAAACTGTGAATAGGGAAATGTATCAGTTATACCCAATAAGCAACAGTGTTTCCCAATTATCTACATTCTAAATATCTCACTCAAAAATAGTGTAAAGAAAAAAGGGAGAACAAATAAGTGGGGTGTGTCCAATTGCCTAAATGAATGTATAAATATAGATCTAAAGCCTAATATAAACTAGCGTGACACTCCACAAAAGTAGGTAATGGAATAGTGTATAAAATAATTTAGTGAGTGTCATTTATACTAAAAATGTGTAATTAGAATGTGAATGCATATAAAAATATACTGGGATTGGTTGTCTTATTTCCTCCCAGTAGGGGAGATGCTAACAAATGTTTGGTAGTGTACGGCTATAAAAGCCGGATAAATTGAAATTCTAGTTATGCCTGATGAAAAACGCGTTGCAAAATAGAATTGTTTTTATTGCTCATCCAGTGGGATTGCTTTTATGGTATCTTTTTGTATTGTGTTTAATAAACACTGTTTTATTTGATACCGCTGTCTGCACTTTCCTACTGTGAGCTTTACACTACCAAACTATCGGATTGTGGAATCCCCCGGTTCCAGAGCCCAGGAACAGCTAGCTCGTTAGCTGTGATAACCAGCCTATGTCTACAATCACATTGGTATGCTCTACATAAATGTGAGTACCCTGTGTTTATCCTTACTGTGTGTATTATTTTCATAACCTACTGATACACACATGTTGGCGCCTCTCTGCTTTGGGTTACATTTTAAAACGATCACCTGTGAAGGAGAAAGGAGAGTGCTGCCTGCACCACACCTCATACACATTGAAGCTTTTTACCTACTACACCATATCCCTTCGCCTGATAGATGAAATGGACTTGTGCACTTGACTGAAAGACTTTGATTTGCATCTATGTACGAACATAATTAATTGAGAGTCCTTGATTCATTTTTAATATATCTCCACTATAGTAACACTATTTTGGGTAGTATTGTATAGCTTCTTTAACCTATTATTTAAATGGGACTAGACATGGCACAACAGAGGAGGAAAGGGATTTAGGAGTTAAACAAGCTAAAGCTGGGTGCATAGTACAGCAGCTTCTAAGGCTAATAAGATACTAGTATGTATTAAATGAGGCATTGATGCAAGGAAGGAAAGCATAATTCTGTCACTATATAAATCCCTGGTAAGACCTCACCTTGAGTATGGAGTGCAGTTCTGGTAAACAATTACAGTAAAAGCAATCAAATTATGGAACTCATTACCTAAGGAGATTGTACATGCCAAAGTTTTTGATACATTTAAAAATGGTTTAGATACATTTCTGGCTAGAAACAGAATTCAGGGATATGATTGCTTGTGTTAAATGGGTCACCTTTTTAATGGGACTAATTTAAGTTCAACTGTAGCTTTTATTGTAAGTATATTAAAATTTCTATAGATTGAACTCGATTGACTTCTGTCTTTTTTCAACCTCATCCAATGTATGTTACTATGTATATTGAATTAAATGGACAGTCTACTCCAGAATTGTTATTGTTTAAAAATATAGATAATCCCTTTATTACCCTTTTTCCAGTCTTGCATAACCAACATGGTTATATTAATATACTTTTTACCTCTGTGATTACCTTGTATATAAGCCTCTGTAGACTGCCCCCTTATTTCAGATCTTTTGACAGGCTTGCATTTTAGTCAATCAGTGCTAATTCCTAGGTAACTCCACAGAAGTGAGACAATGTCATGGCACATATGAACTAGTGCTGTCTTGCTGTAAAAAAGTGTCAAAATGCACTGAGATAAGAGGCGGCATTCAAGGAGAAATTAGCATATAAGCCTACCTAGGTTTAGCTTTCAGCAAATACCAAGAGAACAAAGCAAATTTTATGATTAAAGTAAATTGAAAAGTTGTTTAAAATTGCATGCCTATCTAGATCATAAAAGTTTAATTTTAAATTGACTCTCCCTTTAAGTTAAAATAAAGAGGAACAAAGCCCCTTCCTTCACATCTCCCTACACACTACAAAAAGTGCTAGCAGTGCAAAACAATTAAAAAGCGCAATTCACCTTGTTTCCTGGCCGTTAACTGAATCCGTCAACATCAGATGACAGGGGTGAAGAGCGCATAAGCAGAGCAAAACAGACGCGTTTCAGCCATATTATAGGCCTTTTTTTTCAATGTATTGTTTAACAAACTGAGGCCTTGCTATTGGGTCATTTTTATACCCTAGCTCCCTGTGCGAGCGAGCAACATGTCTTCTTTTAACCATGCCCCCTCTCTATCATCAGACTGACGTTGATTCAGTCGTCATAATGAGGGGGGGGGGGGGTTATCGGCAACAAGCTTGTGCGTTTATGGCACCATAGTTCTCCTATGTTACTCCCCTATTATTTAATTGGTTAGGTGGAGTGTCTTCCTTGCTAGCAGTTATACTTATACGTTACATCTATGTATTGGGTAGGGCCAGTATTAAATAATCTATTCTAGTTACAAGAGACGCAATTTTTGGGCGAAATGACTTATAAAAAAAATTACAGGATAAACTTATAAGGACACATATTTATGCATTAAGATTTTTCAACTGAGCAAAATATCTCTAATTATCTATCAATACAATATATTACAGGGAACCTTCAGCAATTCCCATTTAAACTAAATCTCTATTCTTAAATCCAACCTACTTCAAAAAGACTTCAGAACTGTGTGGGGCACATCAGAGAAAGTTTACCCCTGAAGCAAGATACCATTCATAATCCTCAGTATTGCAGCACTATCTGCTTAAAAAAACATAATTTATGCTTATCTGATAAATTATTTCCTTTCATGGCAGTGAGAGTTCACAAAATACGTTCATAACCTATGGGAAATACTTCACCTGGCCACATGAAAGAGAGCATTAAATATCCCTCCCACTTCCCCTACCCTCAGTAGTTCAAGCCAAGGATAAGAAAAAGTAGAGATATAAAAAGGAGTACAGAGGTGCCATAAGACTGCCGCTACTACATTTTATCAGGGCGGATTCGTGGACTCTCACTGCCAAGAAAGAAAAGAATTTATCACGTAAGCAAACATTAAGTTTTCTTTCTAATGGCAGTAAGAGTCCACGCAATCCATTCATATCCAAGCTGTGGAGTCTACGAAAAATGTAGGGAGGGAAGGCAGTCCTAAATACTAGGCACCACAGCTTGAAGAACCTTTTTCCCCAAAAGACGCCTCTGCAAATGCAAAAACATAAAGTCTCATTCTTGGAGGCACAGAAAGAAGACACCGCACGAGTAGAATGTGCCATAATCTGTGATGGAGGCAGCTGTCCCGCCTCTACATACGCCCTCCGAATCACACTTCTGAGCCAGAAGGATAGGGTAACAGCTGCGGCTTTCCGACCCTTTCTGATTGTAACTATACTTTTAAAAGTATTTTTGATGTTTTTCCCCCATCACCCTTTCCTGCCTGAAAAGGTATTTTATATATTTAAAGCAAAAAGTTCCCAAGTGAAAGAGTGCTCAATCTCCAGATGGTTACAAAGTAAATGACAATAATAAAGGTGAGGAGGGACGAGTGTGGATAACAGACTGGAGCTCGAAGCAGCGGCATCTGCTGGCCTCTGTACAGGTCTGGATCCCCCAAGAGAAAGGAAAAAACTTACATCCGGTATCACAGGGAGCTAAGGACTCACCCACTGCATCTGCCGCCTGTCACAGCACAAACGTCGGTAAGTAGCTGTCCTTGGTCTGGAACTTTACCTCTCACTCTTCTTATATAGGAACTATGTCCAAGGATCCCGTATAGCTGCGCGTCTCATCTGCACCACTCTTATCCGCTTCACCCTCGTCTACACTTGTTCAACGTAGCGTGCAGGTTCGGCCCCCTCATTCACATTTGACCGCTTGTCCACCAATCATTGCAGAAGGATTGCATTGTAGAAGGGAAATGGTTCCAAAAAGCAAGATTAAGAATAGCCAGCACTATCTTCGTAAAAGCTTCAATACTTTATTCAGTTCATCTTAAAAATATAGGGAATATGATGCTATTCTAAAAGAGACAATAGCTACCCTTAAGAAAGAAATTATCCAAACAAAACATGATAAATTCATGAGGTATCAAATGGATTACTCTCAGGGACGTGTCTACGTTTGGCAGAGAGGGTCTATAAATTGATCCCGTGATAGATTCAATAAACGTAAAAACCAAGGGAGGGAAGGGAAACCAGATAGTGATAAACAAGATCTTCAAAACCAGGGGCACTGATTCAGGTGAAACTACAAACTCTGATAATGACTTGACTGACAATGACCAGGCTAATAGTCATAAACCTGATACTATGCCTAAACCTATTCTAAAACTCCAAAAAGATTTGACACCTAAGACGGTTAAGTTCCAAGATAACATAACTAATTCCCAACAGATTATAGGAGTGTCAGGGTTTTTTCCCTGTTTTGATTGTCATGTGCTGCTGGCAGCCACTTTACTCACCTCTCTTGCTGACTATGGTGCATTGTGGGGGATGCTGCTCATTTCCTGCACTTCCTTTTATGGCCAGACTGGTGTGCACCATCTGTGTGAGACAGGAAGCAGTCTCAGAATTGTGATGTCATCACTTATTATTTAAAGGGCCTCTGTTCAGTATGCTTTGCCTTTGCGTTGTCTCAGACCTGTTTGAGAGTTCCTGTGCATTACCTGGCTGTCCGACATCCTTCCTGGTTCCTGATCCCTGGCTTGTTCCTGACTCTGCTGTTTTCCTTGTTCCTGATTCCGGCTTGTCTGACTATTCGCTTTGGCTCCTGACTCGGCTCGTCTGACTTCCAGCTCTGGTTTTGACTCCTGGCTTGTTATTTGACTTGTGGACTTTTTATTATTTTTTGTTATTAATAAAGGTGTGATTATTTTTGCACTTCTCATCTCAGTCTGATTCCTGGCACCCTGACAAGGAGGCAATAAGTATACGTCAAACTCACAGAGCATGGGGGAGAATGTTGCAGCTAATCAGAATAAAGAACAAAATTACCTAGACCAGGTTTTTCAAGTACTCCCAGTGAATACCATACAAAGAGGAGGAGGGGGCAAGAGGTATAACAAGAGGAAAAACAAATCAATTGCGTTATTCCCTTAGACAAGGCAGGAGACAAAACAAATATCAATGAATGAATCTATTACCAGTAATCTTATCAATCTAACAGACTATCCTCTTAGTGAACATGAAAAAAGGGTACTTGGGTATGGAATGGGATTTGTGCCAACCAACAGATTTAATCTTTTCCAGACATTGGTCGATGTGAACAGGTGAATCGGAAATTTTACCCTAAGAAAACACTTCAAGGGACACATACTTACTAACGAGGAACCCAGTTCAGATATTACCGATGAGGGTAATTATTATAGTGGAACCCAGTTCAGATATTACCGATGAGGGTAATTGTTATAGTGGTTGCTCCCCCTTAGATTTTTCCAAATTGCAGGATGTACAGAATTTGTTGAGTCTAGAGAGTAATCAGGGTTTACAGTGTTAATTCACATGGAGGCTTTAAGCCCAAATCGATTTTTTATCCTGTTCAGTCTAGAGGAGACATCCTTCTCAATTTTCAAAAAAGAATAGAGGCAGATTTAGTGGCTTAGTAGCAGAGACTTAGTGAGGTCCCCCTTAATCTTACCAAAGATGAGAGGTTGGCAAATAAATTCAATGAAGAGGTCCGACATCCATCAAATGTTTAAAAGTATCAACAATTTTATTCGTCAATTTAAAAAAAAAAACTAGACACAGAAAATATGTAGAAAATGGTCAAACATGGGCGCAGCACTGACAGGCTTACGCGTTTCGGATGATATCCGTAGTCACAGCCTGAAGTGCTGACCCATACACCTGTTTAAAAGCCCTTAAGACAAATGTAATAGGTTAACAAAAAACACCCCCCCATTAAACTGACCATTGACCGCTCTTGAAAAAGTTACATACCCTTAACTTACAGTAGTTAACATTTAACACAAAATATATGAATTACAGATTAGAGATAGGAAATAACCCCTGAAACTACTCACATATGAAGCTATATAGGGCAACATTTCAATCTGATAAGATAAGAGACTTAGAATTGTAGTATACAAAATATACACAGTATATACAAAATAATAAATATTCAAAAAGTAAAAAAAAAATATATATATATATATATATATATATATATATATATATATATATATATCCAAAATCGCAAGAGAATGCACAATTAATCCATATATGTACATAAATAAGTAGATGACTAAATGCATGAATGGGTAAACATTAAATTGAAAATTTAATATTTAAACAATGCCCCTATTGTAAGAAACGGCATGTCTATTATCTAACCAAAGTATCGACATTACCTACAGGTGTACCACAGGTTGGCGAGAGCACAGCCTGTCACCACACACACCAGTCTAATGGTGTTTGATCCAGGCGGAGAAACACTCCCACTGTATGGTGACAGTATAGTGATATATAGATATATGCCATGCTATATTATATTACCACCAAGCAGAGAAACACTCCCACTATATAATGACGGTTTGGTAATACACATATATACACACCATACTATGTTCTCGCCATATGTTCCAGTCCTTCCGACTCATCAAGCCAGTGCTACCCGTTGAAGCGGATCCCAGTTTGTCATTAATCCGGAGGAGAGCGAACCCTATTGGAGGAGGTGATGTGATGTAAGCACTCTACTTGTCCGCAAGAGCCATCCAGTGAAACCCTGTGAGCCACGCGATCTGAAGTGGGAGGATTTGAATCTTGCTTCGTGTGCGGCACAGGTTGGTTACGTATGAAGCGGTGATTCTGGCAGCAAACGCTGAGCTCTGATGGCGGCCTGGTGAGTGACTCTCTCACACGCTCAAATTGTTTTCACATACACTCATTGGGTTGTTGCCGATTACCCGGAGGGGACAATGGATCCTGATTATTCATTCAGTTTTCTTAAAT
Source organism: Bombina bombina (assembly GCF_027579735.1). NCBI lineage: Eukaryota > Metazoa > Chordata > Amphibia > Anura > Bombinatoridae > Bombina > Bombina bombina. The sequence goes on along the minus strand of NC_069501.1, from coordinate 1,151,975,529 downwards.
CAGAAAAGGCCTTATTCTTTGTTTATGTGTAGGTTGGCAAATAAGTCATAAAAAATATGACCAATTGGTGATTAAAACAGCAGAAGGAGTAAGTATAGTAGTGTGGGATAAAATATCCTACAAGAATGAAATTTTGCGCCAATTAAATAACCATGAAGACTACAAATTTCTCCCAGGTGACCCTACATTTACTTTTATGAGAAAATTAGGGTCCCTGTTAGATGAGGGCCTAGAGTTGGGCCACATTGATCGTAGTACTCATGACTATTTATTGGTACAAGAACCAATAATTAATATCTTCCACATATTACCCAAAGTCCATAAATCCCTAGTAGAGGTAAAGGGACGCCCTATTGTCTCAGGAATTGGCTCCTTGTGCGAACCCCTGTTGAAGTGGCTGAATAGCCTACTCCAACCCTTACTCCCTAATGTGTGTAGTTATCTCAGGGATACCAAGCATCTATTGCAGATTTTTGAAAACTTTTTTGGGAACCACACTACAGTTGGTTAACTGTAGATGTGGTGTCCCTGTATTCCTCAATTCATCATGGAAACATAAAATATGCTTACCAGATAATTTTATTTCCTTCTGTACAAGGAGAGTCCACGGCATAATTCCTTACAGTTGGGAAATACTGAACCTGGCCACCAGGAGGAGGCAAAGACACCACAGCCAAAGGCTTAAATACATCTCCCACTTCCCCTATCCCCCAGTCATTCTGCCGAGGGAACAAGGAACAGTAGGAGAAATATCAGGGTATAAAAAGTGCCAGAAGAAAATGATAATTTAGGGGGCTGCCCATCGGAGAATACGCGCGGGTGCCGTGGACTCTCCTTGTACAGAAGGAAATAAAATTATCTGGTAAGCATAGTTTATGTTTTCCTTCTTAATACAAGGAGAGTCCACGGCATCATTCTTTACTGTTGGGAAACTTATACCCAAGCTATAGAGGACACTGAATGATAATGGGAGGGACAAAAGAGAGGCAGACCCTAATTTGAGGGCACCACAGCCCCTTTCTCCCGAAGGCTTTTTTGGCTGAAGCAAAAACATCAAACTTGTAAAATTTAAAAAAAAGTGTGTAAGGAGGACCAAGTGGCCGCCTTACAAATCTGCTCCATAGAGGCCTCGCTCTTAAAGGCCCAAGAGGAAGCCACTGCTCTAGTACAATGAGCCGTAATTCTCTGAGGAGGTCTATGACCCACTGTCTTATAAGCTAAGCAGATAAGACTCCTCAACCAAAAAGATAAGGAAGTCGAAGAAACCTTCTGGCCCTTACGCTTCCCAAAATATGCCACAAATAAGGAAGAAGTTTGTCTAAAATCCTTAGTAGCTTGAAGAAAAACTTCAAGGCATGAACCACATCCAAATTATAAAGCAAACGTTACTTCGAAGAGGAAGGATTAGGACACAATGAAGGGACCACAATCTCTTGATTGATGTTGCGGTTTGACACGACTTTAGGGAGAAACCCTAACTTAGTACGCAGGACAGCCTTATCCGAATAGAACACCAGATAAGGAGGCTCACATTGTAAGGTGGCAATCTCAGATACTCTGCACGCCAAAGCAATAGCCAGTAGAAAGAGAACTTTCCAGGACAACAACTTAATATCAATTTCATGCATAGGTTCAAACTGAGCCCGTTGCAAAACCTTAAGAACCAGATTCAGGCTCCAAGGGGGAGCCGAAGATCTGAACACAGGTCTGATCCTAACCAGAGCCTTAACAAAGGACTGAACGTCTGGAAGCTCAGAGAGCCTCTTGTGCAGTAAAACAGACAAGGCAGAAATCTGTCTCCTGGCAACCTTAACTTTATGCCAAGGAAATGCATGCTCTTCACACCAGAATAAGTAGGTTCTCCACACCTTGTGATAGATGTGACAAGTAACCGGCGTACAAGCTTGAATGAGAGTATCAATAACTCCCTCAGAAAACCCTCTCTTGGTTAAGACTAAGCGTTAAATCTCCACTCAGTCAGCCTCAGAGAATCTAGATTTTGGTGAACAAAAGGACCTTGTTGCAGCAGATCCCTGCGACAAGGCAACTTTCATGGAGGAAAAGATGACATGCTCACTAGATCCGCAAACCATGTCCGTCACAGCCACGAGGCAGCAATCAGTATCACTGACGGTTGCTTCTGCTTGATGCAGGCCACTACTCGAGGAAGGAGTGGTAAGGGTGGAAAAAGGTAGATTAGCTTGAAACTCCAAGGCACCGCTAATGCATCTATTAGCTCCGCCTGAGGATCCCTGGACCTCGACCCATATCTGGGTAGCTTGGTATTGAGACAAGGATTGTCTGCTAAGAAAATCCGCTTCCCAGTGGATCGCTGAAAGCGAACAGTCGTGGGCCTTTGCCCATTCCAGAATCCAAGATACATCCCTCATCACTAGGGAGCTTCTCGCTCCCCCTTGATGGTTGATGTAAGCCACCGAGGTTATATTGTCCGATTGGAATCTGATAAACTGGGCCGAACCCAGAAGAGGCCAAGCCTTCAGAGCATTGTAAATTGTTGGAAGTTCCAAAATGTTGATTGGGAGGGAGCTTTCCTTCTGCGACCACAGGCCCTGTGCCTTCTTGGCACCCCAAACAGCTCCCCATCCTGAGAGGCTTACGTCCATAGTCATAATCTCCCAGGATGGTCTGAGAAAGGATGTCCTTCGGGACAGGTGATCTGGACAGAGCCACCAAAAGAGCGATTATCTCGACCGGTTGTCCAGGGAAATCTTTTGAGACAGATCCGAATGGCAACCATGAACAGCTGTAGCAGTCTGAGACGGAACCTTGCAAAAGGAATTATGTCCATCCTGGACACCATGAGACAAATTACCTCCATACCCTGAGCCACAGATGGCCTTAAGAAGGTCCAGAGGGCAAGACATGCCTTAGCTAGTTTGCACCGTCTCTGGACGGTTAGAAATATCCTCATGGATACTAAATCTATTATAGTGCCCAGTAATTCTACCCTGGTGCACGGGATGAGAGAACTCTTCTCTAAGTTTATCTTCCATCCATGTGATCGAAGAAGAGAGAGAAGAGAAACTGAATGGTCTTCTGCAAGATGATAGGATGGTGCTTGAACCAAAATGTCGTCCAAGTAGGGAGCTACTGCCATACCTTGGGTTCTGGCGACGGAACACTTATTAGATAGAATTAAACTATATATTATTATTTAACTTTCATCCAAAATATGAAATTAAGTTAAATAAAGAAAGCTTGGATAGCCACTTCTATTCATTCCATAGGGCTCCAAGGTCTGGAGGGAGTGGATCCAGAATGTCTCCCTTTGTCTTAGGACAGCAAGAAGAATAACCTTTTTCTGACTAAATATAATGAAAAATCATGGGGAATCAAAAGAGCTATAAAAAAGCACTGGCATGTATTGCTGGAAGACCCTATCCTAAAAAAATCTTTGGATAAGACCCCGACAGTAGTATTCAGGAAGAATAAAAACTTAAAGGACATTCTAGCTCCAAGTCGATTGAAACAAGATTCAAATAAGAATTGGCTTAATAAAGCCAATTTTGGCTTTTTTAGGTGTAATCGAAAAAACTGTAATACTTGTCCAATAATTGATGAAAATAACAAACAAATAGTATCACAGGTAAATGGTTTTACAAAACCAATAAAGACATCTACGAATTGCCATTCCAAATATGTAGTGTATGTTTTGAAGTGTGGCTGCCATTGCCAGTATGTGGACAGGACCAAAAGAACTGTCAAAAGAAGAGTTTTGGAACATATAGCCAATATTGAAAAAGGGAGATATGTCCCATGGAGTGACAGACCATTTTAGAAGGGTACATAATAACGATCCCTCAAGTTTAAGATTCAAAGCAATTGAACAGGTAGTATGAAAGAAGGGGGGACAGGATGTTACGCCTAAGACAAAGGGAAACATTCTGGATCCACTCCCTCCAGACCTTGGAGCCCTATGTAATGAATAGAGAAGTGGATATCCAAGCTTTCTTAATTTAACTTAATATTTTGGATGAAAGTTAAATAATAATATATAGTTTAATTCTAATAAGTGTTCAATAAATTTCATATAGTGGGTAACTATTTGGAACTATTTTAAATTCAGGTTTGAATTTGAGTTCAAATTTGGATTTATGTTCAGTTCTCTATTTTTGAACACATGTGGATTGAGTGAAAATGCAAGTATAAAAGTATGGATACCTTATGTTGTATTAGCCATATCACATGTGTTTGATCTAAAATGAATCCTTTGAGTGTAAATAATATGACTGTTAGAAATCCCATTTATATACCACTTCAAAGATAATAAAATAAACTAAAACAAAATAAAATTAAAACAAAATAAAAAAAAAAAAATAATCACAAAACTGGAATTAACCAATAGGAACTGCATAGAATAGACATTAGCAGTATATTAACTCTTTGTGAAATCGGGCTAAGAAAGTTCAATTAGAGTAGCCGTGTATTGGTAACCAATTTTTATTATTGTATTTATTCCTCATTGTTTTTTCTCTTATTTTTAAAGCACTTAATAATAAACTTGGTATATAGGACAAGTAAATCATTGTTAGAATCGGTGTGTGTTGTTAAATAGGAATTACGATACAGCTATATTGATTATCGTTCCAAATGTCATCTTCTCTTTAAAATAGCTGGCAATATGCATCTATGACGTGTGAAATAGGCACTGAATAGCGAGAGCATGACGTAAGGTGGGTGTGAACCTGTACGCTGTCTTGAAAAGTACAGTTGGTGAGGTGGGCGGACATCAAGCCTCTGACGAAGCGAATGAGTTCCGTGAAACATGTAAGGCCATGCCCAAATTACGTCATCTGAGACACACACGCTGAAGCGGAGTTCTGTGTACACTGCAGCTACTCACGGCGTTTCTAACAGAGCGTTTTTTTACCTCATTAGATAGGGTATTCCCTACTCACAAGTATAACCCCAAAGTCGTTTGTTTTTACATATATTTGTTTGATTTTATTAAATTGACCTGCACCATGAGAGGTGTTTTTGTGCGCTTGTTTTTAAAGATCCTTGTGTATATATATATATATATATATATATAATAAATTAGCGCCTTAACTTTTGGCTAATTGGCTTTTTTTCATACAAACATCTCTGTTCAGGAATCATTTGGGGGTGGTAGGGTGTTGGAAAAAAAAATGGCACTGAAAAGTTCCTTTATATTGCAGTCCATGTAAATATATACATATATGATTTTATATATATATATATATATATATATATATATTTATTTGTTAATATGTGCATATACACATTATATATATATATATATATATATATATATATATATATATATATATATATATATATATATATATATATATATATATATATATAATTATAAAATTATGTATCTATATATATAAAATCCTGAGAACAAATAAAGCACTCACTGGTCTTTAGTCGAATGTGAAAAGTAGATTTATTCAATCTACTTTTCACAGTCGACTAAAGACCAGTGAGTGCTTTACTTTTTCTCTGAATTTTGTATCTCTAAAGCACACCCTGGCAGTTGTTGATCTCTTGGTGAGTGCATCCACACTGCCACTTTTCTCAATATATATATATATATTTTTTTTTTTTTTTAATGCTGCCCATCGCTGTGCTACTTCATCAGAATGAGGCTCTCATAGGAGCCTATGGAAGTGCGCTCAAGTGATTGCATTCACATTGCCATTTACTTGTAATACCAGCGCACATTATCGTGCTCTGGTATTACAAAGTGGAACCCAAATATCACTTCCGAGCTTAGCGCTCCACCTGTAATCTGGCCCTAAATAAATGCTAGATAGAATGATGCATTCAAAGAAGAGATTATATAACATGTAGATATATTGTAAATATTTAAACATCTAAAGATATTTTAAAAAATACAAGTGTAAAGTTTTAATGTCTATAAAATAATGGGAGCCTCCATGTTGTAACTTAGGTTACCTTCTCTGCTGTGGCCAATTAGGGACAGTTCTAAATAGGTCACTAGAGTGTGCAGCAAATGGCTGTGTGTAATTTAACAGTGTTCTGCACTTCCATTTCTAACATGAACTAAAAAGCTCACAATTTCAAAATAGAATTACAGGAAAAGGGGACAAAATAAATAATTTATCATTTTATATTACCATCTCAGTGTTTAATGCCCTTTTAATGATAAATCAGACATTTACAAGGCTTATTTGAGAAACTTTTATCTAAACACACAGTATTTTATGTTGGTAATTTTAATGCCAATTTAAAAAAAAAAAAAAACACATGCTGTTATTTAAACAATTTTATTATAAATCTATTTTACAAAGTAGTAAATAAAAAATCTGTACATTGTGCAGCATCTGACCTTCATTTTTCACGCTACATAATTTTATTTTATACTGTACATGGCTCATATGATCTGATTCTGGGTCCATATAAAATAGCCTTGGTGTGCTGAAAAAAAAAACGTGTTATTAAAATCTATATGACCAAAACTAAATAAGTTTAGATTTATCTCTGCATTTGTAGGTAAAACATTAGCAAGATGTCCTTATACATGATTACTTTATCTTAGCAGTTTCAAGAGATTCCTACAAGGGAAAATTAGAGGAATTGTGATATATAGGATTGTCATATAAAATGGCAAATTGTGCAGAATACCAGTAATGCTGTGCGTGTGACGTCTGCCACTGGTAACAATAATACCTCATCAAAAGTGTAAACAAATGACAGACTTTTAAATCCTAAAATGGCAATTATATATTTATACTTGTCCCCAAAGGCTATAGTTCTTCTTTTTCAGTCTTCTTCCTGTGGCATTTACAGATAGAGGAGTTGTCATCTGGCTGAGGTACATGTTCCATCTTGTCGCGGATCTGTGGACTACTTGATTGAAGTTTAGCATATTTCTGAAATATATAAAAAATTAATGAATATGTCCGACAGACAGCGCTGAATGCTGTCAGCATTTAACACTGCACAAGCAGTTCTGGTGAACTGCTTGTGCAATGCCGCCCCCTGCAGATTGGCAGCCAATCGGCCACTAGCAGGGGGTGTCAATTAACCCGATCGGGCGGATTGATGATGTCCGCCGCCTCAGAGGCGGCGGACCAGTTGAGCAGATGTCTTAAGACCTCTGTTTCCGGCGAGCCTGAAGGCTCACACGGAAACAGGGGCATCAGGGGCCATTGGGCCCTTGATAAATCGGCCCCTCAAGTATTTATTACCAAATAAGTATTTTATTTTGCAAGCAGATCCCTTGCAATACATGTTTAAAAGCATTTTTTTTTTTTAAAGGGACATAATACTTATATGCTAAATCACTTGAAACTGATGTAGTATAACTGTAAAAAGCTGACAGCAAAATATCACCTGAGCATCTCTATGTAAAAAAGGAAGATATTTTATTATTATTATTATCGGTTATTTGTAGAGCGCCAACAGATTCCGCAGCGCTATTAACAAAGGCGGAGTACAAAAAAACAGTTATAGGGATCAAATGGGTAGAGGGCCCTGCCAAGAGTTGCACTGTTGTAGTCAGCTCTTGAGAAGGTGATCAACAAACAGCTGGACTCTTAAGCTTACATGCTAGGCGGGTTCAGGGGATAGCAATGGAGGAGAGGAACTGGTATAAAGTAAGGTTAGCGTAGGTTGTATGCATCCCTGAACAGTAGAGTCTTTAGGGAGCACTTGAAGCTTTTAAAACTAGAAGAGAGTCTTGTGGAGCGAGGCAGAGAGTTCCACAAGATGGGAGCCAGTCTGGAGAAGTCCTGTAAACGGGAGTGTGATGAGGTGACAAGAGAGGAGGAGAGTAGGAGGTCTTGAGCAGAGCGAAGGGAACGGGAGGGAGAGTATCTGGAGACAAGATCTGAGATATAGGGGGGAGCAGTGCAGTTGAGGGCTTTGTATGTCAGAGTGAGAATTTTGTGTTTGATCCTAGAGGCAAGAGGAAGCCAGTGAAGAGATTGGCAAAGAGGTGCAGCAGATGAAGAGCGACTTGTAAGGAAGATGAGTCTGGCAGAGGCATTCATTAAGGATTGTAAAGGAGCTAGGCGGTAGGTGGGGAGACCAGAGAGGACAGAGGTGCAGTAATCGAGGCGGGAGAGGATGAGAGAGTAGATTCAAATCTTAGTTGTGTCTTGTGTAAGGAAGTGTCTAATTTTAGAGATGTTTTTAAGGTGGAAGCGGCAGGCTTTAGCCAAAGACTGAATGTGAGGAGTGAAAGAAAGATCTGAGTCAAATGTGACCCCGAGACATCGGGCATGCGGGGTAGGGGTAATGATGGAGTTGTCGACAGTTATAGAGAGATTGGGGGTGGAGAGTTTTGAAGAAGGGGGGAAAATAAGGAGCTCAGTTTTGGAGAGATTTAGCTTGAGGTAGTGAGAGGACATCCAGTTGGAGATGTGAGAAAGACAGTGACACGGGTTAGCAAGGAAGGAGAAAGGTCTGGTGCAGAGAAGTAGATTTGGGTGTCGTCGGCATACAAATGATATTGTAAACCATGGGACTTTATTATGGAACCTAGTGATGACGTGTAGATTGAGAAGAGAAGGGGACCGAGGACAGAGCCTTGCGGTACTCCGACAGAAAGTGGTGACGGGGCAGAGGAGGCCCCAGAGAAGGCTACACTAAAGGTACGGTTTGACAGGTAGGAAGAGAGCCACGAGAGGGCTGTGTCACATATGCCGAAGGATTGGAGGGTTTGGAGCAGAAGAGGGTGGTCAACAGTGTCAAAGGCTGCGGACAGATCAAGGAGAATAAGCAGAGAGAAGTGGCCTTTTGATTTTGCTGTAAGTAGGTCATTGGTAACCTTAACAATTGCTGTTTCTGTGGAGTGATGGGGACGAAATCCAGATTGCAATGGGTCAAGGAGGCAGTTTATTGTAAGGAAATGGGAAAGGCGTGCATAAGCTAGTTTTTCGAGAAGCTTTGATGCAAGAGGGAGGAGGGAAATAGGGCGGTAGTTGGATGGGGAGGTAGGATCAAGGGAAGGTGTGACGAGTGCATGTTTCAGCGATGAGGGAAATATACCGGTGCTGAAGGAGAGGTTGAAAGTGTGTGTGAGTATAGGGGTAAGGGTGGCAGAGTGGGAGGGGATAGGGTCAAGGGGACAGGTAGTGAGGTGAGAGCGCAGTATAAGTGCCGAAACTTCTTCCTCAGAAACAGGGGAGAATGAGCTAAGTTTAAGGTTATGTGGGTTGTGGTTGATTGAGAGCATTTGAGGGGGTGAGAGAATGGAATTATGTTGAGAGCTGATTTCATTTCTGATGGAGTTGATTTTGTTATTGAAGTGGTTGGCAAAGTCTTGAGCTGACAGAGAAGTTGTATTAGGAGGTGGGGGAGGGTGGAGAAGAGTATTGAAAGTGGAGAACAAACGTTTTGGGTTTGAAGAAAGATTAGAGATAAGAGTAGAGAAGTAGTGTTGCTTATGGAAATTAAGGGCAGAGTAGTAGGAGTTCAAGATAAATTTGTAGTGTTGAAAATCAGATGAACGCCTAGATTTTCTCCAGTGCAGCTCAGCAGTACGGGAACATCTGCGTAGGTATCGTGTCAGAGGAGTATGCCAGGGCTGAGGATGAGTGTTTGATTTCCGAGCTATGGTAAGAGGGGCGAGATTGTCAAGGACGGATGTAAGGGTGGAATTATAGTGGCAGATAAATTGGTCAGGGCATGAAAAGGAGGAGAAGGATGAGAGGAGAGGTTTGATGGAATTAGAAAGCTGTTGTTGATCTAATGACGTAATGCTTCTGTGAAGTTTGGTGTGAGGAGCAGAAGGAGGGAGAGTTGTAGGGAGGGATGATATGTTGCAAGTAAGGAGATGGTGGTCAGAAAGAGGAAAGGGGGAGTTTGTGAAGTTTGAGAGGGTGCATCGATAGCTAAAGATCAGGTCAAGGGAGTGACCATCTTTGTGAGTGGGAGAATCAGTCCATTGTGACAAACCAAAAGAGGAAGTGAGTTGCAGAAGTTGTTTTGCAGAGGAGGCAGTGGGATTGTCAAGAGGGATGTTGAAGTCACCAAGAATGAGGGAAGGGGTGTCTGAGGAAAGGAAATAAGGTAGCCAGGCAGCCAAGTGATCTAGAAATTGAGTTGAGGAGCCAGGAGGACGGTATATGACTGCGACACGTATAGAAAGAGGAGAGAATAAGCGAATCATGTGGGTTTCGAATGAGGAAAATGTGAGGGAAGAGATGGGATGTATTTGTTGAAAGGTGCAACGAGAGGAAAGTAAAATACCTACACCACCTCCTTGTCTATTACCAGACCTAGGAGTGTGGCTGAAATGGAGACCCCCATGTGACAGAGCAGCAGTGGATGCTATGTCTAGGGGAGAGAGCCAGGTTTCTGTTAGGGCCAGAAGGTTGAGGGAGCGGGAGATAAAGAAGTCATGTATAGAAGTGAGTTTGTTGCAAACAGAGCGAGAGTTCCAAAGTGCACAAGTGAAAGGGGAAGTGGCTTTTGATGCAAGAGGAATGTGAGTAAGGTTGTCAGAGTTTTGTTTTTTGAGTCTGTGGGATGGTACACATGGATGTGCACGGCTAGGCAGCTGTTGGGGACCAGGATTAGGGGAGATGTCACCAGCAGTTAGTAGAAGCAAGAGGGAGAGTGACATAAGATGAGATACAGATTTGCAGTAGTGAGACTGCTTTTGAGACAAGGTGCAGGGGGGAGAGAGAGAGTGTTTAGGAATAGGTAAAGTTCATGAGTACAAAAGTAATGTGAGTTTAAGAGAGATGGGCTAATGAACATTGCAGGTGGAGAGGGACAAGGAGTAATTTAATAATGTAGTTTGTTATAGAGACAAAAGGAAGTAAAAAGGAATAAGAAGATATTAGGCATTTTTACAAAAGAGGGAACCAGTTAAACACATAAGACACAGTATTACAGTAGCAATCGCATTTGAAAACAGTAAGGTATATCAAACATAATATTTTACCTCACAATTTCCTCAGCTCAGCAGTGTAAGTTCTGTGTAAAAAGTTATACTCCGCTGCTCCCAGCTGCAGGTAAAAAAATTTTTTAAAAAATGAAGAAATGAACTGCAGCCAATCAGCATCAGCAGTGCTGAGGTCATGAACTCTTTTACTGTGATCTCATGAGATTTGACTTAACTCTCATGAGATTTCTTTGTAAACTTCCCTAATCTGAATAGGGAAATAAGATGAGAGCTCACCCCTTCCGCTGTCCCAGGACAGACACACTAATATGCTGCTTAGAAGTCCTTTACAATGGGATGTGGCTACTGAGGAACTTTTGAGGTAAAATATCTTTTTTTTTACATAGAGATGTTCAGGTGATATTTTCTAGTCAGCTTTTTACAGCTATGCTGCATCACTTTCAAGTGTTTCAACATTTGGGTATTATGGCCCTTTAATTATTTCATTGGGATAGCAAAATGTGCATTTTTGTTGCAGTTCATGTACCCTCCCCAATGAAGAGCACCTAGTGTATGTTTATTGCATCACCTTTGCTGTGTTCAATTAGATAGATATATTAATGAGTGCTAATCAAGCTTTCACTGTAGTGCATGACATACACACACACATATATATTTCAATTCTTGAATAAGGAAAAAAGCCTCCAGTGCCGTGAAGTTTAAAAAATCAAACTTTAATGGTCAAGTTAAAAAGTACAACAGGAATTAGTAGCAAGCGTCTGACATGTTTCGGCCAATGGCCTTAATCTTAGACATAAGCTTGGTAGAAATACCGCCAATATTTAAAAACAGTACTAGAATTCTATTGGATACTCTTAATTACAATTTATGCATGACAGCTGAAATTGTTTGCACATATTGCTAATACGGATATATAGTGTTGGTCTTGCATACATAGTGTTAAAACACACCTATTGCGGCATAAATCTTCTTAACAGAATGCAAGAAAGAAACATATATGTTTTATCACAGAATATATAATACATTGCATAACCACAAATATCTTCAAAAATATAAAAAGTAAATTTATGCTTACCTGAAAAATTAATTTCTTCTATGGTACGACGAGTCCACGGATTCATCCTTTACTTGTGGGATATTATCCTCCTGCTAACAGGAAGTGGCAAAGAGCACCACAGCAGACCTGTCTATATAGCTCCTCCCTTAGCTCCACCCCCCAGTCATTCTTACCTCCACCCCCCAGTCTCCCCAGTCCACCCCCCAGTCTCCCAGTAGGAGGGGGAGCTATATAGACAGCTCTGCTGTGGTGCTCTTTGCCACTTCCTGTTAGCAGGAGGATAATATCCCACAAGTAAAGGATGAATCCGTGGACTCGTCGTACCATAGAAGAAATTAATTTTTCAGGTAAGCATAAATTTACTTTTTATATTTTTGAAGATATTTGTGGTTATGCAATGTATTATATATTCTGTGATAAAACATATATGTATATGTTTCTTTCTTGCATTCTGTTCAGAAGATTTATGCAGCAATAGGTGTGTTTTAACACTATGTATACAAGACCAACACTATATATCCGTATTAGCAATATGTGCAAACAATTTCAGCTGTCATGCATAAATTGTAATTAAGAGTATCCAATAGAATTCTAGTACTGTTTTTAAATATTGGCGGTATTTCTACCAAGCTTATGTCTAAGATTAAGGCCATTGGCCGAAACATGTCAGACGCTTGCTACTAATTCCTGTTGTACTTTTTAACTTCACCATTAAGTTGGACTTTTTAAACTTCAGGGCACTGGAGGCTTTTTTCCTTATTCAAGAATTGAAATTCAATTTTCCCCTTCTTAAAAGCTGAGTTGCTGTTAATAAACAGTTATTGGAATTCCTTACTATTGCTCTTGAAGATATCCTGAGCCTATCACAGCTTCAACACAGCCGGAGCTTTACTATCATCACAGGTTGGCGGAGCGGTATCGACCACGTCATAGACGGGTTGGGCTTGCTGTTACAACACAGACGGATACAGATGGAGTGAACACGAGGTGGATCCATTTCCCCTGTCTTCCTGGAGCGTGGCGGTGCTGATCAGGAAAAGCGTGTGGTGAGAGAAGATCACAACTTCATGTTTCTCCCGTATATACCGTGAGTGTTCGTATACGCCATCTCCAGCCTGGAGTTTGAGCATTTGAGCATTTGTGCCCTGTCTATATTAGCTTTGGATTACCGAGCTACCGCATCCTGAACTTTGCCCATCAGGAATTTGTTTCCCGTTTCCCTTTTGCTCCCATTTTTTAAGCAAATACAGCCTCTGAATACCTCTGTTTCATTATATATATATATATATATATATATATATATATATTCCATATGTAAAATATGTGCCAGCCCCACAGTACAATCTTGCTTCTTAAAGGTGAAAAATTATTTTTATTTGGGTATAACAATCATAAAAAAAGCAACGTTTCGGACCTACATGGTCCTTATTCGTTGCTTTTTTTTATGGTTGTTATACCCAAATAAAATGAAATTTTCACCTTTAAGAAGAAAGATTGTACTGAGGAAGGGGTTTGCGTACCCCGAAACGTCACCATTGAATAAATAAGGTATTATTTGAACTGAATCCAGTGAGTGCAGTCCCTACTTGTTGATACTTATTGAAATTTTGACTGAGCACCCTGGTTGCTGACTATCTTTGAATTGTGAGTGCAGATACACAGTGGAAATATATATATATATATATATATATATATATATATATATATATATATATATACACACACACACCAACATTTAAAATTTGGGGGAGGTAAAAGGCGAGTTTAAAATCCTCCACTATGCACAAAATACTGTATAGAGAAAATAACTTATTGTGTAGTTCATTAACAAATCTAGACAGGCCAGAAGGCTTTTTTTTCCCACAGAAAACCTCTGAATTACATTGTTTCCAATGCAGCAAAGGATTCTGGGTAAGATATGCAAATCAGGTTCACAATGACACACCTTTTTACTTCCCATTACGATAAAGCATCGCTGTTCACACAGCTTATAAGCTTAGCTAGGATTAGTGCAGTGATTCATAACCATCCCAGGACAGACTGTTTCGTGGTTTTTGCCACTCATCAGCTGGGAGAAGGTTTGAATCACTGCTGGGTGAAGTTGATTTCGGGGCAAAATACAACAACATTTAAAAAGGTGTTTCATTGTGAACCTAATTTGCATATATTACCCAGAATCCTTTGCTGCATTGGAAACAAATGTAATTCAGAGGTTTTCTGTGGGAAAAACAAGCCTTCTAGACTTGTTAATGAATTACACAATGAGTTTATATATATATATATATATATATATATATATATATATATATATATATATATACACACACAAAACACGGGTGGGGTCAGCACTCTCAGGCCGGACCGGGTACACATCCTATGACCCTGCAACATGCACAGCCCTGGGTGCAAACCAGCACTCTCAGGAAGCTGCACTGTCACCAAAGTCACAGGCAGTTACCTGGGCTTTTCCCATTTGGCCAGATGAGGTAACTAATTCTTCCATTGCTGCTTTTTATCTTAGTTGAGAGCTTGTGAGTGAGTGCTGGACTTTTTCTGTGTGTTTATATTAAAATATTTTTTTTGTAATTTTCCCTGTTTGGGCCTGGCACCCAGGCCTGTCTGGGGTTAACTGCCTTTGACTCTGGTGACAGTGCAGCTTCCTGAGAGTGCTGGTTTGCACCCAGGGCTGTGCATGTTGCAGGGTCATAGGATGTGTACCTGGTCCGGCCTGAGAGTGCTGACCCCACCCGTGTTTTGTATATGTTTGGGGAAATTACATAAGCCTGTGCAACCTCCATTTTTTTCATAGTTGATTTTTTTCACAGTTGTTTGATTGTGAGCCTGCATTGTGTGGCTGTTTAGGGACCCAGGTTTATTTGGAAGAAACCTTGATGAGGTACCTGGGCTTTTCCCATTTGGCCAGATGCGGTAACTAATTCTTCCATTGCTGCTTTTTTATCTTAGTTGAGAGCTTGTGAGTGAGTGCTGGACTTTTATATATATATATATATATACACACACACACACACACACACACACACACACATACATATACATATACACACACACCCCCATACACACAATGTGATAAAAGATCAGCACACACCAACCAATGCGACAACTGCCCGGTGCTCTATTTTGCAATAGATAAACCAATGCCGCTAGAAATAAGAACCTGATGTAGATCCTGTACGATCTACAAAAAAACGTAGGCGCACAGGAACTTAAGCAAACATCTTTTACTGCATGACGTTTCAGCCCCACACAGGAGCCTTGTTAATATGAAAAAACAAGTATACAATTAGCACCACAAATACCCCTTTATATCCCCTAAGTGTTACCTTAATTGTGTAACAGACCCGGGAAACCGAAT
The DNA here is from genome assembly GCF_027579735.1 of Bombina bombina. NCBI lineage: Eukaryota > Metazoa > Chordata > Amphibia > Anura > Bombinatoridae > Bombina > Bombina bombina. Next base: position 1,151,960,229 of record NC_069501.1, on the reverse strand, counting down.
CGCATACGGAGTCATCAATGTGCGCAGCCGGTATGCTTAAGTTATCACGGTGCGCTGTTTTTCATGGAAACCAAAGAAACTGCTTCAAACCAGTGCACCAAACTTAGTACATGTGCAGATGATACGTCATAGCATTGAGCAAACGTCTAGACGTCATCAAACCAGGACGTTGCCATGACAACAACAAACCATGCCGATATTGTAATGCTTGTGTGAAACGGATGTCACCACGGTCTGTGTACAAAAAACTGTATACATGATTTACAAAATACCAACATACTTAATGCCCTATAAATCACTACTAAATGCATTTGTGATAAATACATATTATTAATGTTATAACACTTTATAACCTAAAACCACTACATTGGGTTAATATTTGGTCATAGGGCAAAAAAAGTAGGACATCTCTCTCCAAGGATAATATGGAAAACTCCATAATTTAAGAGGAGAAGAGACCCACAGTCCTTATTTATAGAAGCAACTGTAGTCGACCATTGTGTTGAGTCCCTTTGGCATAAGTGTGGCCAGCATATGAATCCATTTAGACTCACATCACAGAAGAGCTTAACCTCTATTTCCACCCCTTTTTGCTTTGGGGATATGATCAATTAGAATCTTCCTCAATGAAGACACACCATGGCCAGCCTGTTGGAAGTGTCGGCCACAGGTTGGTTCTTTGGTTTCCATGGCAATGGCGCACCGTGATGAAGTAGGCATACCGGCTGCGTACATTGATGGCGCGTATGTGATTCGGTTTCCCGGGTCTGTTACACAATTAAGATAACACTTAGGGGTATTTCTGGTGCTAATTCTATACTTTATGATTGCTTAAGTTTCTGTGTGCCAAGTTTTTTGGAGATCGTACAGGATCTACATCAGGTTCTGATATATGTGTGTGGTGTGTGTCAAATAACTTGTCATATACCTTTTAACCCCTATAAAAAATGATTTATATGAAAAATTTGCGGCAGATAATGTATATATGAGTAACACTTTATTTTAATGTACTAATGTTGTGCTTGGTGCAACTTTTTTTTACCCCTTACAGTTTACGTCAGGTCTTTACTCGAGCTAAACCAATGAGCAGTGAAACTTTTGTTTGTTCTGGAGCACACCCGTTTACTTTCAACTTGTAATACGCCCACAAGATAGCGTGGTCGTGATATTGCTTATTGCGACCCGAGCTAACTTTAGCGTATCACTTGTAATCTAGCCCAGATCGTATAATAATGCACGTTTCACAAATGTTCTCTCATGTCTGCCCTTCATACCCAAACAACTTTTTAGTCAACTGGATCATATCACTGGCTACAAACAACTTTCACAATAATGTAGATTAACTAAGTCTATCTTGCTTATGTTATTTGAACTGTTCATGTATAGTCTCACACCCAACATTCTTATACACAAAAGACAAATGTGCTCTTGGATAAAAGACAGCTTATAAAGCTGGTTTGGTAAGTAAATAACTAACTAATGAAACAAGAATACAAAGATAAAAATGAGGGCAATACAAGACATTTATTACTGTACTGCCTAGGTAGACACTGCTACATCTACTACCACACCGGATATGTTCTTGTAAAAATAGTTTAAAATGACATTTTTTTGTATTAATAAATGATTCCTTGTAAAAGTAAAAAGGGACATTATAGTAAAAAAAATTATTAACACTCAAATTCATTAGAACGTGTAATTTTAGCACAAGTGACACTGCAATGGCTGTATTATTAACCGCTGGAATAACCCTGTTATTAACCCCTGTAAGTACCACTGAGGAGATGCAGAGAAAAAGTTGTTCCTGAGCAGAATCTGACAGTCACCTAATTACCAGCGGCAGTCACACAGCTGGGTTGTGCGACTCCTGTTACCGATTGGGTCAGCCGTGTACGCTCAGAACAAGAATAGTACTTTAACCATGTGTTTGCCATTGTAAAACACATAGCATTGCAGAGTTGCTCTAACAAATAAAAGCATGTCATTTTTCCACTGCAATGGCCCTTTAATATCATATTCAATTTACCCTCCACCCCTTTTTTACATCTACCTTTGTGCAAGTACATATGCTCCTGATTTTGCAAGGTGTGCTGATGAACTAACAGCTAGCACTCACATAGACAACTGCTTACCAAGCATCAGACACAAGCTGTATGTAGAACAGGAATCAAGAGATACAGTAACTAACAGGAAACCTTTATCAATTACATAGATTAGGAAATAGCCTACAAATATGTCTTGAAGGAAACTGTCATGTTGGCTAGTAAAGCTCTGATATGAGATTGTATCCAAGTTCTGTATTTTGTTTTACTAACCTGAAAAACATGATAATAGTAGCAATACAGTCTGTGTGGCTGGAGCAGTTCTCTGGTAAGTGCTTGCCCTTCTCTTGCAATCTTCTTGGCTTCTTCATCATGATCCTATAAAGTAATTACATGAAAGGCACATCACCCCCAGCGCTACTCTTGTAGAAACAGATAAAACCTTCTAGTCTGCCCATATTTCTATCTGAATATTAGTCTTTAAGGGACATGGAAGACCAAATTCTATTTTCCAATTCACTTTGGTTTCTCTTTGTATTCTTTGTTTAAACCTTTTTATGAGAGCATATGAGGTAGGCTCAGGAGCGTGCAACCATAAAGTGCTCGAGACACATGCACACTCTTTTGCCTACCTAGGTATGCTCTCATAGAACAGAGTTCAGTTTTAACAAAACCTACCTAACTAGGTAAACAGAGCATAACATTTATTAGAAAAAATAAAATTTACTTCTGTCTGAACGACACAAGAAACATTGTGGATTGTGTTTTTTTTTACCTAATTATTTTACAATTGTTTGGGAGCACTGTTGCTGCCAAACACAACCTGATACTTTACCGGAAGGAAGGAAATGAGGGAGCGATACGTTTGTCTTTGTCACAGGGTTCTGGTGTCTCCTATTAATATTTATTCCTATTTTTAAATTTATTAATGAAAATGACCCTAAATACAGATACAATCTTGGTAAATTCAGTTAACATCATACCATTACCTTAGCCCATTGTATTTTTTCAATTAAATCCCCAAGATTTCTTTTCACGGGAATGTAATGTTTCCCTGGTTTAAGAGCCGTGTAGAAGTGCTCATAGTAAGGGGAGGCTTGCTTCAACACTACACTGTCACCCATCAGTAGATAAGGGAATCTGTAGGCTGCCACTGTGCCATCCACATTCACCTGGTATTTGTACTGACAAGAAAATCAAGAAGAGACAAATGTTAAAAAAAAACCATACCTGTAGAATTTGCCATGCAACATGAACATTTACTTTCTATGAATGCAGCATTACAGCAGTTCAGGGTTGCTTGATGGCAAAAAAGGTGAAACTGTGCTGGGGGCTAAGGGGAAATTTATTTTTTTAGGGTACTTTAGTTTTAGGATAGAGGTTTTCCTGGTAGTATTTTTTTTTTATTTTTAACTGGTAGTGTTTTTTTTTTTTTTTTTTATAACTTAGGTCTTAGGAAAGGGGTATGGGGGGGGGGGGGCTAGCTGTTAGGAAATTAATAGAGTAGAGGGTTATTGAAGTGGGGGTAATGGCAATTTAAGGGTGAAGTAGTGTAGGGGTTATTGCAGTTTAGGGGTTAATAGTGTAGCAGGGAAGTTTGCGATGTGGTAATTTAGAGTAGGGGGCCTATTGCGATCAGCAATAATGTGCGAGTTTAAAAGTGTTGGTTGTTTTTTTTGTTTTTTTTAACTTCGCTGCTCCATTTAGATCAATGGGTTTAATATGATATTGCAAACGCAATATCCTATGATGTTTTTGCATGCGTCGGGTTTCGCTCAAGTTCTATATTTTTATTTTCAACTTGTTACACCAGCACTAACTGAAGTTCGAAGAATGTTAGAGAGGGAGCGGTAATAATCGCTCCACTTGTAATCTAGCCCTTAGACTTTTGTATTATAAATACGAATTTCACTGCGGTGTTTGCATGGGCAATGCAGTTTTAATATTATGATTTCTACTGTGCACCTTAAATTGTTTCTTTCCTGCACAATTTCAATAAAATACGATTTCTGTTGTTTTAATTTCATTAAAAAATTATAATGAAATTGTACAATACAATTTCTTTACTGTGTATTTGTATTTCAACATTTAATTTAATTTGTTTTATATGATGTTTAAATAATGATTTTTTTGAGTCATATTGTAATGTATGCATCACCTTCACATACTTAAAGGGACATTAAACCCAAACAATTTATTTCATGATTCAAGTAGAGAATACAATTTTAAAAAACATCCCAATTTACTTCTATTATCTAATTTGCTTCTTTCTTTAGATATCCTTTCTTGAAGAAATAGCAATGTACATGGGTGAGCCAATCACACAAGGCATCTATGCATAGCCACCAATCAGCAGCTACTGAGCCTATCTAGATATGCTTTTCAACAAAGAATATTAAGAGAATTAAGCACAGTATATAATAGAAGTAAATTCGAAAGTTGTTTAAAATTGTATGCTCTTTCTAAATCATAAAATAAAACATTTGGGTTTCATGTCCCTTTAAAAGGGGACATTAAAAAGCTTGTTACAACTACAGTATCCCGATTATTACTTACCATAGTATTGTTTTCCCTCCTGTACCTACAGCTATCTTTAAAGCTGTTCTCTTATTTTAACTCATTACAGAATCCAGCTGGTAAAGCTCTGCATGTTATACTGAGCGCCGCCATCTTATAGCTCGTGCATTGCTGTATTCTATGACAGAGCTTCATTAACTGATAACTGTAAGGTGTTAAAATAAGAGAATAACTGCAGGCACATAAGGAAATACAATAGCATGGCAAGTAGTAACCATGTTACAGTAGTTGCACACAGCAGTTAAATGTCCCTTTAAAAACAGGGAACATCCCTTTAAGAGACACACTGTTCTCAAGGTAAAAAAACTGCCTTTATAGCGTTAGCGCTGAGGCTTTATAGTACTGGAGAGATTTCTTATAGAATCTCACAACCCCAGAGAGCTTTAAAGTATTGGGCCCTAAAATGTTAAAGGGACACTGAACCCAAATTTTGTCTTTCGAAATTCAGATAGAGCATGCAATTTTAATCAACTTTCTAATTTACTTTTATTATCAATTGTTCTTCGTTCTCTTGCTCTCTTTATTTGAAAAGAAGGCATCTAAGCTTTTTTTGGGTTCCAGAACTCTGGACAGCACTTTTTTATTGGTGGATGAATTTATCCACCAATCAGCAAGGACAACCCAGGTTGTTCAACAAAAATGGGAACTTACATTCTTGCATTTCAAATAAATATACGAAGAGAATGAAGAAAATTTGATAATAGAAGTAAATTAGAAAGTTGATTAAAATATCATGCTCTATCTGAATCTTGAAAGAAAAAATGTGTTCAGTGTCCCTTTAAATATTTTTTCAATATTTAAACTTTTTATATTTTATAATTCATTTCATATAATTAAAAAAAAAAATTTGGCTTATTATCAATCAGACTAATCTTTGCTATGAATACATAATTCTACATATCATTAATGTAGTGCTAAATGATCCTTTAACATTAAAAAGGGACAGTCTAGTCAAAATTAAACTTACATTAATCAGATAGGGAATGCAATTTTAAACAACTTTCCAATGTACTTTTATCATCAAATTTACTTTGTTCTCTTGGTATTCTTTGTATAAAACTAAACCTAGGTAGGCTCATATGCTAATTTCTAAGCCCTAGAAGGCCGCCTCTTATCTGCATTTTGACAGTTTTTCGCAATTAGACACTGCTAGTTTGTGTGTGCCATAGATAACAATGTGCTCACTCCCGTGGAGTTATTTATGAGTCAGCACTGATTGGCTAAAATGCAAGTCTGTCAAAAGTACTGAAATAAGGGCGCAGTCTGCAGAGACTTAGATACAAGGTAATCACAGAGGTAAAATTATATTAATATAACAGTGTTAGTTATGAAAAACTGGGGAATGGGTAATAAAAGGGATTATCTATCTTTTTAAATAATAATAATTCTAGAGTAGACTGTCCCTTTAAGTGCAAAGTTTTTAACCAAATCCTTACTTTAAAGAAATCAAAGAAACCAATGAGCTGAGCTCTCCCCAATTCCTCTTCTCTCTCTCGGAAGAAGAAATAGCTGGTTATACCAGCATCCAGCAGGTCTGGATACTTTTTGGACATCTGGACAAGTTGCAGTCGTTCCTCTCTACTATCTCTTCCTCTGAAAAAAGCCTGCTCCGTTTTGTTAATCCAGGAGGGGCCTAAAATAAAATCAATAAATACCGGAAAAAAACAAAGTCTTTTTTACAATAGGGATTAGTATAGTGAGACAACAAATAATATCAGAATATTTAAGAGCCTTTTTTCCCCTTTAATATCTAAAACCTCTTCTTCAGCCCTGCGCCTCATGTTTAGTGAGATGGTTATTAGCTTGTATGTTATGGTACCCTAATAACTACTCAATAGAGGTAGGAGAAAATGATCACTTTCTCTGGGGTAATTCCCTTCCTTCCTGACATTTTCATTGTTAATGGTTATTAAAGAGACATGGACATCAAAATTAAACTTTCATGATTCAGAAAGAGCATAAAACAAAAAAGAAATAAAACTCCCTAATTTACATCTGTTATCAAACGTTCATCTTTCTCTTAAATGCATGTCTTTAGCATATGATAGCAGTGTGTCTAACAATATTATAAATATAGTGCTTAAGACACAGGTATGCTTTTGAACCTATTTACATATGCTCTTGTGGTAAGGTTTAAAAAACAACAACAAAAAAACAGTAAGATTTTTATATAAAACGGTTAATCATGCTTAATAACTTTGTAATATACTTTCATTATTAATTCTGCCCTCATTTCATGTAATTTAGCTCTGAAAATTGTATATTTTCTAATTCTTATATCTGGAAATGCACCCTGCATGATGTGTGTGTGTGTGTGTGTGTGTTATAAATGTATATCTATTAATCTAGCAGTTGTGTGTGAGCTTATTAAAAAAATAAAGTTACATGCTCTAACAAGCTGCAATTTACCTGTATGGCCTTGAATAGAGAGAAGGTCATTCGTTACACCACGAAGGGCTTCAAGACTTGAATGAGTGACATCATATGTGGGAAGGATGATATCTCGAGAGTCTGTGGAACCACACCAAGAGATCATTGGTAAAGGCCCTGGGGTATCATTAGCCTTTCGATGTTCCACAGGCCAATCCCCAACGTTGATGTAGAATTCAAAATCAGGCAGGCGAACCTAAAAATATGTTTAGATAATCAGACCAGAGAGAAAACAAAACACTTCTGTGGCTCATGCCAATATTGTTTATTCACATTCTTCAGACATAACCACAGACGTATGACTCATACGTATAGGCATCTGCCCTCAAGTACATCACCAAACAAATGAATAAAAGCGCAGTGTGCCAAGCTTTGTTCACTCCAAACTCTTTGTGAAACATTACATAAATTCTGACATGTTAATACCTTTCTTGCCAATGACAGCAGCATCTCATCAGAAAACATCTTAAAGTCGGTGTATTTGCCCAAGGAACGTCGATGGATGTTGTTATTGAGGACGGTGTAATGAACAATGGCTCCTCTCTTCTCTGCAAATCTACGAGGCACTTCCTCCAGCATTCTGTTAAGGTCTATACTTGAGAAAGGAGCAAAATCTTTGGAAATCTGACTGTCTTGCGTTGGACAAGAGAAGGTCTCCTGCCAGATTTGAGGATCTTCTTCTGGGCAGTCACAGTATTCATGATACACAGGCCCTAAAAATAAATGGAAACTATTAATCAATAACATTATACACTTTTTAATACAAATATATCATAATATTAGTAAAAAAGGTTTTAAAAGAGATATTCTATATGGCAAAGTGTTTGACTAAACAGGGCTCCTGTGTGTAACTTCGAGAAAAGCAAAGTGACAAAGCTATTTACAATGATTGAAGTAGTGTTTAAAAGGGATATGAAAATTAAAATTAAAAACTTGCATGACTCAGATAAAGCATACAATTTTAAAGACACTTTTAAATTCACTTCTATTTTCAATGTGCTTAGTTTTCTTTGTATCCCTTACTGAAAAAGAATACACACATATCCTACACCAGTTGGAGTTAGTTGCCGATTGGTGCCTGCACACGTTTGGCTTGTGATTGGCTAACTTGATGTGTTCAGTTAGCTGCCAATAAAGCAATGCTGTTCCTTCCGCAAAGGATAAAAAAGATAATGAAGCAATTGTGATTATAGAAGTAAACTGGAAAGTTGTTTAAAAACAGAATTTATGCTTACCTGATAAATTTCTTTCTCCAACGGTGTGTCCGGTCCACGGCGTCATCCTTACTTGTGGGAATATTCTCTTCCCCAACAGGAAATGGCAAAGAGCACAGCAAAAGCTGCCCATATAGCCCCCCCTCTGGCTCCGCCCCCCTGTCATTCGACCGACGGTTAGGAGAAAAAAGGAGAAACTATAGGGTGCCGTGGTGACTGTAGTGTATAGAAAAAACATAATTTATGCTTACCTGATAAATTCCTTTCTTCTGTAGTGTGATCAGTCCACGGGTCATCATTACTTCTGGGATATTACTCCTCCCCAACAGGAAGTGCAAGAGGATTCACCCAGCAGAGCTGCATATAGCTCCTCCCCTCTACGTCACTCCCAGTCATTCGACCAAGGACCAACGAGAAAGGAAAAGCCAAGGGTGAAGTGGTGACTGGAGTATAAATTAAAAAATATTTACCTGCCTTAAAAACAGGGCGGGCCGTGGACTGATCACACTACAGAAGAAAGGAATTTATCAGGTAAGCATAAATTATGTTTTCTTCTGTTAAGTGTGATCAGTCCACGGGTCATCATTACTTCTGGGATACCAATACCAAAGCAAAAGTACACGGATGACGGGAGGGATAGGCAGGCTCTTTATACAGAAGGAACCACTGCCTGAAGAACCTTTCTCCCAAAAATAGCCTCCGATGAAGCAAAAGTGTCAAATTTGTAAAATTTGGAAAAAGTATGAAGCGAAGACCAAGTTGCAGCCTTGCAAATCTGTTCAACAGAGGCCTCATTCTTGAAGGCCCAAGTGGAAGCCACAGCTCTAGTAGAATGAGCTGTAATTCTTTCAGGAGGCTGCTGTCCAGCAGTCTCATAAGCTAAACGAATTATGCTACGAAGCCAAAAAGAAAGAGAGGTAGCGGAAGCTTTTTGACCTCTCCTCTGCCCAGAGTAAATGACAAACAGAGAAGACGTTTGTCGAAATTCCTTAGTTGCCTGTAAGTAAAATTTTAGAGCACGGACTACATCCAGGTTGTGCAGTAGACGTTCCTTCTTTGAAGAAGGATTTGGGCATAAAGAAGGAACAACAATCTCTTGATTGATATTCCTGTTAGTAACTACCTTAGGTAAGAACCCAGGTTTAGTACGCAGGACTACCTTATCCGAATGAAAAATCAAATAAGGAGAATCACAATGTAAGGCTGATAATTCAGAGACTCTTCGAGCCGAGGAAATAGCCATTAAAAATAGAACTTTCCAAGATAACAACTTTATATCAATGGAATGAAGGGGTTCAAACGGAACGCCCTGTAAAACATTAAGAACAAGGTTTAAACTCCATGGTGGAGCAACAGTTTTAAACACAGGCTTAATCCTGGCCAAAGCCTGACAAAAAGCCTGGACGTCAGGAACTTCTGACAGACGTTTGTGTAACAGAATGGACAGAGCTGAGATCTGTCCCTTTAATGAACTAGCAGATAAACCCTTTTCTAAACCTTCTTGTAGAAAAGACAATATCCTAGGAATCCTAACCTTACTCCAAGAGTAACCTTTGGATTCACACCAATATAGGTATTTACGCCATATCTTATGGTAAATCTTTCTGGTAACAGGTTTCCTAGCCTGTATTAAGGTATCAATAACTGACTCAGAAAACCCACGTCTTGATAAAATCAAGCGTTCAATTTCCAAGCAGTCAGCTTCAGAGAAGTTAGATTTTGATGTTTGTAGGGACCCTGTATCAGAAGGTCCTGTTTCAGAGGTAGAGACCAAGGTGGACAGGATGACATGTCCACCAGGTCTGCATACCAAGTCCTGCGTGGCCACGCAGGTGCTATTAGAATCACTGATGCTCTCTCTTGTTTGATTCTGGCAATCAATCGAGGAAGTAACGGGAAGGGTGGAAACACGTAAGCCATCCTGAAGTCCCAAGGTGCTGTCAGAGCATCTATCAGGACTGCTCCTGGATCCCTGGATCTGGACCCGTAACGAGGAAGCTTGGCGTTCTGTCGAGACGCCATGAGATCTATCTCTGGTTTGCCCCAACGTCGAAGTATTTGGGCAAAGACCTCCGGATGAAGTTCCCACTCCCCCGGATGAAAAGTCTGACGACTTAAGAAATCCGCCTCCCAGTTCTCCACTCCCGGGATGTGGATTGCTGACAGGTGGCAAGAGTGAGACTCTGCCCAGCGAATTATCTTTGATACTTCCATCATAGCTAGGGAGCTTCTTGTCCCTCCCTGATGGTTGATGTAAGCTACAGTCGTGATGTTGTCCGACTGAAACCTGATGAACCCCCGAGTTGTCAACTGGGGCCAAGCCAGGAGGGCATTGAGAACTGCTCTCAATTCCAGAATGTTTATTGGCAGGAGACTCTCCTCCTGACTCCATTGTCCCTGAGCCTTCAGAGAATTCCAGACGGCACCCCAACCTAGAAGGCTGGCGTCTGTTGTTACAATTGTCCAGTCTGGTCTGCTGAATGGCATCCCCCTGGACAGATGTGGCCGAGAAAGCCACCATAGAAGAGAATTTCTGGTCTCTTGATCCAGATTCAGAGAAGGGGATAAGTCTGAGTAATCCCCATTCCACTGACTTAGCATGCACAGTTGCAGTGGTCTGAGGTGAAAGCGTGCAAAGGGTACTATGTCCATTGCCGCTACCATTAAGCCGATTACCTCCATGCATTGAGCCACTGACGGGTGTTGAATGGAATGAAGGGTGCGGCAAGCACTTTGAAGTCTTGTTAGCCTGTCCTCTGTCAGGTAAATCTTCATTTCTACAGAATCTATAAGAGTCCCCAGGAAGGGAACTCTTGTGAGTGGAACGAGTGAACTTTTCTTTTCGTTCACCTTCCATCCATGTGACCTTAGAAATGCCAGCACTAACTCTGTATGAGACTTGGCAGTTTGAAAGCTTGAAGCTTGTATCAGAATGTCGTCTAGGTATGGAGCTACCGAGATTCCCCGCGGTCTTAGTACCGCCAGAAGAGCACCCAGAACCTTTGTGAAGATTCTTGGAGCTGTAGCCAATCCGAATGGAAGAGCCACAAACTGGTAATGCCTGTCTAGGAAGGCAAACCTTAGGTACCGATAATGATCTTTGTGAATCGGTATGTGAAGGTAAGCATCTTTTAAATCTACAGTGGTCATGTACTGACCCTCTTGGATCATAGGTAAAATTGTCCGAATAGTCTCCATCTTGAACGATGGAACTCTTAGGAATTTGTTTAGGATCTTTAAGTCCAGGATTGGTCTGAAAGTTCCCTCTTTTTTGGGAACCACAAACAGATTTGAGTAAAACCCCTGTCCCTGTTCCGATCGTGGAACTGGATGGATTACTCCCATTAACAAGAGCTCTTGTACGCAGCGTAGAAACGCCTCTTTCTTTGTCTGGATTGTTGACAATCTTGACAGATGAAATCTCTCTCTTGGAGGAGAGTATTTGAAGTCCAGAAGGTATCCCTGAGATATTATCTCTAGCGCCCAGGGATCCTGAACATCTCTTGCCCAAGCCTGGGCGAAGAGAGAAAGTCTGCCCCCCACTAGATCCGATCCCGGATCGGGGGCCCTCAATTCATGCTGTTTTAGGGGCAGCAGCAGGTTTCCTAGTCTGCTTGCCCTTGTTCCAGGACTGGTTAGGTTTCCAGCCTTGTCTGTAGCGAGCAACAGCTCCTTCCTGTTTTGGTGCAGAGGAAGTTGATGCTGCTCCTGCTTTGAAATTACGAAAGGAACGAAAATTAGACTGTCTAGTCTTGGCTTTGGCTTTGTCCTGAGGCAGGGCATGGCCTTTACCTCCTGTAATGTCAGCGATAATCTCTTTCAACCCGGGCCCGAATAAGGTCTGCCCTTTGAAAGGTATATTAAGCAATTTAGACTTAGAAGTAACATCAGCTGACCAGGATTTTAGCCACAGCGCCCTGCGTGCCTGAATGGCGAATCCTGAATTCTTCGCCGTAAGTTTAGTAAGATGTACTACGGCCTCCGAAATGAATGAATTAGCTAGTTTAAGGACTCTAAGCCTGTCCGTAATGTCGTCCAGAGTAGCTGAACCAATGTTCTCTTCCAGAGACTCAATCCAGAATGCCGCTGCAGCCGTGATCGGCGCAATGCATGCAAGGGGTTGCAATATAAAACCTTGTTGAACAAACATTTTCTTAAGGTAACCCTCTAATTTTTTATCCATTGGATCTGAAAAAGCACAGCTATCCTCCACCGGGATAGTGGTACGCTTAGCTAAGGTAGAAACTGCTCCCTCCACCTTAGGGACCGTTTGCCATAAGTCCCTTGTGGTGGCGTCTATTGGAAACATTTTTCTAAATATCGGAGGGGGTGAGAACGGCACACCGGGTCTATCCCACTCCTTAGTAACAATTTCAGTAAGTCTCTTAGGTATAGGAAAAACCTCAGTACTCGTCGGTACCGCAAAATATTTATCCAACCTACACATTTTCTCTGGTATTGCAACTGTGTTACAATCATTCAGAGCCGCTAACACCTCCCCTAGTAATACACGGAGGTTTTCCAGTTTAAATTTAAAATTTGAAATATCTGAATCCAGTCTGTTTGGATCAGAACCGTCACCCACAGAATGAAGCTCTCCGTCCTCATGTTCTGCCACCTGTGACGCAGTGTCTGACATGGCCCTAATATTATCAGCGCACTCTGTTCTCACCCCAGAGTGATCACGCTTACCTCTTAGCTCTGGTAATTTAGCCAAAACCTCAGTCATAACAGTAGCCATATCCTGTAATGTGATTTGTAATGGCCGCCCAGATGTACTCGGCGCTACAATATCACGCACCTCCCTCTGAGCGGGAGATGTAGGTACTGACACGTGAGGCGAGTTAGTCGGCATAACTCTCCCCTCGTTGTTTGGTGAAATTTGTTCAATTTGTACAGATTGACTTTTATTTAAAGTAGCATCAATACAGTTAGTACATAAATTTCTATTGGGCTCCACTTTGGCATTGCAACAAATGACACAGGTATCATCCTCTGAATCAGACATGTTTAACACACTAGCAAATAAACTTGTAACTTGGAAATACAATTCAATTAGAATAATATTAAAACGTACTGTGCCTTTAAGAAGCACAGAAGATCTATGACAGTTGAAAATTAATAAATTGAAACAGTTATAGCCTCAATCCTTGTAAATAACACAACTTTAGCAAAGGTTTAATCCCATTAGCAAAGATAACAAATTCTGAAAGCAGGAAACAAATTACAGAATAAACGTTTTTTATCTCAGTCAAACTATAATTCTCACAGCTCTGCTGAGAGAAATTACCTCCCTCAAAATAAGTTTTGAAGACCCCTGAGCTCTGTAGAGATGAACCGGATCATGCAGGGAATACAATGAGTTGCTGACTGAAATATTTGATGCGTAGTAAAAGCGCCAAAAAACGGCCCCTCCCCCTCACACACAGCAGTGAGGGAGAACAGAAACTGTCAGAAAACAGATTAAGCAACTGCCAAGTGGAAAAAATAGTGCCCAAACATTTATTCACTCAGTACCTCAGTAAATGAAAACGATTTTACATTCCAGCAAAAACGTTAAACATAATCTCTAGTTATTAAACAGCTTTATGTATTTCTTACATTGTAATTCTAGTGAAGTACCATTCCCCAGAATACTGAAGTGTAAAGTATACATACATGACATTATATCGGTATGGCAGGATTTTCTCATCAATTCCATTGTCAGAAAATAAAAACTGCTACATACCTCTATGCAGATTCATCTGCCCGCTGTCCCCTGATCTGAAGTTTACCTCTCCTCAGATGGCCGAGAAACAGCAATATAATCTTAACTACTCCGGCTAAAATCATAACAAAAACTCTGGTAGATTCTTCTTCAAACTCTGCCAGAGAGATAATAACACACTCCGGTGCTATTTTAAAATAACAAACTTTTGATTGAAGATATAAAACTAAGTATAATCACCATAGTCCTCTCACACATCCTATCTAGTCGTTGGGTGCAAGAGAATGACTGGGAGTGACGTAGAGGGGAGGAGCTATATGCAGCTCTGCTGGGTGAATCCTCTTGCACTTCCTGTTGGGGAGGAGTAATATCCCAGAAGTAATGATGACCCGTGGACTGATCACACTTAACAGAAGAAATAAATTTTTCAAACCCGATTAAAAAACCAGGGCGGGCCGTGGACCGGACACACCGTTGGAGAAAGAAATTTATCAGGTAAGCATAAATTCTGTTTTCTCCAACATTGGTGTGTCCGGTCCACGGCGTCATCCTTACTTGTGGGAACCAATACCAAAGCTTTAGGACAGGTTACCTAAATGGAACGCACCACGGCTTGCAAAACCTTTCTCCCAAAAATAGCCTCCGAAGAAGCATAAGTATCAAATTTGTAAAATTTGGCAAAAGTGTGCAGAGAAGACCAAGTCGCTGCCTTACATATCTGATCAACAGAAGCCTCGTTCTTGAAGGCCCATGTGGAAGCCACAGCCCTAGTAGAGTGAGCTGTGATTCGTTCAGGAGGCTGCCGTCCGGCAGTCTCATAAGCCAATCGGATGATGCTTTTCAGCCAGAAAGAGAGAGAGGTAGCAGTAGCTTTTTGTCCTCTCCTCTTACCAGAGTAAACGACAAACAAAGATGAAGTCTGTCTGAAATCCTTTGTTGCGTCTAAATAGAACTTTAAAACACGGACCACATCTAAATTGTGTAACAAACGTTCCTTCTTTGAAACTGGATTCGGACACAGAGAAGGAACAACTATTTCCTGGTTAATATTCTTGTTGGAAACTACTTTTGGAAGAAAACCAGGCTTGGTACGCAAAACGACCTTATCTGAATGGAACACCAGATAGGGTGGATCACACTGCAAAGCAGATAATTCAGAAACTCTTCTAGCAGAAGAAATAGCAACCAAAAACAGAACTTTCCAAGATAGTAACTTAATATTGGAATGTAAAGGTTCAAACGGAACCCCTTGAAGAACTGAAAGAACTAAATTTAGACTCCAAGGAGGAGTCATGGGTCTGTAAACAGGCTTGATTCTGACCAAAGCCTGTACAAAAGCTTGTACATCTGGCACAGCTGCCAGGCGTTTGTGTAACAAGACAGATAAAGCAGAAATCTGTCCTTTAAGAGAACTCGCTGACAACCCTTTATCCAAACCCTCTTGGAGAAAGGAAAGAATCTTAGGAATTTTAATTTTAATTTTACTCCAGGAGAATCCCTTGGATTCACACCAACAGATATATTTTTTCCATATTTTATGGTAAATCTTTCTAGTCACAGGTTTTCTGGCTTGGACCAGAGTACCTATCACTGAATTTGAAAACCCACGCTTGGATAAAATCAAGCGTTCAATTTCCAAGCAGTCAGCTGCAGAGAAACTAGATTTGGATGTTCGAATGGACCTTGTACTAGAAGATCCTGTCTCAAAGGTAGCTTCCATGGTGGAGCCGATGACATATTCACCAGGTCTGCATACCAAGTCCTGCGTGGCCACACAGGAGCTATCAGAATCACAGAGGCCTTCTCCTGTTTGATCCTGGCTACGAGCCTGGGAAGGAGAGGAAACGGTGGAAACACATAAGCTAGGTTGAACGACCAAGGCGCCACTAATGCATCCACTAGAGTCGCCTTGGGATCCCTGGATCTGGACCCGTAGCAAGGAACCTTGAAGTTCTGACGAGACGCCATCAGATCCATGTCTGGAATGCCCCATAATTGAGTTAACTGGGCAAAGACCTCCGGGTGGAGTTCCCACTCCCTCCGATGGAAAGTCTGACGACTCAAATAATCCGCCTCCCAGTTGTCTACTCCTGGGATGTGAATTGCAGATAGATGGCAGGAGTGATCCTCCGCCCATTTGATGATCTTGGATACCTCTCTCATCGCCAAGGAACTCTTTGTTCCTCCCTGATGGTTGATGTAAGCTACAGTCGTCATGTTGTCCGACTGGAATTTTATGAATCCGGCCTTCGCTAGTTGAGGCCAAGCCCGGAGCGCATTGAATATCGCTCTCAGTTCCAGGATGTTTATAGGGAGAAGAGACTCTTCCCGAGACCATAGACCCTGAGCTTTCAGGGAGTCCCAGACCGCGCCCAGCCTAATAGACTGGCGTCGGTCGTGACAATGACCCACTCTGGTCTGCGGAAACTCATTCCCTGAGACAGGTGATCCTGAGTCAACCACCAACGGAGTCTCTGGTTAACTGGTCTACTTGAATCTGGGGAGACAAGTCTGCATAATCCCCATTCCACTGTCTGAGCATGCACAGTTGCAATGGTCTTAGATGAATTCGAGCAAAAGGAACCACGTCCATTGCTGCAACCATTAGACCTATTACTTCCATGCACTGAGCTATGGAAGGCTGAGGAATAGATTGAAGAACTTGACAAGCCTTTAGAAGCTTTAAATTTTCTGACCTCTGTCAGAAAGATCTTCATTTCTACAGAATCTATTATTGTTCCCAGAAAGGGAACTCTTGTAGACGGGGACAGGGAACTCTTTTCCACGTTCACCTTCCACCCGTGAGACCTGAGAAAAGCTAATACAATGTCTGTATGAGCCTTTGATCTGGAAAGGGACGACGCTTGGATTAGAATGTCGTCTAGGTAAGGTGCCACTGCAATGCCCCTCGGTCTTAGAACCGCTAGAAGGGACCCTAGCACCTTTGTGAAGATTCTGGGAGCAGTGGCTAAACCGAACGGAAGAGCCACGAACTGGTAATGCTTGTCCAGAAAGGCGAACCTTAGGAACTGATGATGATCTTTGTGGATAGGAATGTGTAGGTACGCATCCTTTAAATCCACGGTAGTCATATATTGACCCTCCTGGATTGTAGGTAAAATTGTTCGAATGGTTTCCATTTTGAACGATGGAACTCTGAGGAATTTGTTTAGAATTTTAAAATCCAGAATTGGTCTGAAAGTTCCCTCTTTTTTGGGAACTACAAACAGGTTTGAGTAAAACCTCTGACCTTGTTCCGCTGTTGGAACTGGGTGTATCACTCCCATCTTTAAAAGGTCTCCAACGCAATGTAAGAATGCCTGTCTCTTTATCTGGTCTGAAGATAAGCGAGACATGTGGAACCTTCCCCTTGGAGGAAGTTCCTTGAATTCTAGAAAATAACCCTGAGAGACTATTTCTAGTGCCCAGGTATCCGGAACATCTCTTGCCCAAGCCTGAGCAAAGAGAGAAAGTCTGCCCCCTACTAGATCCGGTCCCGGATCGGGGGCTACCCCTTCATGCTGTCTTGGTAGCAGCAGCAGGCTTCTTGGCCTGTTTGCCCTTGTTCCAGCCTTGCATTGGTTTCCAAGCTGGCTTAGCCTGGGAAGCGTTACCCTCTTGTCTAGAGGCTGCAGAGTTAGGAGACGGTCCGTTCCTGAAGTTACGAAAGGAACGAAAATTGGACTTATTCTTAGCCTTAAAAGGCCTATCCTGTGGGAGGGCATGGCCCTTTCCCCCAGTGATGTCTGAAATAATCTCCTTCAATTCTGGCCCAAAAAGGGTCTTACCTTTGAAAGGAATATTAAGCAATTTTGTCTTGGAAGACACATCCGCCGACCAAGACTTTAGCCAGAGCGCTCTGCGCGCCACAATTGCAAAACCTGAATTTTTCGCTGCTAACCTCGCCAATTGCAAAGCGGCATCTAAAATAAAGGAATTAGCTAACTTAAGTGCGTGAATTCTGTCCATGACTTCCTCATATGGAGTCTCCTTATTGAGCGACTTTTCTAGTTCATCGAACCAAAAACACGCCGCCGTAGTGACAGGAATAATGCACGAAATTGGTTGGAGGAGGAAACCTTGCTGAACAAAAATCTTTTTAAGCAAACCCTCCAATTTTTTATCCATAGGATCTTTGAAAGCACAATTGTCCTCAACGGGAATAGTTGTGCGTTTGGCTAGCGTAGAAACTGCCCCCTCAACCTTAGGGACTGTTTGCCATGCGTCCTTCCTTGGGTTGACCATGGGGAACATTTTCTTAAATATAGGAGGTGGGACAAAAAGGTATGCCTGGTTTCTCCCACTCCTTAGTCACTATATCCGCCACCCTTTTAGGTATTGGAAAGGCATCAGGGTGCACAGGGACCTCTAGAAATTTGTCCATTTTGCACAATTTTTCTGGAATAACCAAAGAGTCACAATCATCCAGAGTAGTTAGTACAACATCAGGTTCTGCATGTTGAGAAACTCTTCCTGAATCAGAAATTTCTCCCTCCGACAGACCCTCCCTCACTGCCAATTCTGACTGGTGTGAGGGTATGACAGATAAATTATCATCAGCGCACTCTTGCTCTTCCACTGTATTTAAAACTGAGCAATCACGCTTTCTTTGAAATGCTGGCATTTTGGATAAAATATTAGCTATAGAATTATCCATTACTGCCGTTAATTGTTGCATAGTAACAAGCATTGGCGCGCTAGATGTACTAGGTGTCGCCTGCGCGGGCATAACTGGTATTGACACAGAAGGAGAGGATAGTGAACTACCCCCACTACCTTCATTTGAGGAATCATCTTGGGCAACCTTATTAAATGTGACAGTACTGTCCTTACTTTGTCTGGATGCCATGGCACAATTTTCACATACATTTAAAGGGGGGACCACCTTGGCCTCCATACATACAGAACATGCTCTATCTGAAGGTACAGACATGTTAGACAGGCTTATACAGGCTATTAATGCAATAAAACCGTTTTTAAACAAAACCGTTACCGTCTCTTTAAATGTTAAACAGAGCACACTTTATTTCTGAATGTGTGAAAAACCATGAAGGAAATATCCGATCCTTACCAAATTTGCACCCTAGTGTCTTAATGCTTTGAAAGTATTGCACACCAATTTTTAAGTTTGTAACCCCTTAAATGAGGAAACCGGAGCTATTTTATCAAATTAACAATTTTAAACCCACTACAGTCCCGGCCACAGCGTTTGCCTCGGCTTCACCTGTCCTTGGGGGTTATTCGTCACAGAAATAAGCCTTCCAGAAACGTTTTTAATGGCCACCAGACCCTCTCACATGAAGCTGCATGCACTGCATCCAGAAGAAACTGCGCAATTAAGGCGCGAAAATGAGGCTCTGCTTACTAGAGTGAAAGGCCCTTCCTGACTGGAAAAGGTGTCTAAACGACTGCCTGGCGCTTAAAAACGTTACCAAAGTATTCTCAAGTTCTAAAACACTTAAAACAACATATAAATATCGAATAAATCAATCGATTTTGCCCACAATAGTGTCAACCAGTATATAGCCCATTAATAAGCCTTCATTCTGTTATGAGTCTAAGAAAATGGCTTACCGATCCCAAAGAGGGAAAATGACAGTCTTCTAGCATTACACAGTCTTGTTAGAAAATGGACTAGTCATATCTTGAGCAGAAAAGTCTGCAAACTGTTCCCCCCAACTGAAGTTCTCTGGGCTCAACAGTCCTGCGTGGGAACAGCAATTGGTTTTAGTTACTGCTGCTAAAATCATACTCCTCTTTTAAACAGAACTCTTCATCCTTTTCAGTTTTAGAGTACATAGTACAAACCAGCACTATTTTAAAATAACAAACTCTTGATAGAAGAATAAAAAACTACAACTAACACCACATACTCTTCACCATCTCCGTGGAGATGCTACTTGTTCAGAGCGGCAAAGAGAATGTCTGGGGGGAAGAGCCAGAGGGGGGGCTATATGGGCAGCTTTTGCTGTGCTCTTTGCCATTTCCTGTTGGGGAAGAGAATATTCCCACAAGTAAGGATGACGCCGTGGACCGGACACACCAATGTTGGAGAAATTGTATATTCTATCAAAATCATAAAAGAAAACTCTAGGGTTTCCTGTTCCTTTAATTACAGATCCACAGGGTATACAAAGGTACGATCTGTGTGATCACTGAAACAGTGACACATACAGCTAATTACTAATACAAGTATTGCATGAATGTTTGCATTCTAAAATTAAAATTGAATTGCATTTCAATTTTCACAAGCATGTCCATTTAAAGAATGTCTTGGGGGGGGGCATGCTGATGAACCATTAAAGGGACACTGAACCCAATTTTTTTATTTTGTGATTCAGATAGAGCATGAAATTTTAAGCAACTTTCTAATTTACTCCTATAATCAAATTTTCTTCATTCACTTGGTATCTTTATTTGAAATGCAAGAATGCAAGTTTAGATGCTGGCCCATTTTTGGTGAACAACCTGGGTTGTTCTTGCTGATTGGTGGATAAATTCATCCACTAATAAAAAAGTGTTGTCCAGAGTCCTGAACCAAAAAAAAAAAGGCTTAGATGCATTCTTTTTCAAATAAAGACAGCAAGAGAACGAAGTAAAATTGATAATAGGAGTAAATTAGATAGTTGCTTAAAATTGCATGCTCTATCATAATCACGAAAGAAAAAAATGTGGGTTCAGTGTCCCTTTAAGTTCTGTTGTTCTGTAAAATGCCACAACAAGGACTTTGAATATTTCAATAGAAATGAAGAAACAGGAAATGTTAGTACTCCCACACCTTTATTAAATATTTTCTGGACTCAAACCTGAAGTATCAAGACACTAAACACAGGATTAATTAACTAAGTGGTTTCAAAGGGTTTGTATAAACAAAGCTAACAGCAGTCAGAAAGGAAAAAAAACATGCTTGTCAAAGTCATAGATGAATTAAATTGTTTTCTGTCTCTTCATCAGGCTTCCCACTTTTTTTACCGGTATATAAAAATTGGTTATGGATATCTGTGCCTAAATTCTATATTGTTGGTTCAA
Organism: Bombina bombina; assembly: GCF_027579735.1. Taxonomy (NCBI): domain Eukaryota; kingdom Metazoa; phylum Chordata; class Amphibia; order Anura; family Bombinatoridae; genus Bombina; species Bombina bombina. The sequence continues at coordinate 1,151,939,230 of NC_069501.1, read as the reverse complement.
TTACTCCCTATCACTAAAGATCTATTATAGATGGGAAAAAAATGCTATGCTCTAATTTATTCTAAAAGGACAGTCTAGTCAAAATTAAACTTTCATGATTCAGATAGAACATGCAATTTTAAACAACTTTCCAATTTACCGTACTTTTATCATCAATTTTACTTTGTTCTCTTTGTATTCTTAGTTTAAAGCTAAACCTAGGTAAGCTCATATGTTAATATCTAAGCCTTTGAAGGCTGCCTCTTATCTCAGTGCATGTTGACAGTTTTTCACAGCTAGACACTGCTAGTTCATGTGTGCAATATAGATAACATTGTGCTCAATCCAGTGGATTCAGCACCGATTGGCTAAAAGAACTGAAATAAGGGGGCAGTTTGCAGAGGTTTAGCTACAAGGTAATTACAGAGGTAAAAAGTATATTAAAGCGACAGTCAAGTCCAAAAAAACTTTCATGTTTCAAATAGGGCATGTAATTTCCAATTTACTTTTATCACCAATTTTGCTTTGATCACTTGGTATTCTTAGTTGAAAGCTAAACCTAGGAGGTTTATATGCTAATTTCTTAGACCTTGAAGGCCGCCTCTAATCTAAATACATTTTGATAGTTTTTCACCACTAGAGGGCACTAGTTCACGCGTTTCATATAGATAACATTGAGCTCATGCACGTGAATTTACCACGGAGACAGCTCTGATTGGCTAAAATGCAAGTCTGTCAAAAGAACTGAAATAAGGGGGAAGTCTGTTGAGGCTTAGATACAAGGTAATTACAGAGGTAAAACGTGATAATTATAACTGTGTTGGTTATGCAAAACTGGGGAATGGTAAATCAAGGGATTATCTATTGTTTTAAACAATACAAATTCTGGAGTAGACTGTCCCTTTAAGACTAGCGGCAATGCGGTGTGTTTAACCGATGCAAAGGTTGCACAACTCTGTGTGGCTAGAGCTGCTGATTGGATCAATGTCAGTTTTCATTGGGGACCAGCAGTGCTCTGTGGGTCTTCTACCATGTGTTTAACCCCATTGCATGGGTTAAACACATAGCATTGCAGAGTCATTTTGTCATGTAATTTTTCAACTATAATGGCCCTTTAAAAGGATAAGTGTTTTTTTCTATCCACAACTGTGGTAAAATGTCAGTGAGCTGAAGGGAGTGCATGTAGTGTTCATGTACCTAGATCCCCCTTCTTTCACTTAGTAACCTAAACTTAAAATTCCCCTTTGTGTTGAATCCTTCATCATATTTATTTAATTGGCTGGTGTATTGTAATCTATTAAAGGGACACTGAACCCAATGTTTTTCTTTTGTGATTCAGATAGAGCATGCCATTTTAAGCAACTTTCTAATTTACTCCTATTATCAATTTTTCTTTGTTCTCTTGCTATCTTTATTTGAAAAAGGCATTTAATCTATTTTTGGTTCAGGACCATGGACAGCACTTGCTGATTAGTCGGTTAAATGTATCCACCAATCAGCATGAACAACCCAGGTTGTTCACCAAAAATGGGCCGGCATCTAAACTTACATTCTTGCTTTTCAAATAAACATACCAAGAGAATGAAGAACATTTGATAATAGGAGTAAATTAGAAAGTTGCTTAAAATTGCATGCTCTATCTGAACCATGAAAGAAAAAAACCAGAATTTATACTTACCTGATAAATTACTTTCTCTTGCGGTGTATCCAGTCCACGGATTCATCCTTTACTTGTGGGATATTCTCATTCCCTACAGGAAGTAGCAAAGAGAGCACACAGCAAAGCTGTCCATATAGCTCCCCCTCTAGCTCCACCCCCCAGTCATTCGACCAAAGGTTAGGAAGAAAAAGGAGAAACCATAGGGTGCAGTGGTGACTGTAGTTTAAACAAAAAATTTTTTACCTGACTTAAATGCCAGGGCGGGCCGTGGACTGGATACACCGCAAGAGAAAGTAATTTATCAGGTAAGCATAAATTCTGTTTTCTCTTGCAAGGAGTATCCAGTCCACGGATTCATCCTTTACTTGTGGGATACCAATACCAAAGCTTTAGGACACGGATGAAGGGAGGGAACAAGACAGGTACCTTAAACGGAAGGCACCACTGCTTGCAAAACCTCTCTCCCAAAAATAGCCTCCAAAGAAGCAAAAGTATCGAATTTGTAAAATTTGGCAAAAGTATGCAGTGAAGACCAAGTCGCTGCCTTACAAATCTGTTCAACAGAAGCCTCATTTTTGAAAGCCCATGTGGAAGCCACTGCTCTGGTAGAATGAGCAGTAATTCTTTCAGGAGGCTGCTGGCCAGTAGTCTCATAGGCCAAACGGATGATGCTTTTCAGCCAAAAGGAAAGAGAGGTAGCAGTCACTTTCTGACCTCTCCTCTTACCAGAATAGGTAACAAACAAGGAAGATGTTTGTCTGAAATCCTTAGTTGCTTGTAAATAGAACTTTAAAGCACGAACTACATCAAGATTGTGTAATAGACGTTCCTTCTTCGAAGATGGATTAGGACACAGAGAAGGAACAACTATTTCCTGGTTAATATTCTTGTTAGAAACAACTTTAGGAAAAAAAACAGGCTTGGTACGCAAAACTACCTTATCTGCGTGGAACACCAGGTAAGGTGAATCACACTGTAAGGCAGATAATTCTGAAACTCTTCGAGCAGAAGAGATAGCTATCAAAAACAAAACTTTCCAAGATAACAACTTAATGTCTATGGAATGTAAAGGTTCAAACGGAACTGAAAGAACTAGATTCAAACTCCATGGCGGAGCCACAGGTTTATAGACAGGCTTGATTCTGACTAAAGCCTGAGCAAACGCTTGAACGTCTGGTACCTCTGCCAGACGCTTGTGTAACAGGATAGACAAAGCAGATATTTGTCCTTTTAAGGAACTAGCTGACAATCCTTTCTCCACTCCTTCTTGGAGAAAGGACAATATCCTGGGTATCCTAATCTTACTCCATGAGTAACCCTTGGATTCACACCAACAAAGATATTTCCGCCATATCTTATGGTAGATTTTCCTGGTGACAGGCTTTCTAGCCTGAATCAGAATATCTATAACTGACTTAGAGAACCCACGCTTTGATAGAATTAAGCGTTCAATCTCCAAGCAGTCAGACGTAGAGAAACTAAATTTGGATGCTTGAACGGACCCTGTATTAGAAGATCCTGCCTCATTGGCAGTGTCCATGGTGGGACAGATGACATGTCCACTAGGTCTGCATACCAAGTCCTGCGTGGCCACGCAGGCGCTATCAGAATCACCGAAGCCTTCTCCTGCTTGATTCTGGCAACCAGACGCGGGAGGAGAGGAAACGGTGGAAAAACATAAGCCAGATTGAAGGACCAAGGCGCTGCTAGAGCATCTATAAATACCGCCTTGGGATCCCGGGACCTGGACCCGAAGAGAGGAAGTTTGGTGTTCTGACAGGACGCCATCAGATCCAACTCTGGGGTGCCCCATAGCTGAGTCAGCTGGGCAAATGCCTCCGGGTGGAGTTCCCACTCCCCCGGGTGAAAAGTCTGACGACTTAGAAAATCCGCCTCCCAGTTGTCTACTCCTGGGATGTGAATTGCTGAGAGATGGCAGGAGTGATCCTCCGCCCACCTGATTATTTTAGTTACTTCCGTCATCGCTAGGGAACTCTTTGTTCCCCCATGATGATTGACGTAAGCTACAGTCGTGATGTTGTCCGACTGAAATCTGATGAATTTGGCCGCCGCTAGTTGAGGCCATGCCTGAAGAGCGTTGAATATCGCCCTCCGTTCCAGAATGTTTATCGGGAGAAGAGTTTCTTCCCGAGACCATAAGCCCTGAGCTTTCAGGGAGTCCCAGACCGCACCCCAGCCTAACAGACTGGCGTCGGTCGTTACGATGATCCACTCTGGCCTGCGGAAACATATTCCTTGAGACAGGTGATCCTGAGACAACCACCAGAGAAGAGAATCTCTGGTCTCCTGGTCCAACAGAATTTGAGGAGACAAATCTGCATAATCCCCATTCCACTGTTTGAGCATGCATAGTTGCAGTGGTCTGAGGTGTATCCGAGCAAAAGGGAATATGTCCATTGCCGCAACCATTAGTCCGATTGTCTCCATGCACTGAGCCACAGATGGCCGAGGAATGGAATAAAGAGCTCGGCAAGTAGTTAAGAGTTTTAGCTTTCTGACCTCCGTCAGAAATATTTTCATTTCTACCGAGTCTATCAGGGTTCCTAGGAATGGAACTCTTGTGAGGGGGGAGAGAGAACTCTTTTTGATGTTCACCTTCCACCCGTGAGACCTCAGAAAGACCAATACAATCTCCGTGTGAGACTTGGTTCTTTGGAAAGTTGACGCCTGAATTAAGATGTCGTCTAGGTAAGGCGCCACTGCTATGCCCCGCGGTCTTAGAACTGCCAGGAGGGACCCTAGCACCTTTATGAAAATTCTGGGAGCAGTGGCCAACCCGAAAGGAAGAGCCACAAACTGAAAATGCTTGTCCAGAAAGGCGAACCTGAGAAACTGGTGATGATCTTTGTGGATAGGAATGTGCAGATATACATCCTTTAGATCAGTGGTAGTCATATATTGACCCTCCTGGATCATTGGTAAGATTGTCCGAATGGTCTCCAAAAGCGTCAGAATGCTCATAATCTGTTCTTAAAACGGAGCTATTACGCTTTGCAGGTAACACGGGCAGTTTAGATAAGAAGGCTGTAAGAGAATTATCCATGACTGCCGCTAAGTCTTGTAATGTAAAAGGGTTAGACGCACTAGAGGTACTAGGCGTCGCTTGTGCGGGCGTAACTGGTTGTGACACTTGGGGAGAGGCAGATGGGCTACCTTCGTTACCTTCAGTCTGAGAATCATCTTGGGCCACATTTTTAAGTGCAACAATATGATCTTTAAAGTGTATAGACATATCAGTACAAGTGGGACACATTCTGAGAGGGGGTTCCACCATGGCTTCTAAACACATTGAACAAGGATTTTCCTTAGTGTCAGACATGTTTAACAGACTAGTAGAGTACACAAACAGGCTTGGAATCCCTTTAATCAAATAAAAAACACAATTTGAAAAAAACGTTACTGTGCCTTTAAGAGATAAAAAGCACACAATTTTACAAAACGGTGAAAAATGCAGCAATCTTTCTGAAATTTTTACAGTATGTAGCTAAAGCCTTAATAAGATTGCACCCCAAGTTTCAAAACGATTAACCCCTTAATGCCCAAACTGGAGCAGCCTAAAGCCAACACCTGGTTAAATCACTACAGCACCTTGCCACAGCCTTGCTGTGGCCCTACCTTCCCTTAGGGATCAGATTTGGGGGAATATAGCTTCTATAAGGCCCTCAAACAGCAGCAGGACCCTCCATGTGAAACAGCATGAACTTATCTGCAATTATAACTGTGCATCTGAGGCAATTAGGCCCCTCCCACTCTACTCCGGAGCTGTGAGGCCTAGTAAATCACTCCTAAGTGACTAAAAAACAGCCATGTGGTAATAACCCCAGAAAAAAACCCAAAAGGGCTTTCAAAGTGTCTTGCAAAACTATTTTTCCTTAGCCAAACAATCGATTGCCCTGAATAAGTGTCAACCACCAAAATTAGCCCTATTATGTAAGCATTCAATTCCTTACTAAGTCTGTGAACATAGCTTACCCTCCCCTCATGGGGATATTGTCAGTCTTTTCTAGCATTATCTCAGTCTTGTCTAGAAATAAATGACTGAACATACCTTATTGCAGATCACCCTGCAAACTGTTCCCCCCAACTGAAGTTTTCTGGTACTCCTCAGTCCTGTGTGGGAACAGCAGTGTATTTTAGTTACAACATGCTAAAATCATTTTCCTCTCAGCAGAAATCTTCATCACTTTTCTGCTAGAGAGTAAATAGTACAAACCGGTACCATTTAAAATAAACTTTTGATTGAAGATAATAAAACTACAATTCTAACACCACATTCACTTTACACTCCCGAGAGAGACCCTAGTGCTTAGAGCCAGCAAAGAGAATGACTGGGGGGTGGAGCTAGAGGGGGAGCTATATGGACAGCTTTGCTGTGTGCTCTCTTTGCTACTTCCTGTAGGGAATGAGAATATCCCACAAGTAAAGGATGAATCCATGGACTGGATACACCTTGCAAGAGAAATTGGGTTCAGTGTCCCTTTAATTATAATATTATTTAAAAAAAACAAAAAAAAACACACAGGATAATTTCTTCCTGTTACCAATAAATATTCCAGACACACATATAAAGTGGTACTTTTCCTCTTTAAATAAATACGACTGTGTTGTTTTATCAGAAAATTAGCTGTCATTTTATTACCCGATAATTTGTAAAAGTGATACTAACACATTACTTATTATACTATAACTGTGTCATTTTTAAATAAATCTTTTTTTTATTAAACTTCCTATAAGCTACTGTACATTTTCAGTTTATTTCTAAACAAAGCTAGAAAATAGTTTTGAGTCTGTTGTCTTAATGGTTTTGCTTAAAATACCAGAGGCAACGACAGACCCATTAGCAAAGTCATGTCTCGTGTTTGTAGTAATGAAATGCGTTGGTGGAAACGGACAATATTCTATTAATGAGAGTACCAACGTGTGTATGTCAGACTTAATGATTGTTATTTCCCTGTATTTTATGCATTGGGATACACTAAAATAATGTGAACTAAGAGTAATTGATAAGATTTTTGCAGCAGGAGGGTGCCTGTGAGCACATAGATTTGGTAAAGGCATAACCGATGAGGAAAAACCCTACTCTTTAGATGTAAGAAAACCTCTTTTTAATTATATAAATATTTACCATAATTTAAAGTCAAAATTAAACTTAAAAGGTTTTTATAGATCATAAAGTAACAACTTTGCAATTTACTTCTATTATGAATTTTGCTTAGTTCTCTTGGTATCCTTTGTTAAGAGACATACACCCCACATTTTTCTTTCATGATTCAGATAAAGCATTACATTGTAAACTTTAAATCTGTTCTCTGTATCCTTTGCTGAAAACCATACCTAGAGTAGGTAGGCTCGCAGCAATGGACTACTGGGAGCTAGCTGCTGATTAGTACTAGTAGTTGCTGCGCCTTGAGAATTAAGCAAATTTGATAGACGTAAATTGGAAAGTGCTCTGTCTGAATCAATAAAAAAAAAATAATGTCTAAGGGATTGGAAATTTTTCATGATTCCATGCACAAATAATTATTCAAACTGTTAATGTATTAGCAGTTCATATTAAAACTGTTTTTAGAGAACATACACCATACACACACACACACACTATATTAATATTTTATGCCTTTACAAGGCGACTCTTTTGCCTTTAAGAAATATAGTTGCTTGTTTTTTCACTCTGCTTTCCCATTCTCAGGCAGGTTCTCTTATCTAGGTTGGGGATGTTACATTCCAATAGAATGATAGTGCTTTCACTAACATGAGAATATTTGCTTTTTATGAGAAAAACTCTTATTTTGCTTAATCGCCTGTTAAATTAAATAATTTACATAACGTTAGACACTGAAGGTTTAATAATTAGAATTGCTAAGGGGGGGGCAACGGAGTCTTTAGGTAACATCTTGGAGAGAAATCTCATATACAGCATCTGTGGAATTTTGCCGTCTGTGTTCCACTGAATGATGACTCTTGGTGCTATTGCGATGACCTGCCTGCTTGCCAGTGATTAATGTCTTATCCAAAACCTGAAGATAAGTAATGTGTTTTATAGTTTAATCATGGATTTCTGTTATTGCAGTAAGTTCATAATAAACACTTATTATCAGGGGCGGAACCAATAGCGATGCAGGGGTAGTGACCGCGACCGGACCCCACCTAAGGAAGAGGGGCAGCTTTAGCACATTTTTTTTTTTTTTTTTTAAAAGCTTCAGCAAAAAAACAAAACAAAAAAAAACACATTTTTTCCGCCTGCAAGACCTGCCTGCAGTGCTACTTATAATGTGTCACTCTCTCTACCCATTAGCGCAGCTCAGCCCGAAGATCTTCCTATTGGCACGCACATTGGCTCCTGAATCCTGACTGCACTGTAGTCAGTGAGAGAGAGAGACTGAGTCTAGGGGCGCGATCCGATATACGGCGTAGTTTGCGGCGCAAGCGAGGGAACCCGCGTCGCCCGCAGTTTCAGCTCGCATCTCGAGCTATCCAATATACGGTGCCGTCAGATGCTAACGTGCCGTAAGTCGGATAAACCAGCGATGTCCAGAAATCTGCGCAAGTACAAATTTTTGGCGTCGCCAGTGACTTGCGCCACGTTAGAAACTGCCGGCGCCTACAAAACCTGACTAAAGTATGAAATCACCCGCACTGTCTAACACACCTCCCTAACATAGCCCGACACGTCTAACCCTCTATCCGCTATCCCCCCTCACTAGCCTAACAATAAAATATGTATTAACCCCTAAACCGCCGCTCCCAAACCCCGCCGCAACATAATAAAGTTATTAACCCCTAAACCGCAGCCAGCTATATTAAATCTATAACCCCCTAAAGTGAGCCCCTACCCCGCCGCTATCTATTTTAAAATTATTAACCCCTAATCTAATCCCCCTACCCCGCCGCCATCTATATTAAATTATTTAACCCCTAAAATACTAAAATATCCCTACCACTAAACCTAAGTCTAACCCTACAAATAGCCCTGAAAATGGCTTTTTGCGTGGCATTGCCCCAAAGTAACAGCTCTTTTGCCAGCCCTTAAAAGGGCTTTTTGCGGGGCATGCCCCAAAGTATTCAGCTCTTTTGCCAGCCCTTAAAAGGGCTTTTGGCGGGGCTTTGTCACAAAGTAAACTGCTCTTTTGCCTACAATCTACATCCCCCTACACCGCGGCCACCTATAATAAATGTATTAACCCCTAATCTAATCCCCCTACACCGCTGCCAGCTATATTAACTATATTAACCCTAATTATATTAGGGTTAATATAGTTAATATTGTTATTATATTATATATATATATATATATATATATATATATATATATATATATATATATATATATATATATATATATTAAGTATAATAACCCTATCTAACTAAACTCTTATTAAAATAAATCTAATATTAATAATTAAAATATTCCTATTTAAATCTAAATACTTACCTATAAAATAAACCCTAAGATAGCTACAATATAATTAATAATTACATTGTAGCTATGTTAGGGTTTATATTTATTTTACAGGTAAATTGTTAATTATTTTAACTAGGTATAATAGCTATTAAATAGTTATTAACTATTTAATAGCTACCTAGTTAAAATAATTACCCAATTACCTGTAAAATAAATCCTAACCTAAGTTACAAATACACCTACACTATCAATAAATTAAACTACAAATATCTATCTAAAAATACAATTAAATAAACTAAACTAAATTACAATAAAAAACAAAACAATAAATTACAAAAAATAAAAAAAAGATTACAAGATTTTTAAGCTAATTACACCTATTCTAAGCCCCCTAATAAAATAATAAAGCCCCCCAAAATAAAAAAAATTCCCTACCCTATTCTAAATTAAAAAAAGTTCAAAGCTCTTTTACCTTACCAGCCCTTAAAAGGGCCTTTGTGGGGGCATGCCCCAAAGAAAACTGCTCTTTTGCCTGATAAAAAAAAAACACAATACCACCCCCCAACATTACAACCCACCACCCACATACCCCTAATCTAACCCAAACCCCCCTTAAATAAACCTAACACTACCCCCCTGAAGATCTCCCTACCTTGTCTTCACCACACCGGGCCGAACTCGTCATCCGATCCGGTCGATGTCTTTATCCAAGCGGCAGCAAAGTCTTCTTCCATCCAGCAGCATCTTCCATCAAACGGCATCTTCAATCTTCATTCGTCGCTCCTCCGACGCGGAGCATCCATCCCGGCCGACGACGAATGAGGTACCGTTAAATGACGTCATCCAAGATGGCGTCCGTCGAATTCCGATTGGCTGATAGGATTCTATCAGCCAATCGGAATTAAGGTAGAAAAATCTAATTGGCTGATTGAATCAGCCAATCAGATTCAAGTTCAATCCGATTGGCTGAACCAATCAGCCAATCAGATTTTTCTACCTTAATTCCGATTGGCTGATAGAATCCTATCAGCCCATCGGAATTCGACGGACGCCATCTTGGATGACGTCATTTAAAAGGTACCTCATTTGTCGTTCAGTCGTCGGCCGGGATGGATGCTCCGCGTCGGAGGAGCGACGAATGAAGATTGAAGATGCCGTTTGATGGGAGATGCTGCTGGATGGAAGAAGACTTTGCTGCCGCTTGGATAAAGACATCGCCCGGATCGGATGACGAGTTCGGCCCGGTGTGGTGAAGACAAGGTAGGGAGATCTTCAGGGGGGTAGTGTTAGGTTTATTTAAGGGGGGTTTGGGTTAGATTAGGGGTATGTGGGTGGTGGGTTGTAATGTTGGGGGGTGGTATTGTGTTTGTTTTTTTCAAGCAAAAGAGCAGTTTTCTTTGGGGCATGCCCCCACAAAAAGCCCTTTTAAGGGCTGGTAAGGTAAAAGAGCTTTGAACTTTTTTTAATTTAGAATAGGGTAGGGAATTTTTTTTATTTTGGGGGGCTTTATTATTTTATTAGGGGGCTTAGAATAGGTGTAATTAGCTTAAAAATCTTGCAATCTTTTTTTTATTTTTTGTAATTTAGTGGGGTTTTTTTTTGTAATTTAGTTTAGTTTATTTAATTGTATTTTTAGATAGATATGTGTAGTTTATTTAATTTATTGATAGTGTAGGTGTATTTGTAACTTAGGTTAGGATTTATTTTACAGGTAATTGGGTAATTATTTTAACTAGGTAGCTATTAAATAGTTAATAACTATTTAATAGCTATTATACCTAGTTAAAATAATTAACAATTTACCTGTAAAATAAATATAAACCCTAACATAGCTACAATGTAATTATTAATTATATTGTAGCTATCTTAGGGTTTATTTTATAGGTAAGTATTTAGATTTAAATAGGAATATTTTAGTTTAGAATATAAATTAATTTATTTAATAAGAATTTAGTTAGGGGTGTTAGGGTTAGATAGAGTTAATATAGTTAATATAAATACTATAGTAACTATATTAACCCTAATATAATTAGGGTTAATATAGTTATTTATTTATTTATTTATTTTTTCCAAAATTTTTATTGAGGATATAACTTACATGTTTCCAAAAATAGAGTGCAAGACAAGTCAAAGTCATACATATCAGTCAACATATACATTGCCATTGCACTACAATAAATACAACAGAGTTACAAGGTATCAGAGAGAAAAATAAGGATTAAAGCAAACTCTATGGTATGTTGCAGGTTAAATTGCTCAGCATATGCCTATATGTGGTTCCAAATAGGTACCGATTAACTGTAGTATCCTCAGTTTTAATTCTAGTTAAGGAAGGTACAGTAAACAAAGATAAACAAACGTAACCCCTGCTTGCATGTGTAAAAACTTATGGGCATACAATTCCTCCATTTAACATTAGCATGTATCAATAGAGGGATATAGTAGGGGTCACTCATGAATATTAAGTATGTAGGGCCACTTATGAACCCTTAATGGGTATATATAGTAATGTGATAATTGTGCAAGCAATGTGTGAATAGCTTAGATAGTAATCATGAAGCACAATATCAGAAATATTGTATACGGAAGTGGCACAAAAAAAAAAAATATGCATTAGTAGAGTTGCGGTATAAGTGAGACAAACAGCGCACTTAGATCTCCTAGACTAGGAGGTTCCTTATATGATGGGGGGGGGGGGAGGTGGTAGTATATGTAGATGTAACCGTGAAATAAAAAAACATATGTAGAAATCACTTAATTAGAACACAGAAGGAAGAGAACTATCCAACTGATAATTACATTTTAACAAGATGAGCTTAACACATAGTAATATTGCTTAGGCCCTAGCTATTAAACAAACAATGCAGAGGGAAGTTAAATACAAATGTAGTATGCTATGAGAGAGCCACAGAATAAACAAAATCAGAGTATATTGATAAATGTGATGGGAAAGGGGGGTATTCAGTATAAATACGCCATATAATGTGAGCAAAACATATATTGTGTGGAAGTAAGAGTTTGTCCCCTAGAGATTTGCTGGGCAACTTGATTGTTTGGGAAAATGAACCTTTTCAGTTTTGCTTATAGACCCCTATATCTTGGCTATCGTAGCAGTAGTTCAGCACAGGGACCAGTATTAATGTACATATCCAAACACATAATTAGGACTCATATTTAAAAAAAGAAAAAAAACATATAAGCATGACAATCCCTGGCAATCTAGGTTGTAACTATATGGGTGGAAAAATAGGGAATAGGTCCGCTGCAGGGCATGGGCCCCATGCCTTGCAGCATTAGACATAAAGTTCTGACAGTCCGTTAACAGATGTATAGGCATCTCAATCCCCATTCTGTCCTTTCATCTTCCATTCCCATCATGAATAACAGTTTGGCTCTAAAGGATGTATATACCATGAACTATAAGAATATTTATCCACAAATCTAATAGAGATAGAAAAGTCACATTATGCACTCCTCAAAAACGTCCTCACCGCTAATCTGCCGCTAGGCAAATACAACAGTGGAGCGCAGTTCAATACCAAGTTTAGCCAATGCCTATTTTAAGGCTGGTCTGCGTTAAGGGTGGTAAGTGTCCCTGTAGCTGTTTAACTCCCAGCGAGTCATGCCGTGAAGTCTGGATGAGCCCAGGAAATGGTGAGTAAGTGCCAAGGGAACCATGTTCAAACAGATTTGTCAGGCTACTGTTCCGCAATGGTGAGTGGGTCAGATAGTACCGTTTTTGTCCGGGAGGGATGGATGCCGGTGTGATTGATTTTGTCTCTAGGGCCATGCGGCACTCGCAGTGGGTTCTCTGTCGCACTGTTTCCATATCGGAGCTCTTAAAAGTAGCACTCGGCAGCTCAGATTTGTCTGCAATCACTGCAGCATCGTAGCATAGTACCTCCTCAGAAAGCACTCTAGTAGAGGTAAGTGGTGATCGTTGAGGCCCTAAATCCTCTCCCCTGACAGTAATCCCAGCTGCTGGGCATGAAGAAGCCTCTGCCGCAAACCTGCGGTCCTCCACAGAGCCAAGGGCTTCATCCAGATCTGCATGGAACCGAAGTTGGTAGGAAGTTAGTAGTTTGGCAATTTCAAGTAGTAGCTGACCATGATTATCTATGTTGAGCAAAAGTCCACCAGGGCGGTAAGATGGCTGCCGTCGCAACTGCTGCATATGAGATCTTCAGTCTCAGCGTATAATCAGTGTGTCGGTAATGAAGATCAATAAATGCCAAATGTTGATTAGGAGTCGGGAATGTAACCCCCTAGCAAAGAGAGGTTTATTTTGTGGAATACATGCGCCTTAAAGTAATTTTAAATCAGTAAGAGCTAGAGCTCTAAAAAATATGCGACCATTCGTGTGCTCTGCTGGCTCCGCCCCCTAGGGTTAATATAGTTAATATATATAATGTAATAACTATATTAACTATAATATACTTAGGGTTAATATAGATAATATAGCTGGCGGCGGGGTAGGTAGATTAAATTAGGGGTTAATAATTTTAATATAGATGGCGGCGGTGTAAGGGGCTTACATTAGGGGTTAATACCATTAATATAGGTGGCGGCGGTGTAGGGAGGGCAGGTTATAGGGCAAAAGAGCTGTTAACTTTGGGGCAAAGCCCCGCAAAAGGCCCTTTTAAGGGCTGGTAATAGAGCTTATTACTTTATGGATATTAGATTAGGGGTTAATAATATTAATATAGCTGGCGGCGGTGTAAGGGGTCAGATTAGGGGATAGATCAGGTAGATAGTGGCGGTTTTAGGGGCTCACATTAGGGGATAGATCAGTTAGATGGTGGCGGTTTTAGGGGCTCACAGTAGGGGATAGATCAGTTAGATGGTGGCGGTTTTAGGGGCTCACAGTAGGGGGTTAGTTTATGTAGATGGCGGCGGTTTAGGGGTTAAATACTTTATTAGGGATTGCGGCGGGGGATCGCGGTTGACAGCTAGACATTGCGCATGCGTTAGGTGTTAGGTTTATTTAGCAGCTAGTTTAGGGAGTTACGGGGCTCCAATAGTCAGCGTAAGGCTTCTTACGGCTGCTTTTTGTGACGAGGTGAAAATGGAGTAAGTAAGTCCTTACGCTGTATATTGGATACCAAACTGCGCTGGTTTGGTATACCTGCCTATGGCCCAAAAAACTACGGGCGACGGCAGAAATATACGCTCGTAACTTCTAGGTTACGCCGTATATAGGATACCAAACCCGCGCAAATATTGGCGTCGCCAGCTTTTGCGGGCGACGATTTTTATCGGATCGACCCCCAGGAGTCTGGAGCGTGGTTGAGGGTGGCTAGTGGCAGCTGAGCGGAGTCTACTACTCTGAAGGAAAGCCCGACGGTGAGCTGAATAGGACTCGGTTGCACGTGACTTTATCTTCATATAAAGCCCTAGACTGTAACCAAATGACATGCACTTTGTGGGGTCCCGCACAAAGCCAGGACATAATTGTTGGTAGTACAATTGATTAGTGGAAAGCACAGGAATATAGCAGCCCTGGTTGAAGGGAGCAGTTAAGCTAAGAGAAGTGTTAGCGATAGGTTAGCTAGCTGTATTCTGATTTAGAGCCGTTACTTACAGAGCAGCTATCAGGTTACAAACTTTACTGATAGCTGCTGTAAGATACGGCTATAAATGCTGCTCATCTATTCCACATGTGAATCGGGAGGAAGGGTTGTAAAAAGTTAAAGGTTACAGCTGATGCGGCTGCATGATTTCTAGAAGGAAGCTGTCAGTGAGAACGTGTCAGACAACAGTCACACTCGGCTGTCTATATAATTTACTGGCTGCTTGTCTCTGGACAATAGAACAGATCAAGGTAAAATTTTATAATCTGAATATCTATTAGAAGAATTGTTTACTGCTGTTTATCACTATAATCCAAACCTAAATTGGCTTTTAATTAAAGAAGAGGTCTGTGTATGTATGTATTAGACTGACCATATTGCCGCTTTAAGAAGGGACACATATGAAAAATACATGTCAGGGTTCTTATACAAAACATTTATTTAAACAGCCCTGAAAACATCCCTGACATATGTATTTTTCATATGTGTCCCTTTTTAAAGTGGCAATATGGTCACCTTAGTATGTATGTATGTGTGTACATGTATGTGTATGTATATCTTAATGGGTATATGTGTCTGTATATATATATATATATATATATATATATATATATATATATATATATATATATATATATATATATATATATATGTGTGTGTGTGTGTGTGTGTGTGTGTGTGTGTGTGTGTGTGTGTATATATATATATATATATATATATATATATATCTATATCTATATCTATATCTATATATATATATATATATAAATGTGTGTATATGTATGAGTGTGTATGTGTGTAAGTGTCCTAAAAATGGTCTTTGGCTCCCAGGAAATGCCCTGTTTTGAGAAGAGAAGTAATAGGTCCAGCAAAGGCCAGGTTCAATACTCACCACAGTCTAGGTTAACTCACAAATATGCAATGCAGTAGTTAACCATTTTGTTTCTGTGGTTTTCATTCACATTTGCTATTGCATATCTGTTACTGACAATCACACAGGTTATATACAATTAAAATTATGGGAAGCCGAAAAGTGAGTTTAAAATCCTCCACTAAATACAAAATGTAGAGAATATAAAATCATTGTGTAACCCATTTACAAATCTAGACAAGTCAGAGGAATTGCTTTTCCGCAATGCTATGGCGTAAAGGGAAGTCTGCCTTAAAAAGCAGGCTCAAAGTAAAAAAGTGAGTGATGTTTATGTAATTTTGTGACATTTAATTTTCTATGTTTTTTTATTGTAAACAAATGTTTATACGTGTGTGTGCATAATGTGCTACAGCAAAATACAGAATAATATCTGGGATTGCAGCTTACATAAACCTCTTATGGCAAGTTAATAGTATCTCTTGAGTCTATTGAGCATGCTCCAGATATATCAAAATAAATAGATTTGTGCATTATACTTGTCATATTTGGTGTATAGTTACAAAACAATTGGGGGGTGGGGGACTGCTCTGCATTAAAATTCCGGGGCCTATTTTTGGTCCCAGTTTGGCCCTTTAGCCCAAATAAGGGAGCTGGGCTGTGTTAGTGCAGGGCCCCACAAATTGTGGAGGATCAGGGGGTGACACCATGAGTTACCGGACCGGGTGACACCAACCCTAGTGATGCCACTGATATCAGGACAGGAGATTGGGTCTGTCACGTGTGGAACTCCGTCCTTATAACTCGTTGTGACTGCCTGACTGTATTTGTGTAGTGTAGAGTTTAACACAACAGACATGCTGTAGATACAGTGACAGTGCGTTGAGGCTGGTTAGGAGAAACAGAGAATCCTAGGCCAGCTAGTATGGGTGGCGCTTCCAATCAGGAAAATGATCATAGATATCAATGATTGAACACTAACCTGAATGTACTGAACCAAATTATTGCCAGTTTGGTTGTGTCTGACTGAAGTACTGCTGCAGCCTGGATCATTATGTGGATGTTATTTATGTGTAAAAAGGGATCTTCATCTTTTATATTCCAGTCACTATATTTAAAACACTTTAATGTAACTACAATTTAATGTGCCTAGCGTTATTATGTTTGTTAAAGGGACAGTATACACTCATTTTTATATAACTGCATGTAATAGACAATACTATAAAGAATACGATGCACAGATACCGATATAAAAATCCAGTATAAAACTGTTTAAAAACTTACTTAGAAGCTGTCAGTTTGGCTCTGTTGAAAAGGTAGCTGGAAAGCCCACTGCCAGTGGCAAATAAGACACTCCCCCCCTCCCCCTTCTTTTACATATGAAAAGACCCTTTACACAAACAGGAGCAAGCTGGAGAAGTTAGCTGACAGTATTCACATAAAACTTTGGGGCTTGGTTAGGAGTCTGAAAATCAGAGCAATGTTATTTAAAAATAAGAAAAATTATACATTTATTTAAAAAAAAAAACTTTATGGGCTATATAAATAGATCATCTACAAAACATTTATTCAAAGAAAAAATGAGTGTATAATGTCCCTTTAAGCTTGTTATCATTGTTGGTTATAACACACTAAAACATTCTCAGATTGTCTGGCTCCTGTATTATTAGTCTCTAAACCTCTCTTTTGCCTATTCTTTAGCTGATACACTTCAAAGATTAACATATGATTTGGTGAGACTTAAGAGGTTGTTTGACATATATTTATAACATTTTTATATACAACAATAGAAAGGATGATCTTAGTGCAATTAATCAACTGGGTATTTAGTTTGTTGTGAAACCTAACTCTTCACTCAGCAAATTGACACACAATGGTACCACCCAGGTATTGGGTGAGAAATTTGAAGTCCTGTAAGTGGTACTGCCATGACACATCGATTATAAAAAATAAATCTGCTTTGATATCAATTTATGTTGGTCACTTCAGGTGTTACAAAATAGAGTGTATGCACTTGAGATAAAATACAGGCACACCGGGGCAATGTGACAGCATTGGAAATAGACATAACTTTGAGTTTAGACTAAGTGCTATTGCATTGTGTGTTGTTATCATACATGTGTTGGTGAATATGCAAATCTATTGTATTGTTTTTACTGTGTTAAATGTATCAAATTCGCATTTTTTGTGGAGGGGGGTGGGAGCGGGGGGGCCTTCTTGGATTCTTTCACCTGGGCCCTCTGGTTTCTAGTTACGCCTCTGCTTATTATACTCTATTTTGTGTAATTTTCCATTTTCTAGTAATATATTGAGGACAAATGTGCGCTTTCCCAGCACCAGGACGAAACAATGTCCCTTTAAATAATAATCCTACGTGAGTTCAGGAGCGTGCAAGTGTCTTTAGCCATCTGGCAGCAGTGTTTGCAACATTGTTTATAGCAATGTTGTACATAGTTGCTAACACTGCTGCCATAGACAGCTATATGCATGCTCACACTCCTTAGCCTACCTAGATTTACTCTTCAACATAAGATTTCAAGAGGAACATAGCAAATGTGATAAAAGAAATAAATTGGAAAGTTGTTTACAATTGCATGATCTGTCTGAATCAAGAAAGTTTAGATTTGATTTTACTGTCCCTTTAACCTCTTCAGGACGTTATATGCTATGCTGAAAACGTAAGGCTTTAAGGACGTTATGGAACAACTGGGTGACTTACCAAGCAACGCAGGCAGTCACCCAGGAGCCAATCAACGCCATTGGAGTCACGTGATCGCATTGACGATCATGTGACATCCTGTCTAAACTTTTGTTAACATTCTGATCTTGGACAATTGCCCTAGTCCTGAAGGGGGTTAATATTTAACCCTTTTGCTACCAGAAATTTCAGAGAAAAACTTTCCTAAATTACCGGAGAATTATTTAGCATTTTTGCTAATATACATATATATTTCTTAAAAGTAGACATCCCAAGGTATTGATCTAAGGCCATTTTGGTATATTTCATGCCACTATTTGCCCGCCAAATACGATCATATTTTTTGCAAACTTTGGGTCTCTGAAATTATATACACATGACTACTACAGTCATAAGACTCAGAGGCCGATTTATCACAGCCCGAATGGGGCCGTAAACCCCTGTTTCCGTGCGAGCCTTTAGGCTCGCCGGAAACAGGAGTTAAGAAGCAGTTGTCTTAAGACCGCTGCTCTTCAACTCTTATGCCTCCTCTGAGGCAGCGGACATCAATCCGCCCAATCGGGTTGATTGACACCACTTGCTAGCGGCCAACTGGCCGCAAATTTGCAGGGGGCGGCATTGCATAAGCAGTTCTTTAGAACTGCTTGTGCATTGATAAATGCTGTTGGCATTTATCAATGTCTGGCGGACATGATTCACTACAGCGGATCATGTCCACCAGACACTTGATAAATCATCCCCAATGACTGTAAAAGCTTCTCTCAGAAACAGCAGACATGCATGGCATTGCCATAGGCTTTTAAGGATTAGAAGGCCTCACTTGGCACCACACTTCTGAATTTCCCGGCAGTCAAGGGGTAATTCAATTAGCTTGTAAAAGTAATATTTGCTGTATTGTAGAAATTACCCTCCCACCCCTGATCTCTCCCAAACGACTCTCTTCCCTCCCACCCCGCACTGGGAGTGTAGTGATCCCTTCTCACCCCCCCTGCCCCCCCCCCCCCAACAGCTCTTTAACCTCCACCTCCCACTGCTACCTGCCATGTTTGTTACTGGCAACTAGTCTGCCAGTAACAAACATTTGTTTCTTTTTTTCTTTAATTTCTTTTTCCTTTTTCTATTTTTCTTTAGTAAAATAAAAATAAAAAAATTCTATAGTGTAGTGAAGCCACTCCCATGATCCTGTATCATAAGGTCCCATCCCTCACTCTCCCGTGCCTAAAATTCTGTCCATAGTGTAGGGAACCCCACCCCACCTTCGCTGGGCTGCCCACCAGTTTCCCTCCTTCCGCTCCCACTCGGCACCATGGAGGATCGTCGCAAAGAGTTACAAAGACAGTGTCATTCTCTGTAATGATCGTTGATCTGGCTTCAATTGGTAAGGGAGCACGATTAGTGCTCCCTAAGCATATTAAGGTAGATGCCTTCTGCCCCCTGGATGCGATTCCAGATGTCTAAGCTGACAGCGGGGACCACAACATGCACCTCAGTGTTTAACATATGCAAGGTACTGTGTAACGTAATACCTATGTAATATGGCGCAAGGGGTTAAAGGGTCAATATATGAATAAGCAATGGTAGGTGCAAACTTCATTATTGATAATAGTTTGTCAAATTAATTCAAAATATCAATTGGGTATTTTCTGCGCCGGCTATATTAGTGTTAAAGAGCAATCTGTGCAGATTTCTGTGTTGCACTATAACACTAATATATACGGCTCCAAAAATAGCCGATTGCTGCTACCTGCAGTCTTTTTTGGAATTTGCTTGACAAACGAATATCCAATTGATGAATTTTGCACATACCTAGTTCCCACCAACATATTTTACATGTCAGGTAGAAGTCTGAAGCATAAAAAATTGAATTCTTACCATTTTTTTTTACAACTTCTTTTTATTGAAGGATTTATAAATCATATAGAGCATGACATTTCCATACATATAGCATAGTCTTGACACAAAACAAGCAATGCCATTCCATAAACATATTAGTAGAAAATCATCAGCATCATTAGATATTACAGATCTATTTGCATATTCCAAGTTTTCCTTCATTTAAACAACTATTTATAAGTAATAACAAGTAACATAAAAAACTCTTAGTAATTGAGTAGGATCATAGTTTACCTGAGGGACCTTAAACAAGGCATAAGGAGGTGGAAAGCAAGAGACTTCCGATCTACGTGAGATTAGCAAAATTAGCGACGGGGCCCAGACAGAAAAGGAAAAACAAAAAAAGGGGGGGGGGGGCGGGTGCAGGACAGAGGGAAAGTGAAACAGAGGCAAAAACATTAGACCATTCTCCCCTTAAAGCCTCTTCCAGAATTCTTACCTTTTAATATGTATGGAGATTTAGCAACATGTTTATCTCCATGAAGAACTTCAATAATTAACCCTTCAGTGGCACTCCCATACATGCGGTATCTCATCAGAAAGGAGCCATCATTCCTATCCAGAGGATCAGGAACATGAATCCTGGTGAATTCTTTGGAAGAGAGTGATTTTATCACAACTTTAAAGGTTTTGTTACCTATAAAAAAAAAAAAATTACAAAACATTGAAATCCATCTAAAATTTATTTTTCTGACACTTCAGCCAATCACATAATTCCTGAACTATTATTGTTAGTAATAACACACTCCCAAGTGCTTATTGGCTCAAGAAACATCACACACAGAGTCTCCTAGTCAAGCCCAGATATCTACTACCTATCAGACATTTAAAGCATTATTAGTGCCCTGAGTATTATTAAAATCTATAAACATGCAGCGGATGTAAGCGCATGTATTCTGAATACGGATAGATATGCGAATCCAGCAATCCACTATCTGTTAGACACTTATGGAAACAACAGTGTTTTAGATATTATTTAAAAATCTATAACATACCAAGAATATAAGCGCATGTAATTTGAACACGTCGATAAATACAAGGCTAGTAACATACTACCCGTTCACTTATGGAAATAATAGCGTTTCAGATATTATTTAAACACAGATATAAGCACTAACATCTCGAACACTCATACAAATGCCAACCCAGTAATTTATTACTGGTTAGATACTCAAGATAACTACGATGCTCTCAGGTATTGTGCAATCCTAAATATACTTCGGATGTGAGCGTAGGTAATTTGACCATATACAGAAACGCTAGTATGGTAATTTATTCCAAGTTGGACAGGGGCGGACTGATCAGCCGGGCAAATAGGACCTGAACCGAGGGCCCAGCATGTAGGGGGGCCCACAAATTGCATCTCCATGGGTCCTGGTGTGCTGCTTAAGCTGGGGTTGATAGCTACCCTATAATTACCTAAGGAGTTAAGTGTGTGTTTAGTGGAGGCCCTGGCCCCAGAGTGGGTGCCTTGTGTCTGGATGTGGTGTTTGTTGCTCGGGGGCCCTAAAATGTGGGGGGCTCCTGTCGGGGTCTGTCACTGTGAGGGCCATAGAGTGGGAGGTCTGGCCCTGGAGGTTGGGGTCCTGTCTTTTGTCCTGGACATTGGTGGTTCTGGCCCTGGAGGTTGGGGGGCCTGTTGGGGGGCAGGGTAGGGAGGCTACCATATTTATTTGCATAAATATGAATACATTTGGGTCAGTGTGAGACAGTGGGGGCCGGTCCCTAATGTTTGCCCGGGGCCCTGATTTTTCTCAGTCCGCCGCTAAAGTTGGATATTTAAGGCAATAGGATTAAGATCACGCAAATTTATAAGCTAACTGATCAGTTAAGCTGTACCTTAACTCACTGTATTTAACAACTAGAATCCTCAGCGATACTAATCACGTGACAAATGGAGTATCATATGATTACCGACCGTTGTCTATATTTTTCTGTAAAGACTTGCTACAGTTAACTATACAATATTAGAATCTCCAATATAAATACTGGGTATGAACCGAGTATCCTTTGAATATATGAAGTATTAAGCTGTCAAGCATAGCAATTCTACATTAGGAGGTATTATAAATACTACTTTAGTAACTGTAGCGAGTCTAAATGCACTTCCTTATGTTGTGCCTTTAAAGCAACAGTACAGTCAACTGAAGGGTCATAATACAGTTAACCCAAGTTATATAATCACCTATAGCTATAAGCTGACACTTTATTCACCATTAACAGCAATAACAATGATATCACAACTAACCTTTTCGAGAGCCCCTTAGGGCCAATATACAACTATATATATCCTGACTATGGATTAACACCGACATCCTAGGCCAGGAGTGTGTGTATGTATGTATATATATATATATATATATATATATATATATATATATATATATATATATCTCTGTCAACATATTTTGATAAAGCATTACAGTGCATTGATACTCTCGACCTTTAATCTCCCTGTGTTTTTAGATTTTAGAGTTGTTTATGTGTGTATGTGAATTATTTTGTTTTAATCATCTTAATAAAGGTTACATTTTAATTAAAGCATCATTCCTCCTCTTCCCCCCTGTCTAATCTGCTTCTCTTTAATAGCCTTTTTAGAAAAGTGAGTGCTACACAAGTGTACACCAGCATCAGTCTTACACTGATATTTTTGTGTTTCGTATACCCGGTACACAGCACCTATGCTCTCTACATTATTATAATGTTATGCCTATAAATTTTAGACAAATAACAGACATCTATGTAACCAAGATAAGCATTCCTAACCCACTCATCCGAGTAGTGCCATTCCCCCCTCTTATCCGAGTAGTGCCATTCCCCCCTCTTATCCGAGTAGTGCCATTAGTACCCCTGTTTCTTCCCCCCACAAAAAAATCTGAATTAAATAAAAAAAAAAAAATCTATTTTATTTATTTATTTAAAATCATTGATTTATCCCCCCTGCTAATGACAATTCTGACCTGATACAGGTGTCATTCCAGAGAGAGAATTTGGAAGGTACCAAAAAGAAACATCTTTGAGCAGATTGGTTTGCAGCTGGCCTGACATAATCTACACAATGTAATGATACCCTAAAGCCTACTGCCTTGGGTACTGACCTTGTTTATCTAGGCACACTTACATAACTGCAAGCATGATGTTTTTGGGCATAATGATCAGGACACCCTCTAGCATGTTGGCACACTTTAAAGGAATATGGAAGTGATTAATTGATTTTAACCATATGGGGTTAAGTTAAGGGGAAATAAAAAACAAAAATTCTCTTTTATGATTCAGATAAAGTAAAAAAACAAACAAAAAAAAAACGTCTCATTTACTTCAATTATGAAATGTAGTTTGTTCTGTTGGTATCCATTGCTGAAAAGCAGGTAGTAATGCTTAGGGTATGCAGGTGTCAATTTTTTAAGAAAAAAAATTTGTTGGATTTCGTGTCCCTTTAATTACGTATTTTTGCCACACAGAGAAGATTAAACACATAGTAAAAGTCAACTCCAGACCGGCAATGAACTACTGCCAATTAGAAGTGTTGAATGCGCAGAGTGATAAATCAGTGGTCAAGAATGCCAGTTAATTGTCAGTCTAGAGTTGACTTTATGTATTCAAACCCTTTGTGTGAGTTACAGTGTCTCTTACTTAAAGGGACATTAGCGGAGTACAACTACAGTAACATAGTTAATACTCACCAACCATACTATTATTTTGCCTGCATCTCTTTTCAAAGCTATTCCCTTATTTACTCATATTATCAAATTGTCTTCGTTCTCTTGGTATCTTTATTTGAAAAGCAGGAATGTAAGCTTAGGAGCTGCTCAATCTTTGGTTCAGCACCTGGGTAGCGCTTGCTGATTGGTATCTAAATGTAGCCACTAATCAGCAAGCTCTAGTCGCTACCCAGGAGCTGAACCAAAAATGGACCGGCTCCTAAGCTTACATTACCTTTTCAAATAAAGATACCAAGAGAACGAAGAAAAATTGATAATAGGAGTAAATTAGAAAGTTACTTAAAATTGCATGCTCTATCTGAATCATGAAAGTTTAATTTGGACTAGACTATCCCTTTAATGCAGTAATATATTTAGAGATACAAATGCAAGTACAGTACATAGAAATGTTTATTATGTGTTTGCAGCTTCTGTTTTATCAATATCTTGGTTAACAAGAGCATAAATATCATCTCACATAAAGGGCCATTATAGCAGAAAGTTACGTGTTCTAGTTTGGTAATTTAATTTTAAACACAAAGAGGTGCAGAGTTGCAAAATTACATGCTCTACTGAATTAAAGCATTTGTTTTTTAACTATAATGGCCCTTTAAATGCTATCGCGTAATAAGTGGCTTAAAGGGACAGTCTAATCTAAATTAATGATTCAGATAGGGCATGTAATTGTAAACAACTTTCCAATTCACTTGTGTCATCAAATTTGCATTGTTCTATTGGTATTCTTTGTTGAAAGCTAAACCTAGGTAGGCTCATATGCTAATTTATAAGCCCTTGAAGGCAGCTTCTTATCTAACACAGTTTACAGTTTTTTCACAGCTAGAGGATGTTAGTTCATGTGTGCCATACAGATAACATTGTGCTCATGCCCGTGAAATTACTTATGAGAGGGCACTGATTGGAATGCAAGTCTGTCAAAATAACTGAAATAAGGGGGCAATCCGCAGAGACTTAGTTACAAGGTAATCACAGAGGTAAAAAGTGTGTTGGTTATGCAAAACTGGGGAATAGGTCATTTTTAAACAATAATAAATTATTTAGTACATTTTAAGCAGCAACTTTTGCCAAATACCAACAAACCTAAAGGATTGTGAAAAACTAATCTCAGGTCTAACCATCCATGATTACTTTGCATTATTCTCCAAAAGAAATGAGATCTTCACAGACATTTTAAAACACATACACAAAATACCAATACAGATATTCTATGTATTTTTTCTGCTTTAGATGGGAATCTTTAAAGCTGCGGTATAATGCAGAATACAACACAGTTTGGGGCAAGGCTGCCACGTAAACGACAACATGTTAAGATAAACAGCCTGTCACTTGGTACATTACTGTTATTATGTACAGAGCTGCACAGGCCGCAGCCCCCACACCGGCATCCGAGGAATCCGGGAATGAGGAAATACAGCGAGCAGCAGAGGGAGGAGCCAGAAGTCTCCCCGTTGCTCGCTTACCTAGTGTGATGCATCACTGAGCTCAGCGCTTTGGCGTGAAGGTGATCACTTACCTGGGGAATGGGTGAGGTTGTGCCCGCTGCTGCTCACTGCCTGGATGTAGAAGTATCTGACGGGCAGCACAATGTCAGCATTCAACCCCGGCCCCCACACCAGGCTTCTGGTCGCATTCACATCAGCAGCACTGGCATCCAGCAGGATCACGGCCAGAGAGACCACTAGCAGCCAGCACAGGCCTGTGTGAGAGCTCGGGCACGACCGAGCCATCCCCGCTGCCAGCATCACGTACTTCCCGGTACAACAAGTGCTGCTTCCTCCGGCTACTTTATAAAGTCATTCAAAAGTTTTACAGGCAAAATAGTGAGGAAATCTGTCCGCCTGTGATTGGTGGGCTGTGTGACCAATGAGAGTGGGCAGGCTGCCATGAACCACTTACAGACTATGTATAAGAGCCCAGCTACCCAGACCAAGCTGAGAGAGGATGGGGACATGATTTTATATACTGTATATATTTATTTATTTTTTATTCTAATCGAAACATCTGAGTTTATAATTTAGAACACTTCACTCAGATTTTACCTTCTAATCAATGCACCATATGCAGTTATTGCAGTCACAAAGCTGGTTATTTTGAAGAAATCTCCCTATACAAAATATACCCTATATTAGAGCTCCTTTTAATAACAACTATTACTATTCAGCTGCCGATTTGAAAAAGGTGATTTGAGTCCCATTGGGAGAAAGGTGCTATGTAAATACTAGTTATTATTATTATTATAACTATGACCTCTTTTTAGATTGGCATTTTTTTGTGTGGCCCCTATTACTAGAATATAATCCAAAAAAAAACCTTGTCAGACAGTTCTAGGATTTGTTTTTATATACATCTATACCAAACGTCAGGTGATTATTCAACCTTCGTGACAATTGCTACTCAGTATCACTAACGGTGAGACTCACTGTTAAAATCCATATACTTTCTGTGTTGGCTCCTACCCTGAGCGTGGCGATGAGTAGCGCCCAAACACTATATTCTACACGCAATGTACCAACTAATTTGTTTGACTCGTACAGACACATACACACTCATGTATACACATACACACTCATGTATACACAGACACATAAGTACGCACTCCTGTATACACACACGTATACACACACAGACACATTCGTACACACTCACACATACACACAGACACATATACGTACACACTCACGTAAACACAGAACATACGTACACACTCACGTAGACGCGTACACACAGACACATATATATGTACGCACTCACGTATACGCATACACATACGTACACACTCACGTATACACATACACAGAGCCCAGGTGTCCCATTACATTAATGCAAATTTTATCTACATTCATTTTCCTTTATGAACATGGTTGTGTAAACACTGTAAAGAGATAAAGTAATTGAGTCAAACCAAAAGTACATTTGAAGAATATTATCTGTTATTTGTAGAGCGCCAACAGATTCTGCAGCGCTTAAAGGGATAGTCTATTCCAGAATTTTTATTGTTTAAAAAGATAGATAATCCCTTTATTACCCATTCCCCAGTTTTGCATAACCAACATGGCTAAATAAATATACTTTTTACCTCTGTGATTACCTTGTATTTAAGCCTCTGCAAACTGCCCCCTTATCTCAGTTCTTTTGACAGACTTGCATTTTAGCCAATCAGTGCTGACTCATAAAAAACTCCACTGGAGTGAGCACAATATTATCTATATGGCACACATGAACTAGTGCTTTCTAGCTGTGAAAAACTGTCAAAATGCTCTGAGATAAGAGGCGGCCTTCAAGTGCTTAGAAATTAGCGTATGAGCCTACCTAGGTTTAGTTATCATCAAAGAATACCAAGAGAACAAAGCAAATTTGATGATAAAAGTAAATTGGGGAGTTGTTTAAAATTGCATGCCCTAACTGAATCATGAAAGTGTAATTTTGACTTGAGTGGAGAAGGGGAATACAGCACTCAGCACCAAATACTCCAAATTGATCTGATATGCAGATTAAAGGCTGAAACATTCGTATCCAGACACAGAAAACATCTGACACACCTCGGTTAACTCAAAAAGCCATGATATTTATTCCTTATAGAAACAAAGCTAGCATGCAAATGTCACAGCACATGTGGGGCCCCATTAAAGTGGATTGATAGACCACAGTATGTATGTGTATATAGATTACCGTAGGACATGATATGAGCCACAAAATAACAGAGATACATAGATACAAAGGTTAACGGATAATGTCAACAGATAGTGACTGAGAACACTGAAAGATATATCAATCTTATTATGCAAAGTCCTGATGAAAAGACTTGATGTAGTATATTGCTTAGAGTCTCTAAGTCACTGATAAGGCATTAAAACCTGCTGGTCGAAACTGACATTATCGAGGTAAGAGCGTCCTCAAATATCATTTCGCCTGATATCTCCAATCTCAGCAATTTTCAGCCCGTTATCCTTGAGCAGCACATGTAATTTTAACAAATGCATACAACCTTGTTTGTTGCAGCGTGATCCGGGTATGCTGGGCAAAGAGGCATTCAGGTAAGTGGACCGGGATTCCTCCTCTGGCGTCCTTTCACTCCCAACATGTAACGGTCTGTATCTTTGCTCCAGAGAACACAGGTCAGACTTGAAACGCCGTATGTTCTTAGGCAGGCGTAAGAAATCAGCTTACCGACATACAGAGTTTCAAGTACTTGGACGCGTGTGATAGAGCATTGTCCTGCATGAAAATCATGTTTTTCTTGAAGGATGCAGACTTCTTCCTGTACCACTGCTTAAAGAAGGTGTCTTCCAGAAACTGGCAGTAGGACTGGGAGTTTAGCTTGACTCCATCCTAAACCCGAAAAGGCCCCACAAGCTCATCTTTGATGATACCAGCCCAAACCAGTACTCCACCTCCACCTTGCTGGCGTCTGAGTTGGACTGGAGCTCTCTGCCCTTTACCAATCCAGCCGCGGGCCCATCCATCTGGCCCATCAAGACTCACTCTCATTTCATCAGTCCATAAAACCTTAGAAAAATTAGTCTTGAGATATTTCTTGGCCCAGTCTTGACGTTTCAGCTTGTGTGTCTTGTTCAGTGGTGGTCGTCTTTCAGCCTTTCTTACCTTGGCCATGTCTCTGAGTATTGCACACCTTGTGCTTTTGGGCACTCCAGTGATGTTGCAGCTCTGAAATATGGCCAAACTGGTGGCAAGTGGCATCTTGGCAGCTGCACGCTTGACTTTTCTCAGTTCATGGGCAGTTATTTTGCGCCTTGGTTTTTCCACACGCTTCTTGCGACCCTGTTGACTATTTTGAATGAAACGCTTGATTGTTCGATGATCACGCTTCAGAAGCTTTGCAATTTTAAGAGTGCTGCATCCCTCTGCAAGATATCTCACTATTTTTTTCTTTTCTGAGCCTGTCAAGTCCTTCTTTTGACCCATTTTGCCAAAGGAAAGGAAGTTGCCTAATAATTATGCACACCTGATATAGGGTGTTGATGTCATTAGACCACACCCCTTCTCATTACAGAGATGCACATCACCTAATATGCTTAATTGGTAGTAGGCTTTCGAGCCTATACAGCTTGGAGTAAGACAACATGCATAAAGAGGATGATGTGGTCAAAATACTAATTTGCCTAATAATTCTGCACTCCCTGTATATACACACATAGTACATATACACACAGTACTGTGCAAAAGTCTTAGGCCACCATTAGATTTGTTGTTTTAGCAAAGTTTTAATGAGCATCCAAGTGAATGTAAATTTTGATGCTAAAGTGCCCGGTTTTTAAAAATTCGATTAAAAACAGGGGCACTTTAATTCATAAAAATTTACATTTCACTTGTGTTGTGAAAAAAACCTTACTTTTTAAACTTGACAGCAGCTCCAGCTTCCTCCGGTCGTCGCAAGCCATTTCTGATGTCAGAAATGATGGATAGGTCATCCTCCAATAACGGCTTCCCCCCCGGGGGAATAAGTGCCTGATTTAATGCCGTGATTGGAGGATGCCGGATTCCTCATTTTAGACCCAGGAAGAGGCTTTGCGACGGGTGACAGAAGCTGGAGCTGCTGTGAAGATTAAAAGGTAAGTTTTTTTTTCACAACAGGAGTTAAATGTAAATTTTGATGAATTAAAGTGCCCCTGTTTTTAATTGAATTTTTAAAAACCGGGCATTTTAGCATCAAAATGTACATTCACTTTAAGATACAAACAGAAAACACATGAAATATGTACACAAAATATAAAAAAAACACAATTTTCAGAACAAAATTACTTCTTCAGCACTTCCCAGAGTTCTTTAGATTTAGGTTGACTTTCTTTGTCCAGGTGATCCCATACTGCCTCTATAATATTCAGGTTTGATCTCTGTGGAGGCCGGTCCATGGCTCTCAGTGTTTTATAAGTGTGCTTGGGATCGTTATCATGCTGAAAAATAAAACCATTCCCAATCAGGTGCTTATTCCAGAAGGAATGGCATGATGAATTAAAACCTGTCTGTACCTTTCAGCATTCATAATCCCATCAGTTCCACAATATCTCCAACACCACTGGCAGAAATGCAGCCCTAAACCAGGACAGACCCTCCACCATGTCTCACTGAAGGCCACACACACTCATTCTTCCATCTCTCTCTAACTCTTCTCACATACTGTCGACGATTGGACCCAAAAATTTCAAACTTGTATGTGTCACTCCATAATACTCTTTTCTACTGATCTTCATTCCAATCTTTGTGAGCTTGAAGCAGGGACGTATGTGGCCAGGATTGTCATGACGCCGGCACGCATGCGCATTATGGTCAAACTGTGAAACAGCTGATCCTGTGATGTGGGTTCACTACTTTTACAGGTTCGCTGTTTTCTCGGAACACCGGCATCCGAGGAATCCGCGAATGAGGAAATACAGCAAGCAGCAGAGGGAGGAGCCAGACATCTCCTCCGTTACTCGCTCACCCAGTGTGATGCATCACTGAGCTCATCGCTTTGGCGTGATCACTTACCTGGGGAATGGATGAGGTTGTGCCCGTTGCTGCTCACCACCTGGATGTAGAAGTATCTGGCGGGCAGCACAATGTCAGCATTCAGCCCTGACCCCCACACCAGGCTCCTGATCTCACATCAGCTGCACTGGCATCCAGTAGGATCACGGCCAGAGAGACCACTAGCAGCCAGCACAGGCCTGTGTGAGAGCTCCGGCACGACCGAGCTATCCCCACAGCCAGCAGCACGTACCTCCCGGTACAACAAGTGCTGCTCCCTCCGGCTGCGTTATACAGTCATTCAAAAGTTTCACAGGCAAAATAGTGAGGAAATCTGTCCGCCTGTGATTGTTGGGTTGTGTGACCAATGAGAGTGGGCAGGCTGCCATGAACCAGTTGCAGAATATGTATAAGAGCCCAGCCAGACTAAGCTGAGAGAGGATGTGGATATGATTTATATATATATATATATATATATATATATATATATATATATATAAACACGGAAGGGGACTGCACTCTCATACCGGACCGGGTACACATCCCATAACCCTGCAACATGCTCAGCCCTGGGTGCTCATTGGCACTCACAGGAAGCTGTGCTGTCCCCAGAGTCACAGGCAGTTAACCCCAGACAGTTCTGGGTGCAAGAACCATAGGGAAATTTACAAAACAAATTAATACAACACCCAGAGAAAGTCCAGCACTCACAAGCTCTCAGCTAAGATTTAAAAGCAAAAATGGAAAGGTTAGTTACCGCATCTGGCCAAATGGGACAAACCCAGGTACCTCATCAAGGTCCTTTCCAATACCTGGGACCCTAAAACAGCCACACAATTCAAGCTCTCAAATCAAAACTGGGAACAAGGGAAGGGTGCACAGGCTTATGTAATCACCCTAGACATATACAAAACACGGAATGGGACTGCACTCTCATACCGGACCGGGTACACATCCCATAACCCTGCAACATGCTCAGCCCTGGGTGTTCACTGGCACTCACAGGAAGCTGTGCTGTCCCCAGAGTCACAGGCAGTTAACCCCAGACAGGTCTGGGTGCAAGAACCAGACGCGGTAACTAACCTTTCCATTTTTGCTTTTAAATCTTAGCTGAGAGCTTGTAAGTGAGTGCTGGACTTTCTCTGTGATATATATATATATATATATATATATATATAAATAATTTTTTTCTTCTAATCGGAAACTCTGAATTTATAATTTAGAGCTCTAAATTCAGATTTTACCTTCTAATCAATGAACCATATGCAGTTATTACAGTCACAAAGCTGGTTATTTTGAAGAGCTCTCTTTAAACAAAATATACCCTATATTAGAGCTACTTTTTTCAACTATGACCTCTTTTTAGATTGGAATTTTTTCATGACCCCCTATTACTAGAATATAGTCCAAAACAAATGCCTTGTCAGGCGGTTATAGAATTTGTTTTTATATACATCAGTATACCAAACATCAGGTGATTATTCAACCTTCATGACCATTGCTAATCACTAATGGTTAAACTCTATATACCTTCTGTGTTGGCTCCTACCCTGCGCGTGGCGATGAGCAGCGCCCAAACACTGTACTCTACACGCAATGTACCCTCTAATCTGTTTGACTCATACATGTATGTATATAGCTTTAGCATATCTTAGCCTTTTCACCCTGTTACCCTTCCGAAAAAGTGGTTTCTTGGCTGCTACCCTTCCACAAAGACCATTCCTGATCAAGCTTCTTCGGACTTTAGAAGGGTCAACTTGATATCCCAAAGAAGCTGCCAGATGCTGAGCCAGGTCCTTGCTGGACTTCTTCCGGTCTCTCAAAGAAGAAACTGTAAGAAACTTCTCATCAGTTTTTGAACGTTTTCTTGGCCTTCCAGTCCTTTTTTTTGTCCTTGTGACCTCTGCTGATTTTTCAGATTTCTTTATAACAGATTGAATACTACATCTTGAGTATCCAGTTTGTTAGCTGATTTCCCTTTGAGAGTGGCCTTGCTGATGCAAAAGTATGATTTTATGGGGCCTATGTATGAAGCCGTCTACTTTCCTGCATTCGCCGGCCCAATACTCTCGCCTAAGCTCGCCTACCATCGCTGCCGCGGACCTGAATACATTCGCCAAAGTTATCAAGAAAGCTGTCAAGAAGCTCCGCACCAAGTACGGGGTGATGAGCAGCGAACTAACAGTCATCGATCTCGCTGCTCATCGGCTTATTCGCAGCTTTCTTGCTAGACTGTCACTAAGCACCCACACTAAACTATACTGTTTTACCCCCTAAACCGCCGCTCCTGGAGCCCCCCGCACCTAAATAAAGTTATTACCCCCTAAACCGCCGCTCCTGGACCCCGCCAAAACTATAATAAATATATTAACCCATAAACCACCGCTCCCGGACCCCGCCGCCACCTACATTATACCTATTAACCCCTAATCTGCCACCCCCTATACCGCCGCCACCTATATTAAAGTTATTAACCCCTATCCTGCGGATCCCGGACCCCGCCGCAACTAAATAAATTGTTTAACCCCTAAACCGCCGCACCTGGAGCCCACCGCCACCTACATTACATTTATTAACCCCTATCCTGCCCCCCACTACACCGCCGCCACCTACATTAAACTCATTAACCCCTGAACCGCCGCTCCCGGACCCCACCGCAACTAAATGAAATGTTTAACCCCTAAACCGCCGCTCCCGGACCCCGCCGCCACCTATATTAAACTTATTAACCCCTATCCTGCCCCCCTATACCGCCGCCACCTATATTAAATGTATTAACCCCTAAACCTAAGTCTAACACTAACACCCCCTTAACTTTAATATTATTTTAATAAATCTAAATAAAACTTACTATTATTAACTAAATTATTCCTATTTAAAAATAAATACTTACCTGTAAAATAAACACTAAGATAGCTACAATATAATTAATAATTATATTGTAGCTATTTTAGGATTTATTTTTATTTTTTTATTTTATTTTACACGCAACTTTGTATTTATTTTAACCAGGTACAATAGTTATTAAATAGTTATTAACTATTTAATAACTACCTAGCTAAAATACTTACAAAATTACCTGTAAAATAAATCCTGACCTAAGTTACAATTAAATCTAACACTACACTATCATTAAATTAATTAAATAAATTTATAGTAAAAAAAAAAACACTAAATTACAGAAAATAAAAAAAAGAATTACCAGAAGTTTAAACTAATTACACCTAATCTAAGCCCCCTAATAAAATAATAAAGCCCCCCAAAATAAAAAAAATGCCCTACCCTATTCTAAATTACAAAGTAATCAGCTCTTTTACCAGCCCTTAAAAGGGCTTTTTGCGGGGCATTGCCCCAAAGTAATCAGCTCTTTTACCTGTAAAAAAAAAAATACACCCCAACATTAAAACCCACCACCCACATTACCCCTACTCTAACCCACCCAAACCCCCCTTAAAAAAACCTAACACTAACCCCCTGAAGATCACCCTACCTTGAGCCATGTTCACCCAGCCGGGCCGAATTCTTCATCCAAGCGGGGCAAGAAGAGGTCCTCCATCCGGCCGAAGTCTTCATCCAAGCTGGGCAGAAGAGGTCCTCCATCCAAGCGGTGTCTTCTATCTTCATCCAACCGCGGCTCCATCTTGCAGACCTCCGACGTGGAACATCCTACTGGCCCGACGACTACCCGGCGAATGAAGGTTCCTTTAAGGGATGTCATCCAAGATGGCGTCCCTCGAATTCCGATTAGCTGATAGGATTCTATCAGCCAATCGGAATTAAGGTAGGAAAAATCCGATTGGCTGATTCAATCAGCCAATCGGATTGAAGCTCAATCCGATTGGCTGATCCAATCAGCCAATTGGATTGACCTCGCATTCTATTGGCTGATCAGAACAGCCAATAGAATGTGAGGTCAATCCGATTGGTTGCCTGTAAAATAAAATTTAATCCCAAAATAGCTACAATATAACTATTAGTTATATTGTAGCTATCTTAGGGTTTATTTTATAGGTAAGTATTTATTTTTAAATCAGAATAATTTAGTTAATAATATTAATTTTTATTTAGATTTATTTAAATAATATTTAAGTTAGGGTGGTGTTAGGGTTAGACTTAGGTTTAGGGGTTAATAAGTTTAATATAGTGGCGCGGTGTAGGGGGGGCAGGATAGGGGTTAATAAGTTTAATATATGTGGCGGCGGTATAGGGGGGCAGGATAGGGGTTAATAACGTTAAGATAGGTGGCGGCGGTATAGGGGGGCAGGTTAGGGGTTAATAAATTTAATATAGGGGCGGCAGATTAGGGGTTAATGGGTATTATGTAGGTGGCGGCGGGGTCCGGGAGCGGCGGTTTAGGGGTTAATATATTATAGTTGCGGCGGGGTCCGGGAGCGGCGGTTTAGGGGTTTGTAAGTTTATTTAGTTGCGGCGTGGTCCGGGAGCGGCGGTTTAGAGGTTAATAAGTATAATGGTGGCGGTGTAGGGGGGGACAGATTAGGGGTGTTTAGACTGGGGGTCATGTTAGGGTGTTAGGTGCAGACGTTCCCATAGAAATCAATGGGATATCGGGCAGCAGCGAACATGAGCTTTCACTGCTGTCAGACTCCCATTGATTCCTATGGGATCTGCCGCAGATTGAAAACCAGGTACGCTGGGCCGGAAAAGTGCAGAGCGTATCTGCTAGTTCTTTGATAACTAGCAAAAGCAGTCAGATTGTGCCGAACACAAGGAGTGACGTAAGAATCGATCTGTGTCGGACTGAGACCGGCGGATCGTAGCTTACGTCACTATATTCTACTTTTACCTGTCTCTAGCCTTTGATAACTAAGGCGAATCAGCCTTGCCACAAATACGCTGTGGAATTCCAGCGTATTTGCGGTTGACGGCTTGATAACTAGAGGCCCTTGTATGTCAAATTCTGTGATCTTGGGCATTTTGAATGGAATGATGTGATTGAAATTTGGTCTTATTAGCAAGCTTCCAATGAATTAAACTCATACCACATGTGTTTGTAATGTCCAAGCATGTCTTGCATAAACCTAGTGTAATAGATCTTTCACAGCAGTTATTTTGATGTGAAATAGTAGGACAAATACAAATGTTATCAATGACATTAATTAGGGTTCCATTTAGATTTACGAGAGCCAGGTTCCTGCTATTGCTCAAGTGTAAGGGTAGGTCACACTAAATTCTTGCCACTTTAGCCTATATAAGCTGTTTCTTCTATTTCTTTCTTTCTTTCTATTTTTTAATACTGCATACAAATGTCCTGTATTTTCTGGTTGTATTCTAATAAATAGACTGAGAAATAATTATACCATTGCTTAAACAACAGATCTAATGGTGGCCTAAGACTTTTGCACAGTACTATAAATATAGGCATAAAAAGCTTTCAGTGGATAAAAGTTTTAACTAGCTATTTATTCAAAGAATTATAAAATTATTCTAAATGTACCCAAAAAAGTAAAATATTATTTATCAAACCCAAAAAAATTGTAGCTTTCTAACTGTAGAAAAGAAGATCTCAAAATTTGTTTATTGGCATCCTCTGATTCAGCTGAGATAACATATGTATATATTTTGAAATATTTTTGATAGTTTTAAGGTTTGTATCTGCAGCTATGTATACCATGTTTTAAAATGAGGCAATAGGGTATCTCTCATTTGGTATAGCATAACTGCCCAAATTCTCAAAAATTTAAAGTAGACAACCCAAGGTATTGATCAAGACCCATTTTGGCATATTTCATCTGACCATTTGGCAGACAGATGTATGCAAAAATTTAAATTTTTGCAAACTTTATTTTTCTCATGGAAATTATTTATATATAATTTGTGCAGTCATAAGACAAACACTTGCAAAAGCTTCTCTAGGATCCCCTGTATTCAAAATGAGCAGACTTTATGGGTTTACCATTGGTTTTGGTAATCAGAAGGCAGCTAATTGCACCTACGCACCACACTTCTAAAAGAGGATTTTTAGACACTTTAAGGCAAAGGGTGCAAGGCCCATTTAAAATGACATAATGGCTCAAATTCTCAAAATTTACCAGCAAAACTATATTTATTTATAAAGTAGATAATCCAAGTAATTGATCTAGGCCCATTTTGGCATATTTCATGTGACCAGTTTGCAGTCAGATGTGTACCAAATGCAAACTTATAAAAATATCTTCAACGGGTTTCTCGCTGAAATTATTTATACATTATTTGTGCAGCCATAAGACAAATGGTTAAAACAAATCTCTGGGATCCTCTTTGTTTATAAATAGTAGGCATGTATGAGCTTGTCATTGGTTTTGTTAATTAAAAGGCCGCTCTTGGATGCCCTTCATGTCTGCATTGTTACATTTTTTAAAGCTGTTTAATAAATGGTGTTTTTATTTAATAGACCTAAGAGTGCCGCACCTTTCATTGTGCCTAGTAACCCAAGGTATTGATCTAGGCCCATTTTGGCATATTTCATGTGACCAGTTTGCAGTGAGATGTGTACCAAATGCGATCATTTAAAAAAAAAAAAAATCATTAACTTTTTCACAAACTTTGGGTTTCTCACTGAAATTTAACACAGTGGGGTTAACAACTCTTTCCAACTTTAACACAGTGGGGATAGCATCCCACCAGAGAAGAATATATACCTCATAACATAGACAATATAATTTGATGCTTGTCTAATGTATGATGCCCATAGTAAGTCCCCAACATTTTCTTAACTCTGCAATATTTGTTGGGATCCAATTATAGTTTTGTAAATCTGTAGGAGATTTCAGGGTCAAGCACTGCTCTGTGTAAAGGTGTCTCTGGCAAGCAATTTCTTCCAAAATAGCATCTGAAATTTTTTTTTTTTTAAAAATCTGCTAAATTAAAATTGACTATGTCTACATTGATGCCAGCAGACTAAGTAAAAATTTACACTTTTCTATGCCTCCTCAACATTATAAATTCTTTTTGCCATTTTGCCAAATCAATAGTATATAATTTGCCATAACAAACCCAAAATATGGTAGTGTAATATAGTACAGATTACTTCTGTGCTCTCTCTCCCTAAAATAATTCCACTATACAATTTTAAAAAATTACAAAGCTTATTTTTTAATACATTTTTTTATTTATTATTTTTTTGCTTCCCTTAGTGGGTCATCCAATTACTGGACAATAACAGGAAATCGGCATCAGCAAGATTCCCAATGGTCAGCAGAAGAAAAAAAAAAACATAATAAAAGACTGCGGACAATAAATCTATAAGTGACAAGTAATAAATCTATAGATGGCAAATTTTTCAGGATAGAATATGCGTTATTCTTAGTATATAGTACAGGGCAGTATATATAGATGGAGACTATTATCAATATAAACTATTATATCAGAAAAAAATAAAATAGCTTTGAAAAAAGCTGTTGGTACATTGATGCCAATTTATAGATTCCTGGATAGCAATATTTGGTATGCTCAGTAAATATCTATCTATCTATCTATATATATGTATATATATAGTTCCGGACAGAAAGCGCACTCCACAGGTCTTGAGTAGAAGAATAGTCAGTCACTTTATTGTGAACGTTTTCGATTTTAACAAAACCGTCCTCAGACAAACAGGACGGTTTTGTTAAAACCGAAAACGTTCACAATAAAGTGACTGACTATTCTTCTACTCAAGACCTGTGGAGTGCACTTTCTGTCCGGAGCTATTATTATTATTTAGCTGCACCCAAGGCTGTTGTCCCTATTATTCAGCGGGTAGCCCTGTATGCCCACAGGAATCTGCTACCATGGATAACAAATGCAAAATAACTCACCACACAGTAATAGATTAAATGGCAACACCTCTCTCAGAGGATAACCCAATAAAAATTGGAAAACTGTTATCTTGAGAATCACCTGAGGATCTATGCCAATAACTATAATATACTGTACTGTAAGGCAATATAACAGGTAAGTACATGCTTAACAATTTACACTCTAGTTACAATAAACAACTCCCCAGCCAGAGGGTAGCACCAATATTACAAAAAAGGTTTCTGCTACCATGGTAATATTTGGGGATCTATGTTTATGTGATACTAGACGCGTAATCACAGCCGTATTAAGAACCACATAGTTGTAGCAAACAAGATGAATCTTATGCAATATATTGTTAAAAGGCACATCTGTTCCACTCCGGCATTTATTCAAGCAGCAGTGTGTAATGTTCATTACATTTCATTATCCCCAGAAAGTACATTCCATTTTAGGGTATTTAGACTCGTAAGTCCGTAAATACGTTACAGTAACTTGTTGGCATCAGGAATCCTCCTCCTTTAGGTTCCTTTTTAGATGGTTTAATCCGGAGGCAGTGCCTGCTTCCTTCTGTGGCTACGAGGCTGTGTTTGCAGCGTGCATCGAGTAAACTCAGGACCCGGTTCTCAGCTGTGAAAATTGACGTCACACGCCAACGGCCGTTTCACCCCCCACGTGACCAAACGTCATTGGGGCTTTCTCAGGGCGTATACTTTAGAGTTCCATATGTGTTCCTTTTAAACACAGCCCGTGATTTGGATTGGTGAACGTATCTTTGGGGAAGTTATAACAGTATACATTTTATTACTTAAAGAAAACAAACAATACTTTGATTCTTGCATCAACAACATGTTAAGCAAAATTACTTAATAGTGATATACTTTATCAACTTGGCTAGTTCTGTATTAATGCAAAGGTCATTT
Source organism: Bombina bombina (assembly GCF_027579735.1). NCBI lineage: Eukaryota > Metazoa > Chordata > Amphibia > Anura > Bombinatoridae > Bombina > Bombina bombina. The sequence goes on along the minus strand of NC_069501.1, from coordinate 1,151,900,256 downwards.
GCACATATATATACATTTCAAGAATTATTTCCACTAGAGCAGTGTGTGCGAAACGAGCACCGAGAGGAAGAAGCAGGTTAGAGACTCATAGTAAAGTTGCAAATTGCAAAGAGGCTATATACCGTTATATGTAGCCCACATATGTAACACCTATAGTGCTAAAAAATCAATTTTATAGAAAGGGGGCAAAATCTAATTTTTCATTTAATCCCTTTGGTGACAAGGTTTTTAACCTATATATCTATGCCACTTCTTTTTTAAGTAGCAAATTATCGATGTCACCACCTCTACCATGTAGTGAGCATCTTTCAATGCCTATTACTTTCAGATCATCTACGGAGCAGTTATGGCATAGTTTGAAGTGTAAAGCTATGTTACTATTTATAGTTCCTTCTTTTGCATTGGAAATGTCATTACGGTGTTCTGTTATTCTGTCTTTCAAAATTCTCTTAGTTTTACCTGTATAATAAAGTGGACACGGACAGTATAAAAGATATATTACATTATCAGATTTACAATTGATAAATTGTCTGATTTCATATATTTTTTCCCCTTTGCTAAACTGTCTGTTTTTTACAATGAACTTGCAGAAAACACAATTTCCACATTGAAAACAACCTTGTAACTTCTGTCGTTTTTCTAACCAATTTTGTGCTATGGGGTTGCGTGTAAAGTCGCTCTTAACCAATTTGTCTTTTAAATTGGGAGCTCTATGTGCAACCAGTGATGGAAAATCACCCACCACACTCTTAACATTCTCATCTGAGAGTAGAAATTGCCATTTGCTTTTTAATATCTTACGAACTTGATTCCAGTGTCCATTATACTCAGTAATAAATCTTACCCTGTTATCTGTTTTTTTCTCTTTTTTCTCAAACAAAAGAGAGTCTCTATTAGTTTTAAGAGCCTGATTCATAGCGTATTTTACATTACGTCTTGAATAGCCTCTTGCTTTAAATCGATTAGCCATTTCTTGTGCATATGTCTTATACTTATTCTTACTGGAACAATTTCTCCGAAGTCTAAGAAATTGTCCAGTAGGGATCCCTTTAATAAGGGACGGTGGATGGTGGCCAGAAGTAAGTAGTAATGTATTAGTTGCAGTATTTTTTCTGTAAATTTCTGTAGTAAGCTTGTTGACTTCTTTTTTAATTTTTATATCTAAAAATGGTAACTCAGATGTATTATATTCACATGTAAGGAAGATGTTAAATTTATTTTTATTTAAATTGGAAACAAATTCTTTTAGAAGGTCCACGGACCCTCTCCAAAGTATAAATATGTCGTCCACATATCGACGCCATATTAATACTGAAGAGGCCATCCATTCATTAAATTCTTCAAAGACAGTAAGGAGTTCCCATAAGCCTAAGTGTAGACATGCGTATGAAGGAGCACAAGTCGCCCCCATCGCCGTACCTCAGACAATTTATCAATTGTAAATCTGATAATGTAATATATCTTTTATACTGTCCGTGTCCACTTTATTATACAGGTAAAACTAAGAGAATTTTGAAAGACAGAATAACAGAACACCGTAATGACATTTCCAATGCAAAAGAAGGAACTATAAATAGTAACATAGCTTTACACTTCAAACTATGCCATAACTGCTCCGTAGATGATCTGAAAGTAATAGGCATTGAAAGATGCTCACTACATGGTAGAGGTGGTGACATCGATAATTTGCTACTTAAAAAAGAAGTGGCATAGATATATAGGTTAAAAACCTTGTCACCAAAGGGATTAAATGAAAAATTAGATTTTGCCCCCTTTCTATAAAATTGATTTTTTAGCACTATAGGTGTTACATATGTGGGCTACATATAACGGTATATAGCCTCTTTGCAATTTGCAACTTTACTATGAGTCTCTAACCTGCTTCTGCCTCTCGGTGCTCGTTTCGCACACACTGCTCTAGTGGAAATAATTCTTGAAATGTATATATATGTGCAAATGACCTTTGCATTAATACAGAACTAGCCAAGTTGATAAAGTATATCACTATTAAGTAATTTTGCTTAACATGTTGTTGATGCAAGAATCAAAGTATTGTTTGTTTTCTTTAAGTAATAAAATGTATACTGTTATAATTTCACCAAAGATACTTTCACCAATCCAAATCACGGGCTGTGTTTAAAAGGAACACATATGGAACTCTAAAGTATACGCCCTGAGAAAGCCCCAATGACGTTTGGTCACGTGGGGGGTGAAACGGCCGTTGGCGTGTGACGTCAATTCTCACAGCTGAGAACCGGGTCCTGAGTTTACTCGATGCACGCTGCAAACACAGCCTCGTAGCCACAGAAGGAAGCAGGCACTGTCTCCGGATTAAACCATCTAAAAAGGAACCTAAAGGAGGAGGATTCCTGATGCCAACAAGTTACTGTAACGTATTTACGGACTTACGAGTCTAAATACCCTAAAATGGAATGTACTTTCTGGGGATAATGAAATGTAATGAACATTACACACTGCAGCTTGAATAAATGCCGCAGTGGAACAGATGTGCCTTTTAACAATATATTGCATAAGATTCATCTTGTTTGCTACAACTATGTGGTTCTTAATACGGCTGTGATTACGCATCTAGTATCACATAAACATAGATCCCCAAATATTACCATGGTAGCAGAAACCTTTTTTGTAATATTGGTGCTACCTTCTGGCTGGGGAGTTGTTTATTGTAACTAGAGTGTAAATTGTTAAGCATGTACTTACCTGTTATATTGCCTTACAGTACATTATATTATAGTTATTGGCATAGATCCTCAGGTGATTCTCAAGATAACAGTTTTCCAATTTTTATTGGGTCATCCTCTGAGAGAGGTGTTGCCATTTAATCTATTACTGTGTGGTGAGTTATTTTGCATGGATCCCCATTGTTATCCATGGTAGCAGATTCCTGTGGCATACAGGGCTACCCGCTGGTAGGGGTGTTGCTAAATAACCACTTTAGCTTTATAAAAGGCTATAGTTTACATCAAGTTAAGCTTTTTCTATGTACTCAATTCACATATTGCAAATTTATAATATTGTATCCATTTATTTGCACATAAAATAAATTTTATTAATACTCATTGTGTGTGTGGTCTTCGCTTAGGGGACCCAGCCGTTGTGTGATTCGCACTGAAGCTGAGAACACCTGTCCTTAATAAATTAAATTATTCACAAACTTTTCCTAACGTGTCATTGACTAAATTATTTTATAAACTTTTTTGGAGTGCTGAATACCCTGACTTTTTGGAGGGGGCACTATTGTGTCCTCTTCGTGTTTCTCTCTGTATCTTGGTAGTAAAGGTATATATATATATATATATATATATATATATATATATATATATATATATATCAGAAAAAATATAGCTTTCATAAAAGCTGTTGATATATTGATGCCAATTTATAGATCAGAAAAAAAAGCTTTGGAAAAAGCTGTTGGTTTAGTGATGCCACAAATAATAAATTAGATTTGAAAAAAGCTGTTGGGTAATTGATGGGTTGTAGATAGCTAGGATCTTGAGAAAGGCCCAGCTTTGGGGCTGAAACACGTTGATGTACATGATATAAGTAGTCACTGCTCGAGTTTACATATAGGGTAAGCCTATTTTCAATTAAGTTTATATTCATATTAGCGTTATTGCACTATGTGATTTTTGATTTTCACAGGTACTGCAATTTTTGGATCCTATTGGATTTCTTATTTACTTTTTTCACTTGATTCACTTTTCTCCAATTTTTTTATTTTTTTTATTTTTATTCATATTTTTGATAACCATCTTTATTTTGATTTTTGATCTCTTGGATACCCCATCATACACAAAGGATTAATTGAATTCACAAGGGCACCGGATCTGTTACACAGGGCATTTGTTAAAGATATCATCACTTATTAAGACTTTTTATATAATTTGGGACTTTTAATACACATTTTTTGTGTTTAAATGTTTTGGTATTCGAATTGTTATATGTACATAGGGTACCCAAGTTTATGTGAATGTAATAAATGTATTTTAATATTATTCTGATACTTTAGCCTATAGCTGACGCTCCCTCTTTCTGTATTTATATTAATTTTTTTGAGTTTTTAGGGGTCTCACTTTGGGAGCTTGTATCTGTTTGGATGTTGGCACTGTATATGCACTTTTAAACACCTGCAATAACCTATTGCAGTGATCACATGACAAGGAACCACTATTACTGGCTCCTTGTGTTGCTATATGCATCCCTGCCTAGAAACATATAATTTTTTATATATAAATATTACATTTTTTTCTGTAGTGATCAATCTCCTCCTCCCCACCTCCCCCCTGTATATGCATGGGGTCACCCTCCCCCTATATTTGTGGGTCCCTTTACCTTCAAACCTACAGTTTCATACTGTAGGGTCTCCCTCTCACTATATTTCTTTTATCATGGCCATGCCCGATCCCTCACTCTCCCTTCCACATGAAGTGCCATAATGTAGGGTCCCACCCCATCCCTCCCAAACATTTTTTTTCTGTTGAATATCAGAGTCAGAATTTTGTGTTTGATTCTGGAGGCCGTGAAGGTATTAACAGAGAGGTTCTGCAGATGTAGAGGGACATGTAAGGAAGATCACCCGGGCAGAGGCATTCTCTATGGATTGTAAAGGAGATAGACGGCAGCTAGGGAGACCAGAGAGGATGGAAGTGTAATAGTTAAGGCAGGAAATGATGAGAGAGTGGATTATAATCTTAGTTGTGCCTTGTGTGAGGAAGTGTCGAATTTTGGAGATGTTTTTAAAGGTGGAAATGGCAGAAGTAGGCCAAAGACTGGATGTGAGGAGTGAAAGAAAGATTTGAGAGGTTGAGGTAATAATGTTATTATCAACAGTTATAGAAAGATGGGGGGGTTCGAGGTTTTCAAAGAAGGGGGGGGATAAGAAGCTCAAATTTTGGAGAGATTTTGCTTAAGGTAGTGGGGGGACATCCAAGATGAAATATGAGATATACAGTTAGTGAGATCAGTTAGGAAGGAAGGGGATAGATCTGGTGCAGAGAGGTAGAGTTAGGTTTCATCAGCATACAAATTATATTGGAACCAATGGGGCTTTATTAGGGAATGTAATGATGATGTATAAATTGAGAAGAGAAGGGGACCAAGGACAGAGCCTTGTGGTACCCCAACAGAAAGTGGTGAAGAAGCAGAGGATGCACCAGAGAAGGCTACGCTAAAAGGTACGGTTAGATAGGTAGGAGGAGAACCATTAGAGGGTTGTGCCACAAATGCGAAATATTGGAGGTTTTGGAACAAAAAAGGATGGTTATCAATATCAAAGGATGCAGACAGATCGAGAAAGATACACAGAGAAAAAAGGCCTTTCGATTTTGCTGTAAGTAGGTCATTAGTAACCTTAATAATGGCTGTCTCTGTGGAGTGTTGAGGCAAAATCCAGATTACAGTGGGTCAAGGAGGGAGTTTAATATGAGGAAATAGGATAAATGTGTATATACTAGCTTTTCCAGAAGTTTTGATGCACAGGGGAGAAGGGAAGGGTGGAAGTTTGATGGGAAAGTTTGATCGAGAGAAGGATTTTTTGAGAAAAAGTGTAACTAGTGCATGTTTAAGAGATGAGGGAAATATACCAGCGCCGAGGGAAAGGTTGAAAATGTGTCTGAGGATAGGGGTAAGGGTAGGAGAGAGGAAGGGGCGTATCTGTGAGGGGATGTGATCAAGGGTACATGTAGAAAGGTGAGAGGAAGATATAAGGGCAGAAACTTCTTCAGTTACAGGAGCAAAAGAGCTTATTATAGGCTTGCCTCTTCCCTCCTCTGTGTACCATTGCTCCCTGGCAATCAAGTAATTAACCTAAGTACACTTTACACAATCCAGTCACACACAGAATTTCTGTAACCATGTAACTGCCAAACAGCTCAAATTATTCATATAATTTTCTATTTTTATACTTTTCAATGGTGATATTATCTAACTGAATTATTTCTGCTCTTTCTAATAAACCTCATATGCACCCCCTCTGAAAACTACATGACCCTGCACACTTAACTTTTTTTTTTATATAAAATCAAAATAAATCAGAAAAAAATGTATTTTTACACACACACACACATATATATATATATATATATATATATATTTAATATATATGTATATTTAAATTGAACAATTTAGTCCTCTCAATCATATTTATGTATTCTAAACCTGATGGTTAGCACAGTCCACAGTGGATATAACAATAGTGGAAAACAATGTAAGGTGGATGGAAAGGTTTTAGCATCAGCTGCCCTTTTAATACTTGTACTAAGGTAAAATATTCTTCCTACAGTTTGAATTTGACAAATTTAGCCAAATAGACCTTATAAAATGGATGCCCCCTAAGACAACACTTTGACATGTAATTAATCAAAATACCTTCATGGAAATTAATTTTAAACGTCAAATAACGTTTTCAATCAATGTATATAACTGATTTACAAAATAATATTTTTTGATGACGGAGTCCCTTTAAAAAACATAATTTATGTAAGAACTTGCCGGATAAATTTATTTATTTCATATTGGCAAGAGTCCATGAGCTAGTGACGTATGGGATATACAATCCTACCAGGAGGGGCAAAGTTTCCCAAACCTCAAAATGCCTATAAATACACCCCTCACCACACCCACAATTCAGTTTAACAAATAGCCAAGTAGTGGAGTGATAGAAAAAGGAGTAAAAGCATAAAAAAAAGGAACTGGAAATAATTGTGCTTTATACAAAAAATCATAACCACCATAAAAAGGGTGGGTCTCATTGACTCTTGCCAATATGAAAGAAATGAATTTATCAGGTAAGTTCTTACATAAATTATGTTTTCTTTCATGTAATTGGCAAGAGTCCACGAACTAGTGACGTATGGGATAGCAATACCCAAAATGTGGAACTCAACAGAAGAGTCACTAGAGAGGAAGGGCTAAAAATAAAAACAGCCATTTTCCGCTGAAAAAATTAAATTCACACCCAAAAGAAAAAGTTTTTCTCATAAATGCAAAGAAAAAACTTAAAACATAAGCAGAGGAATCAAACTGAAACAGCTGCCTGAAGAACTTTTCTATCAAAAACTGCTTCCGATGAGGCAAATACATCAAAACTGTAGAATTTAGTAAATGTATGCAAAGAAGACCAAGTTGCTGCTTTGCAAACCTGATCAACTGAAGCTTCATTCGAAAAAGCCCATGAAGTGGAGACTGATCTAGTAGAATAAGCTGTGATTCTCTGAGGCGGGGCCTGACCCGACTCCAAATAAGCCTGATGAATCAAAAGCTTTAACCAAGATACCAAGGAAATGACAGAAGCTTTCTGACCTTTCCTAGAACCAGAAAAGACAACAAATAGACAAGAAGTCTTCCTGAAATCTTTAGTAGCTTCCACATAATATTTCAGAGCTCTTACAACATCCAGAGAATATAAGGATCTCACCAAAGAATTCTTAGGATTAGGACACAAAGAGGGGACAACAATTTCCCTATTAATGTTATTAGAATTCACATCCTTAGGTAGAAATTTAAATGAAGTCCGCAAAACTGCCTTATCCTGATGTAAAATCAGAAAAGGAGACTCACAAGAAAGAGCAGATAATTCGGAAACTCTTCTAGCAGAAGAGATAGCCAAAACGAACAGCACTTTCCAAGAAAGTAGTTTAATATCCAAGGAATGCATAGGTTCAAAAGGAGGAGCCTGTAAAGCCTTCAAAACAAAATTAAGACTCCAAGGAGGAGAAATTGATTTAATGACAGGCTTGATATGGATCAAAGTCCAAAGGAAACAGCAGCACTCACCAATTATGCAAACTTCCATCTTTATTGGGATATTCAAAGAGAAAAAGAAAACGTTTCGGACCTCTAGTCCTTAGTCATGTCAATACATAAATGCAGGTAACACACCTTAATATAGGGGATGGGGGTTAAAAAAAACCACACCTACCAATTAACTTTTTAACTGTGAGAACACAAATACTATTGCAGTGTAACCTGACTGAAAGAGGATGCGCCATCTAGTGACAAGCACATAAAGATACATATACATAAAATTGTTTATACATAGTTGCAAATAGCAACAGTACAGAAAATCAGATACAAAATATCATTGCTACATGTCTTTTAAAAAAATTCAAAGAAAAACAGAAAGGTCATATTCTTTATTCATTCCAAAAGGAAACAAAGTTTCCAATTTATTAATCCAAAATACCTCTTTTTGTTTTAAAAACAGCTCTCTGTCTCCTCCCCTCCTTGGTATGCTAATGTGATCAATAACTTGAAACCTAAGTTGGCATATGCTGTGACCTGCCTGAATAAAATGTTCTGCTACTGGATTTTTTAGCTTGCTATTCCAAATATCAGACCTATGTTCACATATTCTCTCCCGGACCATCCTAGTGGTCTCTCCGATATAGCTCAGCCCACATGGGCATTTGATCATATTTATAGCATACGTAGTATTACATGTAAATAAACCCCTAATGCTATATTTCTTGCCAGTGTGGGGATGGTAGAAATATTTACCTTTTACCATGCTATTACAACTCGCACAGCCTAAGCATGGATAGCACCCCATATTTTTTTCTGAAATATATTTCTGTCCCTTGATTTTCAAAGGGCCTATATCAGCCTTGATTAATCTATCCCTGAGATTTTTACTTCTCTTATAGGCAGGCATAAAAACTGACTGAAATTCAGTAACTAAGGGGTTACATTTACTCAGAATGTGCCAATGTTTCCTAAGAATGGAGTTTATATCATTACGCAATGCATTGAATTTTGTGACAAAAACAATCCGATCCTGTTTAGACTTCATCTTGACCTTAGGTTTCGATTTCTCAAGCAAACTATTGCGTGGCAATGTTGCTACCTCTTCAATTTCCTTGTCAATTAGCCCTATAGGATAACCCCTCACTTTAAATTTGTCACCCATCTTGTTCAGTCTCTGTCTAACCAGAGTATCATCTGATACAATTCTCCTTATTCTCAGGAGTTGACTGCGAGGCAATGACCTCTTAAGTGATTCTGGGTGAAAACTATTAAAGTGAAGGAAGCTATTTTTATCTGTGGATTTTGTGTAAAGGTCTGTTCCAAAACTATTACCTAATTTATAGACCCTGGTGTCTAAAAACTCAATGCTTTCCTCACATTATTTCAATGAAAAATTGATATGCATAGTTGAGCTCTTCAGCTGATTAACAAATTCCAATAGGGATCCAATGTCGCCCAACCACAAACCAAATATATCGTCTATGTAGCACCACCAGGTGGCGCCACATAGAATGAAGAGATCGTTCTCGAAAACAAAATCTCAGGGATAGATTAATCAAGGCTGATATAGGACCTTTGAAAATCAAGGGACAGAAATATATTTCATAAAAAAATATGGGGTGCTATCCATGCTTATGCTGTGCAAGTTGTAATAGCATGGTAAAAGGTAAATATTTCTACCATCCCCACACTGGCAAGAAATATAGCATTAGGGGTTTATTTACATGTCAAATTAGTACATATGGTAGCCAAAATATGGTCAGGAGGTATAACAGGAGTAGTTACAGACTCCTCCTTGGACTACCAGACAGGTAGGAGACCACATAATTAAACCGAGACAAAAATAGCGCCCATCTGGCCTGTCAGGGCGACAAACGTTTTGCTTCAGATAGATAAGTTAAATTCTTGTGGTCAGTAAGAAGGAGCACTGGCACGCTAGTACCGTCGAGAAGATGCCTCCATTCCTTGAGTGCCAAAATTATGGCCAGTAATTCCCTGTCGCCAATATCATAATTGCACTCCGCTGGAGACAATTTCTTAGAGAAGAAGCCACACAGATGCAAGGTACCGTCAGGCATAGGACGTTGAGACAAGAGGGCACCTACTCCAGTCTCAGATGCATCGACCTCAAGAACGAAAGGCAGGACATGGTTAGGATGAGCCAGAACTGGAGCGGCAGCAAAGGCACTCTTAAGACTATCAAAGGCCTTAATGGCAGTAGGTGACCAATGGAGTGGATCATTCTCTTTACGGGTCATGTCTGTGATAGGTTTAACCAAGAAAGAAAAGTTCTTAATAAACTTTCTATAGTAATTGGCGAACCCCAAAAAACGTTGAATAGACCGAAGACCAACTGGGCGAGGCCACTGCAGAACTGCAGATAACTTGTCAGGATCCATGGAGAACCCTGCAACGGAGATAACATAACCTAGGAAGGTTACTTGAGTCTGATGGAACTCACATTTCTCGAGTTTACAAAACAGGCCGTTCTCACGTAGTCTCTGAAGAACCCGTGTAACATCAGAACGATGAGCCTCAAGTGTGGGTGAGTGTATGAGGATGTCGTCTAAGTACACCACAACACACTGTTGCAACATATCTCATAGGACATCATTAATAAATTCCTGAAAAACAGCAGGAGCATTACATAGGCCAAAGGGCATTACAAGATACTCATAATGCTCGCTCTTGGTGTTAAATGCTGTTTTCCATTCGTGACCCTCCTTAATCCTAACGAGATTGTACGCTCCTCTCAAATCAAGTTTAGTAAAGATTGTAGCTCCTTTGAGGCAGTCAAAGAGTTCCGTAATGAACAGAATAAGGTAAGCATTCTTAATGGTAAGACGATTAAGACCCCTATAATCGATACATGGTCTTAACTCGGCACACTTTTTCTTCACAAAGAAGAAGCCAGCCCCTGCAGGAGAGCAGGGTTTGTGGATGATCCCCCACGACAGAGCATCGGCAACATACTCCTCCATAGCACAATTCTCTGCAACAGACAGAGGGTACACCCAGCCCCGAGGAGGATTGGCTCCGGGTTGCAGGTCTATGGCACAATCATAAGACCGGTGAGGAGGCAACGTACCGGCACGCACCTTGTCAAACAAGTGTAGGAACTCTCGGTACTCCTCTGGCAATTGAGATACCGAAAAAGTGCACAAGACTTTAACTGGTTTCTGAAGACAAGTGGAAATACATTTCGGGGACCACGATAAAATTTCAGACCTGCGCCAATCGAGACTGGGATTGTGCTTTTAGGGCCAGGGATAACCCAGAACAACTGGATAATGTGAAGAGTTTATCACCTGGAACTGGAGGGTTTCAAAATGGAGAGCCCCAACAGCCATGGACAACGGAGCAGTTTCGTGAGTAACGAGTGCGGGCTGAAGGGGCCTGCCATCAATGGCCTCAATAGCAGGCAGAACGGACCGAGACAAAACAGGAATGGAGTGCTTTGATACAAAAGCACTGTCAATGAAATAGCCCGCAGCACCGGAGTCAACAAGAGCCTGAATGACTATGGAGGAGTCCACCCAGGAAAGGACAACCATGACCAAAGGTTTCTCCTTAAGCGGTTCCAGGGACGAGGATAAACCACCCAAGGTCTGCCCCCAACAGGACCTTAGGTGTGAGCATTTCCCGGCCATGTAGGACAAGACTTCAAAAGGTGGCCCTGTAACCCACAATAGAGGCAGAGCCCGTCCCTCCTCCTAAAGGCCCTCTCCGCCGCGGAAAGACGCATGAATCCCAACTGCATCGGCTCAGCAGTACCTGGTGACTCGGGACCAGGAGGCATGGGAGGAGAGGGAGGCATGGGTGGGAAGGAACACGTAGGAGACAATGGAACAGGAAGCTTCCGCAAGCGCTCCTTGAAAGAGGGCCTCTCTCTGAGTCTGATGTCAATTAGGATTAAAAAAGACACCAATGCCTTGAGATCCTCTGGTAAATCTCTGGCAGCAACTTCGTCTTTAATCGCATCAGAGAGCCCATGAAAGAAGGCGGCAACAAGGGCTTAATTGTTCCAACCTACCTCTGCGGCAAGCGTACGGAACTCAATAGCATACTGAGTAACAGATCTTGTACCTTGCTGAATGCAAGTCATTTAGCAGCAGAGGAGGAGCGAGCCGGAAGATCAAATACCCTTCGAAAGGAGGCCACAAATTCAGGGTAATTTGAAATCACAGGTTTATTAGTCTCCCACAAGGGATTAGCCCAGGCAAAAGCTGTGTCAGAGAGTAACGAGATGAGAAATCCCACCTTAGCTCTGTCAGAGGGAAACGCCTGAGGTAACATCTCAAAGTAAATGCCCACCTGGTTCAAAAACCCTCTGCACTGAATAGGATCGCCTCCATATCGCTGAGGTAGAGGTGCAGAACCGGACATGCTCCTGGTAGGCATAGGTGCATCAGCCATAACTTGCGGGACACTTTGGTCCAAATGTGCAGTGCGAGTCAGCATGCTTTGCAGGGTTTGCAGGGCTAGTGCAAATTGATCCAAGCGGTGATCCTGTACATCCATCCTGGAAATGATGGCAGGTAAAGGTGGATAATTAGCAGCATCAGGATTCATGGCCTTTGCGTAATGTCAGGGTGCCAGGAATCAGACTGAGATGAGAAGTGAAAAAATAATCACACCTTTATTAATAGCAAAAAATAATAAAAAGTCCACAAGTCAAATAACAAGCCAGGAGTCCGAACCTGAGCTGGTAGTCAGATGAGCCGAGTCAGGAGCCAAAGCGAATAGTCAGACGAGCCGGAATCAGGAACAAGGAAAACAGCAGAGTCAGGAACAAGACAGGGATCAGGAACCAGGAAGGACGTCAGGCAGCCAGGTAATACACAGGAACTCTCACAAACAGGTCTGAGACAACGCAAAGGCAAAGCATACTGAACAGAGACCCTTTAAATAATAAGTGATGACATCACAATTCTGAGACTGCATCCTGTCTCACACGGATGATGCACACCAGTCTGGCCATAAAAGGAAGTGCAGGAAATGAGCAGCATCCCCCACAATGCACTATAGTCAGGAAGAGAGGTGAGTAAAATGGCTGCCAGCAGCACATGGCAAACACAACAGGGAAAAAACCCTGACACGTATAATGACCTTGCTGAACAAAAGGCAGAATAGTCCTTATAGTCACCATTTTGAAAGTTGGCACTCTTACAAAACGATTCAAAATTTTCAGATCCAGAACTGGCCTGAGTGAATTTTCTTTCTTTGGGACAATGAACAGATTTGAATAAAACCCCAGACCCTGTTCCTGGAACAAAACTGGTATGATTACCCCTGAAAACTCTAGATCTGAAACACACTTCAGAAAAGCCTGAGCCTTCACTGGATTTACTGGGACGCGTGAGAGAAAAAATCTTCTCACAGGAGGTCTTACTCTTAATCCTATTCGATACCCTTGAGAGACAATACTCTGAATCCAATGATTTTGGACAGAATCTGCCCAAATGTTTTGGAAACATTTTAATCTGCCCCCCACCAGTTGAGCTGGAATGAGAGCTGCACCTTCATGCAGACTTGGGGGCTGACTTTGGTTTCTTAAACGGCATGGATTTATTCCAACTTGAAGAAGGTATGCAATTGCAACCAGATTCTTTGGGGAATGATTGGCTTTCTGTTCCTTATTCTGTCAAAAAGAACGAAAACGATTAGAAGCTTTAGATTTACCCTTATATCTCTTATCCTGAGGTAAAAAAAACTCCCTTCCCCCCAGTGACAGTTGAAATAATCGAATCCAACTGAGAACCAAACAAATTGTTACCTTGGAAAGAAAGAAATAGTAATCTAGACTTAGATACCATGTCAGCATTCCAATATTTGAGCCACAAAGCTCTTCTAGCTAAAATAGCTAAAGACATAGATCTAAGATCAATTTTGATGATATCAAAAATGGCAATCACAGATAAAATAATTAGCATGTTGAAGCAAGTCTACAATGCTAGACAAATCAGGGTCTGTTTCCTGTTGCGCTAAGCTTTCCAACCAAAAATTTGATGCAGCTGCAACATCAGCCATAGAAATGGCAGGCCTGAGAAGATTGCCAGAATATAAGTAAGCTTTCCTTAGATAAGATTCAAGTTTCCTATCTAAAGGGTCCTTAAAGGAAGTACTATCTTCCATAAGGATAGTAGTACGTTTAGCAAGTGTAGAAATAGCACCATCAACTTTGGGAATTGTTTCCCAAAACTCCAATCTAACTGCTGGCAAAGGATACAACTTTTGAAGCCTAGAAGAAGGAATAAAAGAAGTACCAGGCCTATTCCATTCCTTTGAAATCATATCAGAAATAGCATCAGGAACTGGAAAAACCTCTGGAGTAACCACAGGAGGTTTATAAACAGAATTTAAATGTTTACTAGTTTTAGTATCAAAAGGACTAGTTTCCTCAATATCCAAAGTAATCAACACCTCTTTTAACAAGGAGCGAATATACTCCATCTTAAAGAGATAAGAAGATTTGTCAGTGTCAATATCTGAGGTAGGATCTTCTGAATCAGATAGATCCTCATCAGAGGAGGATAATTCACTATGTTGTAGGTTATTTGAAACTTCATCAACTCTATGAGAAGTTTTAAAAGACCTTTTACGTTTATTAGAAGGCGGAATAGCAGACAAAGACTTCTGAATTACATGAGCAATAAAATCTTTTATATTCACAGGGATATCATGTACATTAGATGTTGAAGGAACAACAGGCATTGTACTAGTACTGATGGATACATTCTCTGCATGTAAAAGCTTATCATGACAACTATTACATAGCACAGCTGGAGATATAATCTCTGCTAACTTACAACTGATACACTTATCTTTTGTAGAACTGTTATTAGGCAGCAGGAATCCAACAGTGGTTTCTGTCAGGGTGCCAGGAATCAGACTGAGACGAGAAGTGCAAAAATAATCACACCTTTATTAATAGCAAAAAATAATAAAAAGTCCACAAGTCAAATAACAAGCCAGGAGTCAAAACCAGAGCTGGTAGTCAGACGAGCCGAGTCAGGAGCCAAAGCGAATAGTCAGACGAGCCGGAATCAGGAACAAGGAAACAGCAGAGTCAGGAACAAGCCAGGGATCAGGAACCAGGAAGGAAGTCAGGCAGCCAGGTAATACACAGGAACTCTCACAAACAGGTCTGAGACAACGCAAAGGCAAAGCATACTGAACAGAGGCCCTTTAAATAATAAGTGATGACATCACAATTCTGAGACTGCATCCTGTCTCACACGGATGATGCACACCAGTCTGGCCATAAAAGGAAGTGCAGGAAATGAGCAGCATCCCCCACAATGCACCATAGTCAGGAAGAGAGGTGAGTAAAATGACTGCCAGCAGCACATGGCAAACACAACAGGGAGAAAACCCTGACAGTTTCCGAGACAGGATCAGATTGAGACATCTTGTAAATGTAAGAGAAAAAACAACATATAAAGCAAAATTATCAATTTCCTTATATGGCAGTTTCAGGAATGGGAAAAAAAAATGCAAACAGCATAGCCCTCTGAGCATAGAAAAAGGCAAGGAGCATATAGGAAGTGGGGTTTAAATAAATAATTTATTTGGCGCCAAGTATGACGCACAACGCAAAATGAAATTTTTTGGCGCTAACAACATCCGGAAATGACGCAACTCGCGTCATGGCAGATGCAACCTTGTGCAAGGAAACCTGCCGTCAACTAAGACTCCAGAAATTACAAATTTGCGTCACCGAATGTACCTTCGCGGCAAAAAAATTCTTGCGCCAAGAATAATGCAATAATGCAATAAATATCAGCATTTTGCGACCTCGCTAATTTTGCCTGCGAAAATTTATGAAAAAGCAGTCAATTTGAAGAAAAGACTATACCCCAGGTAAGAAAAAATAACTTCCTAAATATATTTTCCCAATTTTGAAACTGATAGTCTGCAAAAGGAAATATATATAAACCTGACTCATGGCAAATATAAGTACAATACATATATTTAGAACTTTATATTAATACATAAAGTGCCAAACCATAGCTGACAGTGTCTTAAGTAATGAAAACATACCGAAAGAAATCCATCCACATATAGCAGATAGCCAAAACAGTACTGAAACAGTTATCAGTAGAGGTAATGGAATATGAGAGTATATCGTCGATCTGAAAATGAAGGTAGAAGATGAATCTCTATGACTGATAACAAAGAACCTATGAAAAGATTTCCCGCAAGGAAAACAATAGAATTCAATAGGTGAAACTCCCTTCACATCCCTCTGACATTCACTGTACTCTGAGAGGAATCGGGCTTCAACAATGCTGAGAAGCGTATATCAACGTATAAATCTTAGCACAAACTTACTTCACCACCTCCATAGGGAGGCAAAGTTTGTAAAACTGAATTGTGGGTGGGGTGAGGGGTGTATTTATAGGCATTTTGAGGTTTGTGAAACTTCGCCCCTCCTGGTAGGATTATATATCCCATATGTCACTAGCTCATGGACTCTTGCCAATTACATGAAAGAAACAAGAACATTTGAGTAAGATTTACAAAGTTTTGATTTCTAGGTCTATGAAAAAGCATACATGGGTGGGTGTGATATACCTTTAAGGTATATCCCGCCTTTAACAGGTTACTCCCTATTTATAGCACATTTGGGTCAGGCATTCCTTGTCTGGAAATTGCTGTTACTAGAGTGATTTTGTTTTTCTCTAGTTAATTTCGCTACTTGACTTTTCTCTCGTAATATATTCTCATTATTGGACTGTTACTTTCCCCCTGGTATTCGTTATCACTTATCATTTGTTGTAACGAACTTTTCATCTTTCTCAACCTGTCTGTTCTTACGGACTTAACTTGCTTTTTGGATCACGAAGCCGCCGGAACTACTTACCGCAATCCGGAAGCCGCACTCACACTGAAGACGCCGACCGGACCGGTCGTCAGGTACAAGTTCCCTCTGCTCAAAAACGCTGCATATAATTTTATCCTAATTCTATGTTACTTACCTCAGGAATCTAAAATCATCATCTCAAAGTTTGCCTAATACCTGACGAAAGGATATGTGAATGGACTTGTATATATTTTAAGGTTGTATGTGTGAGTGCGTGAAGAGGATACATAATTAACAGAAGTTATATCTCGTCTGAAGTTAACTCATTAATCACCTGTGTGATCATATCTCATTCTGATCTGTTCTTTATCATTACTTGTCTTATTAATTATTGAAGTACTTATATTATCTAATCTGGAAAGACAATTCAGATTTAGACTCTGCGCTTAAATCTATAACAGTAACTCTCACTACTGACTAGTCAGGTTATTAAGACCATATTGCTTGACTATATTCAGGAAAAGAGATACAAACTTAATATTTTCACTGCAACAATATCTGCTACAGCAGATCATCACATAATTTCCAGACCACAGTGAATTAAGTTGTATACTGTTATAGATTTTCATACAATGGATCCAACTGAAATAAAAAATCAGTTTACTAATATCCAACAAAAATTAGATTATCTTGCAAGAGGGTTAACTGAGGTTCAAGCAGAAAATGCAGCACTAAAAACTATAGTCAAAGACTATGTAACTGCTAAACCTGACATACCAGAACCCCACATACAATACCCTCAAACTTTTACAGGCAAGAGACATGAATTCAGAGATTTTAAAAATGCTTGCCATCTTCTATTCTCCTTAAGACCACGTACCTACCATACTGACCGCATCAAAGTTTGCACCACTATTTCTTTTCTACAAGGTGAACCTAGAACGTGGGCAAACAGATATTATGAGAACAATGATCCCATACTGGATTCATTACAAGAATTTTTCCAAGCCATGTCTAACTTATATGTAGATACTGACACACAGATAATAGCTGAATCCAAGTTACGCTCACTTAAACAAGGGAAGCGTACAGTAGAAGAATATACTACTGACTTCCAAATGTGGGCAGTAGATTCTCAATGGAACCAGGTTAGCCTTAAAAATCAGTATAGGCTTGGTCTTTCTGAAACATTAAAAGATGAGCTTTCACGTCAGGAGTTGCCAGATACTTTACCAGCTCTAATAAAATTAAGTACATCTATTGATAGAAGGCTTAGAGAAAGGCGTGCTGAAAGGGTCTCATATGACTCATCAACAAGGCGAACCATCACTTATAATTCAACTTCAGAAAAACCACAACTATATTCTACACCTATGGAAATTGGAGCGATTAAAGGACCTCTCACTCATGAAGAAAAGATAAGGAGGAGGATAGAAAAATTGTGTTTATACTGTGCAAACAAGGAGCACTCTGTATCTGAGTGTCCAATACTTCAGAAACAAAAGAAGGGTAAGCATAAAGACCCAAATCACATTTGTCATATCTCGGATGATAAACAATTGACATTAACTCTCTCTTTACAGTGGGATCAGGAAAATATCCTAACCAGGGCGTTGATTGATTCCGGGGCATCAGGAAGTTATATTGATTCTGTGTTTGTTGAAAAAAATAAAATACCCTTAGTGTGCAAGCAAACACCTGTGTATGTTAAGTCTATTGATGGAACTTTGATAAAAAAAGGTCCTATTACACATCATACTGTACCTTTACTAGTTAAATCCAATACAGGTCACACAGAATACATAAAATTTGATGTAATACCTATTGCATTACATAACTTAATCTTAGGGTATACATGGTTACAACTACATAATCCGGTAATAAACTGGAAACACTCAGAACTTACACTAACCTCTTCCTATTGCAATAAAACTTGTTACCCTCATACTGTTATAGCTTCACTTGAAGAAGGAATATCAGGTTTGTATCAGGATTTGGCAGAGGTTTTCAATCTAAAGGAAGCAGAAAATTTGCCCCCACATAGGAGTTTTGATTGTCCTATAGACCTTGTTCCAGGGTCGCAGATACCACATGGGAAAATTTATCCATTATCACAAGAAGAACTAAAATTCCTGAGGACATATTTGGATGAGAATTTAAGAAAGGGATTCATTTCTCATTCAACTTCCCCAGCAGCAGCAGGCATGTTTCTAGTTAAAAATAAAGATAAATCGTTAAGACCTATAATTGACTACAGGGCTCTTAATGCCATTACAATAAAAAACAGATATCCTTTACCATTGATTCCAGAGCTCATAGAGCGATTGAAAGGAGCAAACATTTACACCAAGCTAGATCTGAAAGGTGCGTATAACCTTATTAGGATCAAAAAAGGGGATGAGTGGAAGACTGCATTTAGGACCAGATACGGTTTATATCAATACAATGTTATGCCATTTGGGTTAACCAACGCCCCAGCGACCTTTCAGCATTTCATTAATGAAATATTCTATGATTTACTGGATGTTTGTGTCATTGTATATCTAGATGATATACTTATTTACTCGAAGAATCCACAAGAACATGAAAAACATGTTTGATGGGTTTTAACAAGATTAAAAGAGCATAAACTATACGCAAAGCAAGAAAAATGTCTTTTTCATGTGAAGAAGATAAAGTTCCTAGGTTATATCATAACACCCAACAGGATTCAAATGGACCCCGAAAAAGTATCTGCTATATTGCAATGGCCTATACCAAAATCAATACGAGCTCTGCAAAGATTTATCGGAATCGCGAATTACTATAGAAAATTTATTGATAATTTTTCTAACATCGTTAAACCTTTGACTGAACTAACCAGTAAGAAACAAAGGTATAAATGGACAGAACAGGCATAGATAGCTTTTGATTTCTTAAAAGAAAAATTTTCTAAAGCTCCACTGCTCCACATACCAGATAACAATCTTCAATATGTACTTGAAGTAGACGCTTCCAGTTCTGGAATTGGAGCCATCCTTTCACAATACAATAAGGAACAGACAGAGATGAACCCAGTTGGTTACTACTCCAGAAGATTTTCTCCTGCCGCAATTAACTGTAGCATAGGAGATAAGGAGTTATTAGCCATAAAAACTTCTCTTGAACAATGGAGGCATTTATTAGAAGGAACTGAGAAACCATTCAAAGTGTTCACAGATCACAAGAATTTAGAATACTTAAAGAAAAGCAAAACCTTGTCTGCTCGACAAGTAAGATGGTCCTTATTTTTGGACAGATTCAATTTTATAATTACATACAAACCTGGACACTTGAACGTAAAGGCAGACGCTCTATCTAGAATACAAGAAGAATCACATCATGATGCAATAGTTCCAATTATACCAGCTGAAAGATTCATTGGAGTACTAACTCCTCTGGAGAAGGAAATAATAAAGGTAATACAGAAAGAGGATGATTATCCTAAGAATTGTATTAAAAACCCAGAAACAGGTCTTTATTATCACAAAGACAAGTTATATGTTCCGGAAGTAATGAGAACCCATATATTAAAAAACACTCACGACGAACCCTTATCTGGACATACAGGCATACAAAAAACAATAGAAAAAACAAGAAGAAGTTTCTGGTGGCCACAAATGGATCAAGACATCCAACAATATGTTACTTCATGCGATACTTGCGCTAGAAATAAAGTTGATCACAGGGGACCGATTGGATTGTTAAACCCACTGCCAGTTCCTGATAGGCCTTGGTCCACAATTTAAATGGATTTCATTGTAGACTTACCTTTATCACACCGATATAATACAATATTAGTAGTAATAGATCACTTAACAAAAATGGGACATTTTATACCATTGAAAAGCTTACCTAACGCTTACATCACTGCCAATGTTTTTCTAAACCATATTGTAAAGTTACATGGGCTTCCAACAACTATTATCACAGACAGGGGAACACAATTTACTTCAGCATTCTGGAGATCCTTATGTAAGTTGTTGAAAATAAACTCCAGGTATTCAACAGCATTTCACCCACAAACCAATGGAATGACAGAAAAATTAAACCAAACGTTAGAGCAATATCTAAGGTGTTACGTATCCCATCTTCAAGATGATTGGATTAATTATTTACCTATGGCCGAGTTTTCATATAACAACTCAATTTCAACATCAACAAAAATGACTCCTTTCTATGTAACTTATGGATATCATCCAACTAACATATTGATTACCAATACTGAGGTGAATTCAACAGTTGCCAAAGACTACTCAAGTAAGCTACAGGAACGTTTAGCGTTGGTTAAAACTCACCTCACGGAAGCCAAGAATTATCAGAAGCGGTATTATGACATGCATCATAGACCTAGTCCTCTATATAAAATTGGTGACAAAGTTTTATTATCGATTAAAAACCTAAAGGTGCATGTACCTTCAAAGAAATTAGCAAACCAATTTATTGGCCCTTTTGTGATAGACAAAATTGTAAATCCTTCTACTGTCAGATTGGTATTACCACCTTCCTATAAGATACATCCCACATTTCATGTATCATTAATAAAACCATACAAAGCAACAAATAAGGATGAAAACCTTAAACCCCCTGCTATTCAAATAGATGATCAGGAGGAATATGAAATTGAGAGGATTTTGGATTCAAGAATTCGTGGTCGTCATCTGGAATACCTTCTGAAGTGGAGAGGTTTTGGACCTGAGGATAATTCATGGCAAAGACAATCTGAGATCCATGCACCACGTTTGATACAGTGTTTTCACAAACGATACCCTTTGAAACCAACCATTGCTGATGTGGGGAGACCTTGAAGGGGGGAGTGTGTGATATACCTTTAAGGTATATCCCGCCTTTAACAGGTTACTCCCTATTTATAGCACATTTGGGTCAGGCATTCCTTGTCTGGAAATTGCTGTTACTAGAGTGATTTTGTTTTTCTCTAGTTAATTTCGCTACTTGACTTTTCTCTCGTAATATATTCTCATTATTGGACTGTTACTTTCCCCCTGGTATTCGTTATCACTTATCATTTGTTGTAACAAACTTTTCATCTTTCTCAACCTGTCTGTTCTTACGGACTTAACTTGCTTTTTGGATCACGAAGCCGCCGGAACTACTTACCGCAATCCGGAAGCCGCACTCACACTGAAGACGCCGACCGGACCGGTCGTCAGGTACAAGTTCCCTCCGCTCAAAAACGCTGCATATAATTTTATCCTAATTCTATGTTACTTACCTCAGGAATCTAAAATCATCATCTCAAAGTTTGCCTAATACCTGACGAAAGGATATGTGAATGGACTTGTATATATTTTAAGGTTGTATGTGTGAGTGCGTGAAGAGGATACATAATTAACAGAAGTTATATCTCGTCTGAAGTTAACTCATTAATCACCTGTGTGATCATATCTCATTCTGATCTGTTCTTTATCATTACTTGTCTTATTAATTATTGAAGTACTTATATTATCTAATTTGGAAAGACAATTCAGATTTAGACTCTGCGCTTAAATCTATAACAGTAACTCTCACTACTGACTAGTCAGGTTATTAAGACCATATTGCTTGACTATATTCAGGAAAAGAGATACAAACTTAATATTTTCACTGCAACAATATCTGCTACAGCAGATCATCACAGTGGGTGAGGCTAGCAAATTGTGGAGGCCAGGATTAGAGGAGATATCACCAGCAGCTAATAGAATCAAGAGGGGGTGACAAGAGTTTTATCTGCATTCATATTTCTTTATGAACATGGTTGTGTGAAGAGGTGAAGTAGTTGAGCAAAACCAAAAGTACATTTGAAGACTAAGTGGAGGTCAACAGCAAATTTATATTCCTTCCTGCCTAATTGCTTCACTGCTGTTTAGTTCGCCTAGTGTTGTACAAGGGACTCCTACTGGTCGCCTGTCTCCCAGTGCACAGTACATTATCAAATCTTGTGGGATCCCTAAGAAGTTTTATTTTATATTTCTTGTTTTTTTTTGCTGTGATTTTTAACTTGTTATTGTCTTTATTTAAACATATTAAAATGACTCACTGTTTGTGTACCCATACATTGTGCACTACAACATGCACTGAATTGTTCAGTGAATACGTTATTAATAATACTTTTAAACTGGAATATACTTCATGTATATATACACTGTATCATTTGTTTTAATAAAAAATAAACAAGATCTGCTTTAAAGGGATATGGAACCCCCATTTTTCTCTTTCATGATTCAGATAGAGTATGCAATTTTAAAGGGACAGTCAAGTCCATGATTCAAATAGGGCATGCAATGTTAAACAACTTTCCAATTTACTTTTATCACCAATTTTGCTTTGTTCTCTTAGCATTCTTAGTTGAAAGCTAAACCTAGGAGGTTCATTTGCTAATTTCTTAGACATTGAAGGCCGCCTCTAATCTCAATGCATTTTGACAATTTTTCACCACTAGAGGGCATTAGTTCATGTGTTTCATATAGATAACCTTGAGCTCATGCACGTGAATTTACCGAGGAGTGAGCACTGATTGGCTAAAATGCAAGACTGTCAAAATAACTGAAATAGGGGGGCAGTCTGCAGATTTAAAAAGTATATTATTATAACCGTGTTGGTTATACAAAACTGGGGAATAGGTAATAAAGGGATTATCTATCTTTTTAAACAACAAAAATTCTGGTGTTGACTGTCCCTTGAAGCAACTTTCTAATTTACTCTAATTTGTTCTCTTAGTATCTTTATTTGAAAAGCAGGAGTGTAAGCTTAGGAGCCAGCACATTTTTTGTTCAGCACCCTGGTGATTGGTGACTACATCTGAACGAAAAATGGTCCTACTCCCAAGCTTACATTCCTGCTTTCAAATAAAGATGCCAAGAGAACGAAGAAAAATTGATAATAGGAGTAAATTAGAAAGTTGCTTAAAAGTGCATGCTCTATTTGAATCATGAAAGAAAAATGTGGGCTTCATATTCCTTTAAATAATATTTTTTATTGCCCTTTTCTAGCTCTGCCCCAACTTTCTTTTCTTCTAAAAATTTTGAAGCGACCCACAGGGGATCCTAATCCCCCTAGTTTAATAAGAACTGTAACATATTATATGTAGACAAATAAAAACCTTTGGGTATGCACTTGTAGGGCGCGATCACATATACGGCGCAGGTTTCAGCACAAGCGTGGGAACCTGCGCCGCCCGTAATTTCACCTTGCACATCGGGGTATTACATATACCCCACCGGCAGTTCATAAAGTGCCGTAAGTCTGATAAACTAGCGATGTCCAGAAATAAGCGTAAATACAAATTTCTGGAGTCGCTAGTGACTTACGGCACTTTAGAAACTGCCGGCGCCTAAGAAAAGTAAAGAAAATAACAAATCTCCCGTAAAAGTCTAACATGCCTCCCAAAAATAAGCCTGACACGTAAAGCCCCTATATCAGCAATCCCCCCTCTCACTACGAATTATAAATGTATTAACCCCTAGACCGACAACCCCCCACAACGCAATATGCCTATTTAAACTATTAACCCCTATATCCGCCATCAAACCCACACCGCAAGTAATAACTAAATTATTAACCCCTAAACCGCCATAGCCCCCAACGCAATTAACCTATTCAAGTATTAACCCCTAAACCGCCATAGCCCACAACGCAATTAACCTATTCAAGTATTAACCCCTAAACCGCCATAGCCCACAACGCAATTAACCTATTCAAGTATTAACCCCTAAACTGCCATAGCCCACATAGCCTATTAAATGTATTAACCCCTAATCTGCCGCCGCAAATGTCGCCGCCACTATAATAAATTTATTAACCCCTAAACCTAAGTCTAACCCTAACCCTAACAACCCCCTAACTTAACTATTATTTAAATAAATCTAAATAAATTTACTATTATTAACTAAATTAATCCTATTTAAAACTAAATACTTACCTATAAAATAAACCCTAAGATAGCTACAATATAATTAATAATTACATTGTAGCTATTTTAGGATTTATTTTTATTTTACAGGCAACTTTGTATTTATTTTAACTAGGTACAATAGCTATTAAATAGTTAATAACTATTTAATAGCTACCTAGTTAAAATGAATACAAATTTACCTGTAAAATAAATCCTAACCTAAGTTACAATTACACCTAACACTACACTATCATTAAATAAATTAAATTAATTAACTACAATTACCTAACATTAAATACAATAAAATAAAATAAACTAAAGTACAAAAAAAAACAAAACACTAAATTACAGAAAATAAAAAAATTACAAGTTTAAACTAATTACACCTAATCTAAGCCCCCTAATAAAATAAAAAAGCCCCCCAAAATAATAAAATTCCCTACCCTATACTAAATTACAAATAGCCCTTAAAAGGGCTTTTTGCGGGGCATTGCCCCAAAGTAATCAGCTCTTTTACCTGTAAAAAAAAGAAATACAACCCCCCAACATTAAAATCCACCACACACACACCCAACCTTACTCTAAAACCCACCCAATCCCCCCTTTAAAAACCTAACACTACCCCCTTGAAGATCACCCTACCTTGAGCCGTCTTCAACCAGCCGGGCAGAAGTCTTCATCCGATCCGGGCAGAAGTCTTCATCAAATCCGGGCAGAAGAGGTCCTCCAGATGGGCAGAAGTCTTCATCCAAGCAGCATCTTCTATCTTCTTCCATCCGACGAGGAGCCGCTCCATCTTGAAGACATCCGGCGTGGAGCATCCTCTTCTTACGACGTCCTAACGAAGAATGAAGGTTCCTTTAAATGACGTCATCCAAGATGGCGTCCCTTCAATTCCGATTGGCTGATAGAATTCAATCAGCCAATAGGATTGACGTCGCATTCTATTGGCTGTTCCAATCAGCCAATAGAATGCGAGCTCAATCCTATTGGGTGATTGCATCAGCCAATAGGATTTTTCCTACCTTAATTCCGATTGGCTGATAGAATTCTATCAGCCGATCGGAATTGAAGGGACGCCATCTAGGATGATGTCATTTAACCCCTTAAGGACCACAGCACTTTTCCATTTTCTGTCCGTTTGGGACCAAGGCTATTTTTACATTTCTGCAGTGTTTGTGTTTAGCTGTAATTTCCCTCTTACTCATTTACTGTACCCACACATATTATATACCGTTTTTCTCGCCATTAAATGGACTTTCTAAAGATACCATTATTTTCATCATATCTTATAATTTACTATAAAAAAATTATAAAATATTATGAAAAAATGGAAAAAAACACACTTTTTCTAACTTTGAACCCCAAAATCTGTTACACATCTACAACCACCAAAAAACACCCATGCTAAATAGTTTCTAAATTTTGTCCTGAGTTTAGAAATACCCAATGTTTACATGTTCTTTGTTTTTTTTTGCAAGTTATAGGGAAATAAATACAAGTAGCACTTTGCTATTTCCAAACCACTTTTTTTCAAAATTAGCGCTAGTTACATTGGGACACTGATATCTTTCAGGAATACCTGAATATCCCTTGACATGTATATATTTTTTTTTAGAAGACATCCCAAAGTATTGATCTAGGCCCATTTTAGTATATTTCATGCAACCATCTCGCTACCAAATGCGATCAAATAAAAAAAATTGTTCACTTTTTCACAAATTGTTTCACAAACTTTAGGTTTCTCACTGAAATTATTTACAAACAACTTGTGCAATTATGGCATAAATGGTTGTAAATGCTTCTCTGGGATCCCCTTTGTTCAGAAATAGCAGACATATATGGCTTTGGCATTGCTTTTTGGTATTTAGAAGCCCGCTAAATGCCACTGCGCACCACACGTGTATTATGCCCAGCATTGAAGGGGTTAATTAGGGAGCTTGTAGGGAGCTTGTAGGGTTAATTTTAGCTTTAGTATAATGTAGTAGACAACCCAAAGTATTGATCTAGGTCCATTTTGGTATATTTCATGCCACCATTTCACCGCCAAATGCGAACAAATAAAAAAAAGCGTTACATTTTTCACAATTTTAGGTTTCTCACTGAAATTATTTACAAACAGCTTGTGCAATTATGGCATAAATTGATGTAAAAGCTTCTCTGGGATCCCCTTTGTTCAGAAATAGCAGACATATATGGCTTTGGCTTTGCTTTTTGGTAATTAGAAGGCAGCTAAATGCCGTTGCGCACCACACGTGTATAATGCCCAGCATTGAAGGGGTTAATTAGGGAGCTTGTAGGGTTAATTTTAGCTTTAGTGTAGGTATCAACCTCCCACATGACACATCACACCCCCTGATCCCTCCCAAACAGCTCTCTTCCCTCCCCCACCCCACAATTGTCCCCGCCATCTTAAGTACTGGCAGTAAGTCTGCCAGTACTAAAATAAGAGTTTTTTGGGGATTTAAAAAAAAAATAATAATAATTATTCTGCTCTGTAGGATCCCCCCTTAGCCCCCAACCTCCCTGATCCCCCCCAAACAGCTCTCTAACCCCCCTCTCTGCCTTATTATGCGCCATATTGGGTACTGGCAGCTGTCTGCCAGTACCCAGTTTGAAATCAAATGTTTTCTATCAAATTTTTTATTTTATTATTTTAAAACTACTATTTTCTGTAGTGTAGCTGCCCCCCCTCAACCCCCAACCTCCCACCCTCCCAGATCGTTAGAATTTATAATGTTCAACTTCCCACCCTCTCTCCCACCAAGTACCACCTTACTTGTTCCATAGTGTAGGGTTCCCACTCGCACGCACGCGCGCGCACTCGATCCCGCCCCCCTTCCCACCGATGGCCACCCTCCCGCCTCCCTGGATCAGCTCCCACCCACCAACGAACATAGCCATTGATGGCCGATGCAGAGAGGGCCACAGGGTGGCTCTCTCTGCATCGGACGGCTAAAAAATGTTATAGCAGGATGCCTCAATATCGAGGCATCACTGCTATAACATGAAAGCAGTTGGAAGTGATCAGGATCGCTTCCACTGCTTTCAAAGACCAACGACGTACGGGGTACGTCCTTGGTCATTAACTGCATTTTTTTGCAGGACGTACCCCATACGTCGTTGGTCGTTAAGGGGTTAAAGGAACCTTCATTCTTCGTTAGGACGTCGTAAGAAGAGGATGCTCCGCACCGGATGTCTTCAAGATGGAGCCGCTCCTTGTCAGATGGAAAAAGATAGAAGATGCTGCTTGGATGAAGACTTCTGCCCGTCTGGAGGATCTCTTCTGCCCGGATTCGATGAAGACTTCTGCCCGGCTGGGTGAAGACGGCTCAAGGTAGGGTGATCTTCAAGGGGGTATTGTTAGTTTTTTTTTAAGGGGGGATTGGGTGGGTTTTAGAGTAAGGTTGGGTGTGTGGGTGATGGGTTTTAATGTTGGGGGGGGTTGTATTTCTTTTTTTACAGGTAAAAGAGCTGATTACATTGGGGCAATGCCCTGCAAAAAGCCCTTTTAAGGGCTATTTGTAATTTAGTATAGGGTAGGGAATTTTATTATTTTGGCGGGCTTTTTTATTTTATTAGGGGGCTTAGATTAGGTGTAATTAGTTTAAAATTCTTGTAATTTTTTTATTTTCTGTAATTTTGTGTTTTTTTGTACTTTAGTTTATTTTATTTAATTGTATTTAACGTTAGGTAATTGTAGTTAATTTAATTTATCTAATGATAGTGTAGTGTTAGGTGTAATTGTAACGTAGGTTAGGGTTTATTTTACAGGTAAATTTGTACTTATTTTAGCTAGGAAGTTAATAAATAGTTATTAACTATTTAATAACTATTGTACCTAGTTAAAATAAATACAAAGTTGCCTGTAAAATAAAAATAAATCCTAAAATAGCTACAATGTAATTATTAATTATATTGTAGCTATCTTAGGGTTTATTTTATAGGTAAGTATTTAGTTTTAAATAGGATTAATTTAGTTAATAATAGTAAATTTATTTAGATTTATTTAAATAATAGTTAAGTTAGGGGGTGTTAGGGTTTGGTTTAGGGGTTAATAACTTTACTATAGTGGCAGCGACGTTGGCGGTGGCAGATTAGGGGTTAATACATTTAATAGGCTATGTGGGCTATGGCGGTTTAGGGGTTAATACTAGAATAGGTTTATTGCGGTGTGGGCTATGGCGGTTTAAGGGTTAATACTAGAATAGGTTTATTGCGGCGTGGGCTATGGCGGTTTAGGGGTTAATAGAGTTTATTAGTTATTGCAGTGGGGGATTGCGGTTGACAGGTAGATAGACATTGCGCATGCGTTAGGTGTTAGTTTATTTTTGCAGGCATTTTCGGGAGTTACGGTGCTCCCATAGTCAACGCAAGGCCTGCTACGTCTGCCTTTTATGGCAAGGTAAAAATGGAGTAAGATTTCTCCATTTTCGCCACGTAAGGCCTTGCGCTGGATATTGGATACAGATTTACGACGCGGTCCCATGTTAGCCTATGGGAGTAAAAATTGCGAGCGACGGGTGAAATATACAGGAGTAACTTGTATGTTATGCCGTATATGTGATACCAAAACAGCGCAAAAAACGGCGTTGACGGCTTTTGCGGGCGACGCTGCATATGTAATGGAGGCCGTAATGTCTAAGGCAGTGCAGCAACCATGCTGTCAGCTCGAGTGTCACATTCATTTTTAGTAGTGGTTTGATATTGTAATATTTTGTGTGGCCACCATTATTTTCCAGCACTGCCTTAACCCTCTTGGGCATAAAGTTCATTAGAGCTTCACAGGTTGCCACTGGAGTCCACTTCCACTCCTCCATGACGACATCACAGAGCTGGTGGATGTTAGAGACCTTGCGCTCCCCCACCGATGCTCAATACAGTTTAGGTCTGGAGAAATGCTTGGCCAGTCCATAACCTTTAACCTCAGCTTCTTTAGCAAGGCAGTGGTCGTCTTGGAGGTGTGTTTGGGGTCATTATCATGTTGGAATACTGCCCTGTGACCAAGTCTCCGAAGGGAGGGGATTATGCTCTTCTTCAGTATGTCACAGTACATGTTGGCATTATTGGTTCCCTCAATGAACTGTAGCTCCCCAGTGCCGGCAGTACTCATGCAGGCCCAGACCATGACACCCCCACCACCATGCTTAACTGTAGGCAAGACACACTTGCCTTTGTACCCCTCACTTGGTTGCTGCCAAACGCGCTTGACACAATCCGAACCAAATAAGTTTATCTTGGTCTCATCGGACCCCAGGACAGGTTCCAGTAATCCATGTCCTTAGTCTGCTTTTCTTCAGGAAACTCTTTGCAGGCTTTCTTGTGCATCATCTTTAGAAGAGGCTTCCTTCTGGGACGACAGCCATGCAGACCAATTTGATGCAGTGTGCGGCGTATGGTCTGAGCACTGACAGGCTGACCCCCACCCTTTCAACCTCTGCAGCAATGCTGGCAGCATTCATATGTATATTTCCCAAAGTCAACCTCTGGATATGACGCTGAGCACGTGCACTCAACTTCTTTGGTCGACCATGGTGAGGCCTGTTCTGAGTAGAACCTGTCCTGTGAAACTGCTGTATGGTCTTGCCCACTGTGCTACAGCTCAGTTTCAGGGTCTTGGCAATCTTCTTATAGCCTAGGCCATCTTTATGTAGAGCAACAATTCTTTTTTTCAGATCCTCAGAGAGTTATTTGCCATGAGGTGCCATGTTAAATTTACAGTGACCAGTATGAGAGAATGTGAGAGCGATAACACCAAATTTAACACACCTGCTCCCCATTTACACCTGAGACCTTTAACACTAACGAGTCACATGACATCGGGGAGGGAAAATGGCTTATTATGCTCAATTTGTACATTTCCAATTAGGGGTGTACTCACTTTTGTTGCCAATGGTTTAGACATTAATGGCTGTGTGTTGAGTTATTTTGAGGGGACAGCAAATTTACACTTTTATACAGGCTGTACACTCGCTACTTTACATTGTGTCAAAGTGTCATTTCTTCAGTGTTGTCACATGAAAATATATAATAAAATATTTACAAAAATGGGGTGTACTCACTTTTGTGAGATAATGTATGTACAAAAAAAATCACATTATCAAAACAGTAACATATACTGTATATTTAGAGGTTGTGAAATCAATGGCATTTATTTTTATAGGAAAAGAAATTACAACTTTATTGTTTAATCCATCTGAGCTGGGGTAGTATGGGTTTACAGTTCTTGTGTGTATGATGTGTAATTTATATGCATTATAATGTACAATTGTTCATTATAATTTTTTGTTTTTTTAAAGTTCATATAAAGAATTTTTTTTTTTAATTTGGAGTGGTTTAGGTGTAGAAAAACAATTAAAGGTATGGGATATTAATATCTCTCATAAAAAATGGCTTTGTGTTTTCTCGTCACAATAGTGGGTGCCATTTCTACCTTTGAAACTAAGGAACCTTTTCTTTTGTGCAAAACTATAATCTACATCACAATTATAGGCATACACAACTAATAACACACAAACAGTTTTAATTTTTATTGAAGAAATTAAGTAATCATTCACAGTGCAGGCTGGACAAATGAGTGAACCCTTGAATTTAGTAACTTGTAAATTTTCCTTTAGCAGCAAAAACCTCCAACATTGAGGATGAATTTTGGACTATTACTCCCTACAAATCTGGTTCCGTTTATCAATGTTTCTGGGTTGTCTTGATTGCACAGCCATTGCCAGGTCATGACACAGCGTCTCAGTTTGGTTAAGGTGAGGACTCTGACTTTGGCCATTCCAAAACACAAATCTTTTTTCAGTCATTCTTCAGTTGATTTAGTTATGTGCATTGTGGAACATCCAGGTGGTCTTGGGCAAATGTTTTTTTTTTAGACAGCAGTAGTTTCCTTTGTGATGTCCTTCCATGAACACCATTCTTGTTCAGTGTTTTTCTGATAGCGGACACATGAACAAAGTTTGTAGAATTTTCTGGAGGTCTTTTACTATTAGCCATGGGTGTTTCTCTCTTTGTTCAGGTTTTACTGTGTGCTCTTGGAATGATCTTTGCAGGAAGCTGACTACTAGGGAACGTTATGAATTTTCTCCATTTGTAGCTTGTAGACAATATGTCTTACCATGAATTGATGAATACTCAGATCTTTAGCAATGCTTTTAGAACCTGTTTCAGCTTCCCGCCTCTCTATAATGCATCTTCTAAGGTTCTGTGAAAGTTGTTGGGATCAAGGTATGTTTCACACTAGCCAATCTGTGAAGAACAGATTTGTAAAGGAAAGTGTGATGAGAAGAGGGCACTATACAGCGAACACAAAAGATAAAGTAAAATCACTTATCATAAATGTTTAAATTTAATCTAATAAAACACATGTACACTTTCTAAAAATCTGTAAAAAATACAAGATAGTGGTATAGCATAAAAGAAAATATTAAAAAAGGGTGAGACGTCTCCTCACACGTAAGATCATATAAATTGGGCAGACATAAAAACTTCCGGAGATTAATCCAGACTGATGATCCACCTATGCAATATAAACAGTCATATAAGTGACAAGCAGTCAGATAATGTTCTACCACACAAATGTACGGTGTCACGTCTCCCAAGCCGTTTCCACACTATATGTGAACCTGGTGATCCACTTGGCTTAACGGTTACTTCCGATATCCACACCTTGGGGGATATTTATCAAGCCATCAACCACAAATACGCTGGAATTCCACAGCGTAATTGTGACAAGCTTGATTCGACCTAGTTATCAAAGCCTACAGACCGGCAAAATTTGATATTTATGACTTAATATACGATCCGCCGGTCTCAATCCGACACAGCTCGATGCTTACGTCATTACAGATATTCGGAATACACATTCGGCACTATGACACTTTTTCAAAGTTATCAAATAGTTAACCGGTAGTTATTAAATAGTTAATACGGTTAAATAGTTAACCGGTACCTGGTTTTCAATCCGCCACCCTGGAGGCTGCGGATGCCATAGGAATCAATGGGAGTCTGAAAGCAGCAAAAGCTTATGTTCGATGCTGCCCGATATCCCATTGATTTCTATGGCAGAAAACCATTTACGTTTACACCTAACATAAGCCCTGAGTCTAAACACCCCTAATCTGCCGCCCTGACATTGCCACTACTAAATAAAGGTATCAACCCCTATCCCACCGCTCCCGGACCCCCCGCCACTAAATAAATGTATTAACCCCTATCACGCCGCTCCCGGACCCCGCCGCAACTTAATAAATGTATTAACCCCTAAACCCCTCGCCTCCCACATCACTACGATTAACTAAAACCACCAGCCCCCCACATTGCCATAAACTAAATTAAGCTATTAACCCCTAAACCTAACAACCCGCTAACTTTACATTAAAATTACCACATCCCTATCTTATAATAAATTAAAACTTACATTTACAATTAAAATAAAGTATATTAAACTATTAATTAACCTACCCTAACTATTATACTACTGTACAATTACATTAAACTAGCAATTAAATTAACTATATAACCTATTACAAAACCCTAACCCTACTCAAATTATTTAAATATACTATTCAAAATTACTAAGTTACAAAAAAACGAACACTAAGTTACAAAAACAAACAAGCCACAGTATCAAAAATAAAAACGAATTACAACTAATCTAATAGCCCTATCAAAATAAAAAAGCCCCCCAAAATAAAAAAACCCTAGCCTACAATAAAATACCAATTGCCCTTAAAAGAGCCTTTTGCGCGGCATTGCCCCAAAGAAATCAGCTGTTTTACCTGTAAAAAAAATACAAACACCCCCCAACAGTAGGGCTATTAGATTAGGTGTAATTCATTTTTATTTTTGATACTGTGGTTTGTTTTTGTAACTTAGTGTTTGTTTGCTTTTGTAACTTAGTGTTTGTTTGTTTTTTGTAACTTAGTAATTTTTAATAATAGATTTAAATAATGGAGTAGAGTTAGGTTTTTTTTAATATGTAATTTAGTTAATTTAATTGCTAGTTTAATGTAATTATAGTATAATAGTTAAGGTAGTTTCATTAATAGTTTAATATAGTTTATTTTAACTATTTTAATTCTGGGGTTGTCTCTTCATTGGTCAAAAAGCGGATTTTTGAAAATTGGACAATACATGCAATTTTGTGTCTCCTTTTGTATGCAAGTATTGGCAGTAATCACATAGGCTTGCCACAACATTCAATAGACGTGTTTCGCCCAGTTCCTAGGGCTTTATCAAAATGCATAGCTGTGTTTGGAGCCTAAAATATATACCTGTGGGGCCTTTGTGATTGGTTGTCGGTGTGTGTCCCATATTAAAGGTGGATTAGTGTTAATCCCTACAGTTCTTAGCTTAAGGTGGTATGTGTGAAGGACATCATTTGTTATCTCAGAAACACTGTATTCTAGATTGTGCATAGGTATATTTTGCACAGGTATATTTAAAGCCCTAGGAATTGGGCGAAAGGCGTTGATTGAATGCTGTGGAGAGCCTATGTGATTACTGCCAATACTTGCACAGAGGAAGCAGGGCGTCTCACCAGGTTCACACAAGATGTGGAAACGGCTTGGAAGACGTGACACCTGCTGTTTGTGAGCACCAGGCATACGAAAGTTACCCGGGTCAGGTAATATAAGCAGTTTACTACTTTTTCACTTGGATTGACTTACAGGCTTTAAAGGAGGCAAGTTTTACCACACTCTCAAGTGTTGGAACAGCTACCCGCAACTGTGAGAAATATCCAAGTACATTTGTGTGGTGGAACATTGTCTGACTGCTTGTCACTTATATAACTGTTTATATTGCATAGGTGGATCATCAGTCTGGACTGATCTCAGGAAGTTTTTATGTCTGCACAATATATGTGATCTTACGTGTGGGGAGACGTCTCACCCTTTTTTAATATTTTCTTTTATGGTATATCCGCTATCTTGTATTTTTTTACAGTTTTTTAGAAAGTGTACATGTGTTTTATTAGATTAAATTTAAACATTTATAATAATTGATTTTACTTAATCTTTTGTGTTCGCTGTATAGCGCCCCTTCTCATC
This sequence comes from Bombina bombina, assembly GCF_027579735.1. NCBI lineage: Eukaryota > Metazoa > Chordata > Amphibia > Anura > Bombinatoridae > Bombina > Bombina bombina. The sequence goes on along the minus strand of NC_069501.1, from coordinate 1,151,865,722 downwards.
ACACTTTCCTTTATTTTATTTCACCTATATATAAGTATTTACAAGCTGATTCTGAAGAGTGACTGTAACACCCCCAGCGCCTACCCTATTTCCCAGATTTGTGACTAACCAGACTTTGTGTACCTTTATTATAGGGTTTAGCACCTGTGCAACCCACAGTTTCAACCTCATCTTAATTTAAACATCACTCCAAATAGCTTTTGGAAAAGCCGTTAACACAGAGGTCCACTTACTTTTTCCAGGCTGCACGGTGAATAATTACTCAATGACCTCAATAAAAAATTTTTTTTTAAAAGTACAACTTTGTGCATTATTAGTTTAGTCAGATTGTCTTTGTCTATAAGTGAGATTAAGATCAGACCACATTTTCTGATCAATGCAGAAATTCAGGTGATTACAAAGAGTTCACAATCTTTTTTCTTGCAACTGAATCATATGCTAACTGTATTAAGGAACCCATTTTAGGAATGAGGCTTTCCATATTAGGAACCAGAGGTACAGTTTCACTCCACAGTCTTCTTTAAAGGCACATTGTCTAGTTTGGGATTTGATCGAAGAGAGCAGTGAGAAAAAGATGGATTATATTTCATGCTACAAAAAGGTTGCAGCGGAGAAACAGAACCTATTTCAAATAAATGATATCCCCTTGGAGCTTTTTATCTTATTGTGTAGGTTTGAATTTGTAGCTAAGAACCCATTTATTTAGTTGTGAGCGGAAAATGTGGCAATATGTCACATTTCAACAGTGTGCTTGTATAATCATAGTACTAGAACCACTGGCCCAATAGTGAGAGAGTTTCAAAACCAAGTATGTTGAACAATAACTGTAGCGGTAGACGCAGCAAACAATAGTAGGCACAGCAGCTGAAGACAAGACAGAAGCAGCCTAAAATTATAATAGTGCAGATGAAGCAGCAAACTGGTTATATGAGCTCAGTGTAGTAATTGCCAAACAGGGTAACTGGAACAAAAGTTACTGCAGCACTGAATAATATAGTAATCTGTTGCGGGTTACAATAAGCACAGTCCAGTAAGCAATCAGAGTAATACACAGGCATACGGGCAAAACTAAATTAAACTGTAGCCGTTTCCAATAAGCACAGTCAGCAAGAGGTTAAAGTGAGGTTTCTTTTAAAATAGCAGGGTCATATTTCCTACCTAAATACCTGTTTAATTGTAAAACCATTCCCAATAATCAGGTCAGAAGAAGCATGGTTATACTCTAGGAAAACAGGCACTAGCATAGTTGTGGCAGCAGGAGGACATACTGTATATATCAGCAGAAAATAATCTAGTACATTGAGCATAGATAGAAAGATTTAACACACAGAAGTGTGAGCCATGCAAACAGGGCCGTCTTTAATACTGAATGGACCCTGGGCAAACATTTTCTTGCCCCCCCCCATGCAATTTTGCTCTCCATCCCAACATCCCAAAAAACAACTAAATCAATTTATTTTATATATTTTTTAAAATTATTAGCCCAGCAGTGGATCATCCACTGCTGGGCTAATCATTAAAAAAAAATTGCAATATGTGAAACTGGACCTAAGCAGTACTAATAAGTAAATAAATATATACATTCCTCCCTCCACTCTGGATTAATTTAATATGCTTTTGAATGCGATTCTGGTGTGAGGTTAGCTGGTTAAAGAGATTTAGGGCAGCCAACAGGAGCAAAGCAAGGTAAAGACTGAGGTGGAAGCATAGAAGTGCAGACAGATATAAGTTTACTGACTGGAACAGTAGAACTACTATGGGAAGCTGTAAAATCTGAAATAAACCTTACCTTAATGTGTGAAGTATCAGCATGACACTATACATCAGCCACAGCAGCACATGTCACTACTTTGCTAGGAACAAGTTCCCTCTCATCCTGCACTAGACAAGGCTGCATGGGGGAGGGGCATGTGTACACTCACTTATTCTTCCCACTGACACCTTTCTGCAAAGCACTGTTTTCCTAACAAACTTCAGTTAGTTGATCTTAGAGCCACAGCAGAAAGAGCAGGGCTAAGGGGACCAGCAGACTGGATGCTGTCTGCCCAAGGCTGCATGGATACAGTGTGAGATGAGTCACACAGCCTCAAGACTGAAGAGAGCAGCGTGTGCAGCTGCACAGATGCTCAAATCCTCACGTGCCTGCCACTCCAGCTTTCTGCTGCATGCGCCTATAGTGAGCCCTACCCAGAAACAATCCCCACCACCAGAGCAGTTACCTGGTAACAGTGGTAACCCCAGTAGGACCTTTTCTGATGCAGTTGGATTGACTGGATGCCTAGTTAGGACTTAGCATCCAGTGCTGCACAGTGCACATCTAAAACAGCACATGGCACTAGCTTGGAATGTCACATGACATTGGCACGGTCTGGCACAGTTTCTCACAAATACATATAAGCAGAGAACTTTTGACTGTGACAATATTAGGACTGACTGTGTGTGTGTCCCATGTCACATGATATCAGCAGTCTGGCATGAACTCTTGGGCCCCTCAACAAAGACTGGGCCCAGGGCAACTGCCCCTTTTGCCCTGTGTTAAAGACGGTCCTGCATGCAAAGCATCATCTATGGCCTTTATGAAATCACTGCACACAAAAAAGCATAATCTGTAGAGCCAGAAAAAATGCTTGTAAATTGGAAAACACAATGCTACACGCATGCCTGCTATACTTACATCATCTGTCTATCTTTACATATATACAAACAGAGATTCCGTTAACTAGGTAATGAAGAGAAGCATAACTGCTTGTTCTATGGTTAAAGGGATACTGAACCCAAATTTTTTCTTTCATGATTCAGATAGAGCACGAAATTTTAAGCATCTTTCTAATTTACGCCTATTATCAAATTTTCTTCATTCTCTTGGTATCTTTATTTGAAATGCAAGAATGTAAGTTTAGATGCCGGCCCAATTTTGGTGAATAACCTGGGTTGTTCTTGCTGATTGGTGGATAAATGAATCCACCAATAAAAAAGTGCTGTCCAGAGTTCTGAACTAATACAAATGTTTAGATGCCTTCTTTTTCAAATAAAGATAGCAAGAGAACAAAGAAAACATGATAATAGGAGTAAATTAGAAAGTTGCTTAAAATTGCATGCTCTATCTGAATCATGAAAGAAAAAAAATTGGGTTCAATGTCCCTTTAATCACCACCCCAGGAGGAGCTTCTTTCAGGGACGAAACTACAGGGGGTGCAGAGGTTGCAGGTGCGACTGGGCCCCTGAGGGTGGGGGCCCAGCTAAAAAAAAACAAAAAAAAAAACGTTAACGTTAACATACCACTGCCTGCACTGATATCATGTGAATGTGACATGACTACAGGGGTTAGTGTTTCTGTTATACCCATTGGTGTTTATGTGTGTGTGTGTGTATGTATGTGACTGTGTGTGTATTTATGCATGTATGTGTGTTTGTGTATGTTTGTGGAACCAGCAAATTACAGACCTTGTTACTACAGCAAGGGGGGGGGGCAGGGGGTAAACAGTGTCACTATATAGTACCACTATATATAGTATGGGGGGGGGTGAACCATGTCACTGACTACTATGGTCACTTTATAAAGTACTGGGGCAGGTAGGGTCAGGCCAACCATCTCACCGGCAGATTACAGACTGTGTCACTGACTCACTATATACAGTACTGGTGGGTTAAACAGTGTCACTATATACAGTAATAGGGGGTCAGACCATCTCACAGATTGTGGGCACAGGGTACCTCTTTTTGCAGACATGTAATCTGATTCACATTTTTTTCTGTGTTAAATGTAAAAATAAAAATAAAAAAATATGTATTAAATTCACCTTTTTTTTGGAGGGGGGAGGGGTGATGGTGGGGCCCCTTCTTAGATTCTTGCACCTGGGCCCTGTGGTTTCTAGTTACCCCTCTGGCTTCTTTTGCTAAGAATGTGCTTTTACAGAGAGGAACTTTCCTGTCCCTGACTGTTTCACCCTAGCAGTGCTCTAAAGGGACATTAAACACTAAATGCAATTTATGCACCTCCCTCTACATATGGGTGCCGCCATTTTGGAACCTAGGTTTCACTGCAGGTATTTGGATAGTTGCTGCACATGTGCAAACACATCAGCACTGGAATGCAGTGAAAGCTAGGTTTCAACATGGCAGCGCCCGTGACTAGAGGGACGAAGAGAATAACCTCTATACTATGCTTATAAAATGTATTTAGTGTTTAATGCCACAGGTGGTTAATTTTTTAGGGGGCATGGAGTTTTAAGATTTAGGTTTCCCCTCAAACCAGGAATTTCCTCTCATTTTAAATATTATGAGCTCTAACTACACCTTTGTTTGCTCTCAAACCATGCGAAAAACAAGCTTGTATATCCTCTTTTAGTCTGAGCTCCGATACAGGACTACAAAACAAACTCGATCTGAGCCTGCAGCCTTTGAAGTTTAGCTTAGCATGCAGCTACCTTATTCTCTGTGTTATCTAGCCAGCAATTTAACAATACAGATTTGTTACTGGAGTACACAAGGCTGTCATTTTGTTGGCAAAACTAGCATTGTTTTGCAATATTTTACCTTATCATATCTGCTAATGCCAAATAGAGATGGGAATGTAGCAGGGCTAGTTTTGTGAAGTCTACTCTATGCAATTCCATTTCTCAGAACTGGAAACCCCACAATTTGAAGTACAGGTGGCCCTCGTTTTACAACGGTTCAATTTACACCGTTTCAGAATAACAACCTTTTTTCCAGTCATGTGACTGCTATTTAAAAGCATTGAGAAGCAGTGCATTTATTAAAATAGCCAGTAGGTGGAGCTGTCCGCTTGTGTTGCAGCAAAGCTAAGCAAGCTGAAATTAATCAGTTTTACCAGACCTGAGCTATCGAGCAGATTTCAAAGGAACAAGATCTTCCTGTTTATAACTCAGTCCAGATTGGAATGCATAGAAAGAACTGTTTGCAGAAAAATGCAAGTGAAGTCTGTGTTGTGTGATTATTTTATTAGGTTTATAATGCTGTCTAGCATTTAAAGTCTTAATTTCAAAGCTTTAAAAATAATGTATTAGGTGTTACTTATGACAATTTTGAGAGGGGCCTGGAACCTATCTCCCTCACTTCCCATTGACTTACATTATAAACTGGGTTTAAATTTACAACGGTTTCGATTTACAACCATTCCTTCTGGAACCTAACCCCGGTGTAAACTGAGAGTTACCTGTATTTAAATTACAGAGAAAGGGGGCAAAATAACCTGCATAGAATATTTATAACTAATGGATGCATTGTATATTGATATTGAGATGTTTATTGGTAAAACTTGTTAATTCTTCATTTTGTTTACTAATACATCACATGAAAAATAGACATAGAGCATGATTCAACTGTGTACATAATGCATCAATCTTTCATTTAATTTACATATGTAAATTATACCTTTTAAATTAAGCAAACACAAGAAAACTATTTTTATTTTTTTGGAAAATAAAATATTTTATTGCACATAAAAAGTCCACTGTTGTTCATACAAGAATAATGTTATATACACAAAAATACATCTATATAAATATGACAAAAACTGACACTGCATACAAAACAAGCATTCCATCACTGTGCATAATAAAACATACAACACATACATATAAATATAAAATTGTGTGCACAGATGTAGACTTTGTATTGAATTAAACAATAGCATGATTCATAAAGGGTAACCTTAGAGGCATTGTTTTGGACTTTAAACTGATGGGCACACATTACTACGCTAGTACGGTTTCTGCTCACCATGATATTGCTTTGCCCTTGTGCGTGCAGCATTCTTAAAAGGGATAGTCTAGTCAATATTAAATGCTTATGATTCAGATAGAGCATGCAATTTTAGGCAACTTTCTAATTTACTCCTATTATCAATTTTTATTTGTTCGCTTAGTATCTTTATTTGAAAAAGCAAGAATGTAAGATTAGGAGCCTGCACACTTTTGGTTCAGCACCTGGGTAGCGCTTGCTGGTTGGTGTCTAAATGTAGCCGCCAATCAGCTAGGGCTACCAAGTGAATGAAGACAAAATTGATAATAGGAGTAAATTAGAAATTTGTTTTAAATTGCATGCTGTATCTGAATCATGAAAGTTTAATTTTGACTAGACTGTTCTTTTAAAGCCTCTTATTTTAACCTATTACAGTTGCTGCTTGGTGAAGCACCACATCTTCATTCTGGGCACCGCGATCTTGGAGCCCACCTATTCTTGAACACTGTGACAGAGGCGGTGGGTACAGATAGACCAATGAGGCGGTGGGTACAGATAGACCAATGACGTTGCTGGCTTTTTGATAGCTGTACCCGGTACTTTGGTTAAGTTCACAAATTAGACAGTGGAAGCTTTACATTTTTTTCAGTTTTTTTCACACATAACAAATATAAAAACATAAAATAACAAAATATAAAATAATGCAGCCACTGCAAAAATGTGCAGCTCCTGCTTTGTGTACGTTAAATTAAGGTGCACGATATGGCTTGTCAAAAAGACAGCAATGTTACTGATCTGTGAATGTGTACCTCTTCTGTCACAGGTTGCAAGAATAGTTAAGGTCCAAGATGGCGGCATCCAGTGTGAAGATGCGGAGCTTCACTAACTGACAAAATAAAAGGGGTTCAAATACCAAACTAGCTTTAGAAATAGCTACAGCTACAGGAAAAAATTATAGCATGGTGAGTTGTAACCATGCTACTATAGTTGTGCCCAGAAGTTTAATGGCCCTTTAAGGTTCACCATTTACAATGAGGGACTTCTACTCCTCACCATTTTTATGCTATATATATTTGTTTGAAAGAGACAATAATTTGATATTTTAGCTTAGTTACTTATTTTGATTATTTCCATTTTGCTGGTGTTTTTTTCAATAGTAAAACAGAAAGGGGGACACCTGTACACTCTGCATTGCATTCAAACGAATCACCCAATCCAACGAATCACCCAATCCACATTGAGAACCTGAAGTAGGGTGCAGGAATGTTTTGTGCAAAACCTCACAAAAGAAAAGAAAGCACTTTAATGAAGCCAGGCCTGGCGACTGGGCCTCCAGTAATTCTGTCAAATATTATAATAAGCAGTTGCTAATTTTCTGTGCTCTGACAAAATGCTGACGGACATTTGGCCGACGGACAGAATGCTGAAGCATGTTCCGAGTTCAGCTGAGGGCAGATACGCTACGGAGTGCTCTGTTCTAATCAAAGCCTCGGGCGCCGCAACCGCCTCTGGGAACCCAACCATGGGTCCCAGACCGCACGTCTTGTAATTCTCTGTCTGTGAAATTATCTATCGAATCTATCTATTTATATATCTATCTATTGAATCTATCGAATTTATCTATCTATCTATTGCATCTATTTATCTAATCTATCAAATCTATCTAACTCGTAGCCGGACTGTTATCGGACAGCCACTTGTGTGTCAGACTATTATCCGTCGGCCAAATGTCTGTCGGCTAACAGTCCGGCCACATCATTTTCACATTAAAAAAAATAATTTGTGGCAAATTGTAATTGTTTAGAAAGTTTTATATTCTGCCATATTTGGAGGATCGAATCCAGGCTGGAGTATAAAGTACATAATATATTTAGCAGGGTTAGCCTTAAAGGGAAATGAAACCCAACATTGTTTCATGATTCAGATAGAGCATGACATTTTTTACAACTTTCTAATTTACTTCTGTTATCAAATGTTCTTTGTTCTATTGGAACCTTTTGTTGAAAAGCAGGGTTGAAAGCTCAGGAGCGTGCACGTGTCTGGAGCACCATAAGGCAGCAGTTTTGCAAGAATGTGATCCATTTGCAATAGCGCGATTTCCAGCCATGCAGTGCTCCATACACCTAGCTAGGCATCTCTTCCAGAACGAATATCATGGGAACGAAGCACATTTGATAATAGAAGTAAATTGGACATTTTTTTTTAATTCTATGCTCTGTCGAACTCACAAAATATATTTTTTGGGTTTCATATCCCTTTAAGATCTAAAATATATAAAAGCTAGAAATAAATAATGAAAGTTGTTTCAAACAGCTGATTTTGCATTAATAAAGTAAAAAATATGTTTAGGTTAAGAATGTTTAGCAATGGAAATTAAAGCAACATAATAGTCAACTTTGAAATATGTCGGAGTGCATTTAGATTTTGAATAGAAGCAGTTTAGCAATGTACTGATACAGTTATCTGCTTCTAGCAAGATGTTACGGTGTCAGGCGCATATGTTGCATGTGTTCAGGGCACATTTAAAGGGGCAGTCTACTCCAGAAGTTTTATTGTTTAAAAATATAGATAATCCCTTTATTATCCATTTCCTGGTTTTGCATAACCAACACTGTTATATTAAAGAGTCAAAATGAAACTTTCAGATAGAGCGGGTAATTTAAGCAACTTTCTAATTTACTCCTACTATCAAGTTTCTTCGTTCTTTTGATATCTTTATTAAAAAAAAGCAAGAATGTAAGCTTAGGAGCCGGTCCATTTCTTGGTTCAGCGCCTGGGTAGAGCTTTCTGATTGGTGTCTAAATGTAGACACCAATCAGCAAGCGCTACTCAGGTGCTAAACAAAAAATGGCCTGGCTCCTAAGCTTACATTCAAATAAAGATACCAAATTGATAATAGGAGTAAATTAGAAAGTTGCTTAAAATTGTTGCTCTATCTGAATCATGAAAAAAAAAATAATCTTGACTAGACTATTCCTTTAATACTCTTTTTACCTCTGTGATTACTTTGTTTCTAAGCCTCTGCAGTCTGCCCCTTCTCTCAGTTCTTTTGACAGACATGCATTTTAGCCAATCAGTACTGCCTCATAAATAACTCCACGGGAGTGAGCACTTTGTTTATCTACAGTATATTGCACAAATGAACTAGCACTGTCTAACTGTGGAAAACTGTCAAAATGCACTGAGGTTGGAGGCAGTTTTTCACAGTTTAGAAATCAGTTTGAGTCTACCTAGGTTTGCTTTCAACAAAGAATACCAAGAGAACAAAACAAATTTGATGAGAATAGTAAATTGGAACGTTGTTTAAAACTGCATGTCCTATCTGAATCATGAAAGTTTAATATTGACTAGTCTGTCCCTTTAAGCACTGTACCTGCTCAGCTGGTGAAGGTTTGAATGACACAAACTGAGTCAATGACCAGTTTTCTAAGCAGGTGCTTAGGTGTTTTTTTAAGATGGGAGCACAGGACGTATGAAACATATGCCCCTAAAAGAAAAGTTTTTACTAGTTTTACTAGAAGCATTTGTGCTAATTTTAGTATGTTACAATAATGCTATTTAAAACTGAAATATACTCAGGCATATTTTAATTTTTTATGTCCATTTAATTATATCATAAAAAAACAATATCCTATCTTAAAAATGAATAAGTTGTACATACTATTTCTTATAATTAAGCACATCATTTAAGTTTGACATTTTTTACTACACATTTAATGTTTTCTTAAAATACAAATATGACAATTTTATAGGAACCTAAACAAAGAAAAACATTTAAAAAAAAAAAAAAGTATTTCATAATACTAAACAGGTGTATTCAAACAACGGTGCATTCATTTACATCACTTAAATGACTTAACACACCTTGTTGAGAGATTCTATAGACAATAAGGTTCATAAATATTTTTATAAATATTTTTATAAAGTGCTTTTTTGGGGGCCAGTAGCCTTTAATATACAAATACCAGATAACTAGCAATATATGTATTTATAGATCTGGAAGAAAAGATATTTACATTGTTATAGGCCCTATACAGTAAATCCAGAAAATAAATTAAAATATCATTTGAAAATAAAATATAACTGTGGAATCTCTGCAGTATTAAGTATTTACAAAACAAAACCAAAAAAATATAAATGTCATGATCCTAATGGAGACTAATGAAAATAGTGCATAGATTAAGAATTGATTAAATTAGAAAACCCCACTATCTATAAGTAACATACAAGAAAATTCCTTAATACAAAAGCATTCGAATAATGATTTCATTCCGATCAGTCTGTCAAGGGTTTTTGGTGTTTTGGAAATGCTTTCTGTATGGAATTTGGTTAATATATTACAAGGGATCTAACTACAAAACACCATACTCTGAGTGGGTTCCACCATATAAGGCAAAGGCCCCTATTTAAGAAAGTCTGGCGGACCTGAACCGACAGTGCGGATCAGGTCCACTAGACCTCGCAGAATACGGCGAGCAATACGCTCGCCGTATTCAGCATTGCACCAGCAGCTCACAAGAGCTGCTGGTGCAACGCCGCCCCCTGCAGACTCGCGGCCAATGGGCCACCAGCAGCGGGGTGTCAATCAACCCGATCGTTCTCTTTGTGACCGCTGCCTCATAACTACTGTTTCTGGCGAGCCTGCAGGGCTCTCCAATGCTTGGCGAGAACAATGGAAAATTAACAATTTATAACCTTATCTCTTCTATACTCCACTTGGGAGTGTAATTTCTTCTGCTGGCTGTGTTTACACATTTAATCTATAGCTTGGACCTAAGGTCAGAAACTTTAGGTGGGGATTCCACATGCTAAAACAACTATTTCAAATGCCAATAAAAGGGTAAAGGAAATACTTACACACTCCAACAGGTAAAGTGGATCATTGGGAACAAATTAAAGGGGATATTTTTTTTTTGGAGTAAACTGTCACTTTAAACAATATCCATGTACCTCTCCTGAAACTAAACTACAACGTGACAAAATAGCAAGTCCATTCTTACAGATGTGTCAGTAGGAGCCATGTCTGATCTACATAAATACAACTTGCTCTTTTTATAGTCCTAAGCTGTATCACTATTTTGTTATATCTTCAAGTATCACTTTTGTACTGTGAAATTAGGTATATTACAAAATTAGTAATGAAAACCTCACTTATTGTACAAGGAATTGGCACATACCCCGGATTGCTCTTACTCTTTAAGTTATGTTACTCTCCATATCCGTTTTGAAGGAAAAATGAAAATGGTGCCACTTTGGTACTGTCACCTTTGAAAATGCAAACATATATATCTCTTTGTAGTATATAATCTTATACTGCATTTTAAGTTGCATGTAAACAGACTGGTATTACAAAAGTAATTAGACGGTGCTGTTCATGGTTTGGTTGCAATACAAGTTTCTGAATATTGAAAGAAAACATTATTTGTTAACCAGAAGAATTAACAATAAATACTATGTGATTACAGCACCGTTTGTTCTCACAGTTCAGATTCTTTGTCATTTTCATCCAAGTAATATTCATCGTCTGTAGTTGTATCATTGTCGGAGTCCGAACAAATAGTGTTTCTATCATTGTAAATATTAAGTGGCATCTTTGAGGTTGGTTCTTGTAACATAGACAGTTGAGAACTGCTGTTTATAACCTGGCAATCACCAGAAGAAAGATTGTCTTCATTTCTTAGAACACCAGGGTATTTAAGAAAGCTTGGCCTCCATAGTCTACCTTCTGTGAGAGTTCTTTTGATGTTTTTTAAAAATGCTTCCTGTTGCTCTTTTCCAAAAATACCATAATCAAGAGATTTAGACGTATAGACTGGTTTCTTGCTTGTTTCAGTACTTGGCCAGTTTTCATTTTCATCTATAATATTCTCTGATGAAAATCTCCTGCTATAATTTGTATTACTGGAGCCTTTACATGATGAAGGACTTCTAGTGCTTAACTTTCCTCCATAGCTCTTTGAAGAGAATTGCTGGTCATTCTTGCACCTGAAATCCATACAGTCTTGCTTTTCTTCAAAATTCAAAACTTTTAAGCTCTTTGAACGGTACAATGGTGAACCTGTGGGCTCAGAATAGCCGACAGGACTACCACATCCATAGAACGACTTGTCTAAGGGATTAGAATGGCTTGGATTTGTTGAATAGTACATTGGTGGAGAGTCAGGGTCATCTGACATTTTAGGGGAACATCTAGATGATTTCCTACGCAAGCTATTGAATTCCCGTTGATTTGAGTTGTCAAAAGAAAATGTGTATTGTCTGGCGTTTCTCTGAGTATTAATATCATTCTGATTATATTTAGAAAACACAGAAGGCTTAGTTCTGTTTAACATTTCATTGACTTTAGTTACATTTGACTGGTTGTGAACAAGTGGTTCCAAGCTGTAGTTGTTGTATGGTGAGACAAGATAATCTATATTATTGTACTGCCCATGGGAACTGAAATCTTTAAAACTTTTGGAGTGGGGAATACATTTTTGCAAAGGTATCGTACTGCCATCATTAGAGTGTTGTCTTAACAGTGTAGTGTCTCTCATAATAAAGCTATTTATGCTATTTGGTTCATCTTCATTTTCAAAAAAAGTTGGTGATGTAAAATCAAAACTAGGAGAATTACTAAGATTATCATTTCCAAATGGTTTAGATGCAGGGAATTTTGAAGATGTAAAATCAAAACTAGGCGAATTGCTGGGATTATTATTTCCAAATTGTTTGGCTTGCGGGAATTTTGGTGATGGGAAATCATAACTAGGTGAATTGCTGAGATTATTATTTCCAAATGTTTTAGATTGCGGGAATTTTGGTGATGGAAACTCATAACTAGGTGAATTGCTGAGATTATCATTTTCAAATGGTTTAGATGGAGGTAATTTTGAATGCATAAAATCATATATAGGTGAATTTCTAAGAGTATCATTTCCATATGGTGTAAATTTTGGCGACGTCAAGTCATAAATAGGTGAATTGCTGAGATTATCATTTCCAAATGATTTAGATGGTGATAACTTTTTTGATCCTTGGGATATAAAATTAACATTTCCTGGAGGTGAGTAAATAGGTCTTTCATAGGCATTGGTAACATCTCTCTCAGGAGGACTTTTCCCATAATACTTTAAATTGGACTTTCTATTTGGCAACGTACAATAAAAATTCAACTTGTGCTTAGCAGGAGATTCAAGATCATTGTAATTATTGTAACCAGTATATCTGTCTTCATTGGTGTAATTTTTCTGAGTGTTAAGATCAGTGAAAGTCTGATTATAAGATGATTTTCTTTCAGCTATTTTTAAAGAACCAAACATATCCACAAGATCATTAACTGGAGAAATAATATCTTCATTTGAAAGCACCCTATGACTCTTTTTTGATAGATTAGTTTGAAGAGAAGTGATAGGAAATGAAGAACTGCGAGATTTTGCATGAGCTGTACTTTCTGAAATGAATTCATTTTTGGTTACAGTTTCAGGTGTTTGCGGTGATAATGTTTTTAATATGTTCTCTTTATATTCCATAGATCTGTTCTTTTCCAGAAGCGCACTAGGTGCTTTGCTGTTTTCAAGAGTCATATCAATGTTTCTCATATTATTTTCTGAAAACGCTATGGGAGGTTTTGAATATTTGCGGGGAAGGCTGCAATAAATTGAAACAAACTTATGATATTCTATTGTATCAGAGTCAGGCATTTTAGAGCTTGTGCTACTTTTCTCATAAACGTGTGTCCTTGTTATGGTTGAGTGATGCATGTTGTGACTTTGCACAGTTTTATTCTCAGTGTTATGCTCCTCTGCAACATTTAAAACCTTGGATATTGGCGAGTCAGGTTTATCAACACTTTGAACTTCTTCCTTAAAACTTTCAGGGACATTCCACTGTGGTTCTATAATGTTTTTAATGCTAGTATAGGTCTTATATGGTTCTGGTGCCAAAAGTAAGTGCTCTTTTAGTAAATTAATGGATTTATTTGGTTTACTACTTGGAATTGCTGATTGATTTGAAGAATGAGTTTGGAAATGTTCTTCTACTAGTTTTGCAACAGGTGCTGTAGACAATCTGGTGGTTGCAGATGAATCCACAGATCCAGAACTCATAGTATGTGTATATTTATGCACATCAAGAATCAAATTTTGGTTAACATATGGTTCTGATGGACAATCAGTTGTGTCCTGCTTCTCTCCAGTAGACAATGGTACAATACATGTTTTAGGCATAACATAATTTGAGATTTGAAATGGACTATTAACAAAATCAGATTTAAAATCATTTTCATTCAAAGGCTTTATGTGAGAATGTTCCTCCTCATTGTTTTCTCTACTGGTGATTAAACCAGAACCCTTTTGAAAAGGAATGCTCAGATCTGATTGGTAAGTTATGTCAGTATCTAAATGATCATATAGACTTTGCTTAATTTGACTTTTTTTCTCATGAGTCGTTGGCTTAGAATGATTTTCCACTAAGGGCTTTGCATGAGCAATGTATGAACATTCAAGATCATTTGCAGTCTCTGTCACTGAGGGATTGACACTTACTCGAAGGCTTTGTATAGTATCAGTTATTGCCACATAATAATCTTTACACTGTTCATGAGAGGTTTCAAGTAATGTTATTGACTGTCTGTTGTTATTTGTATAATCTATAGTCGTTGTTAAATTATACATATGATTGTTTAGCACTCCCATATCACAGTCCTTGGGATTATCTTCAATTAAATGTTTTGGTGTGTTTGTGTCAATATCCATTGTGCCATCTGAAAAGGGAACTATTTCTTTTGATTCAATAGTTTTTTCAAAATGCATTTCAAGTTCCTTATGGTTGGTGACATTATAAGAAACATCAAATGGCGTGTTCAGGTTGTCTACACCATAAGTAGCATGGACAGGATAGATCGATAATGTTTTATTGTCATTTTGCTTTTCAATTGCTGTAGATAATATGTGTCCCTGCGTAACAGTGGAGCCATTTTTCTCTGTATAGTTTTTCACTTTTCTTTTGTTTGTTGCAAAAATCCTCAAGTTGCTTAAATCTGGAAGCGATGATGAAGTGTTGCTTTGATCCCTCAGCATATCGGAACATAGCATCTTGTTTGCTTTTGTTTTTTTATCTCTGATATTTGAGCAGACAAACTGTCCTTGATTATCTGGTATGCTGCTGCTTTGTAATCCATGAGATGTTTTAGTATTAAAAGAGTTTTTGAAGTCATAAACTTTTGGTTTTGATCTAGAAAATAACGTGTCTCCATCCTTATTTGAGTTGTCAGTCTGTTGTGATTTTTCAGATGCATGAGATGGCAAATCGTTCTTAATGTGTATTGATCTAGAAGAAGATGCATTTTGCTGTGTATGGTTTAAACTTGACAAATTAGGCACAAAATCTGTAGATTGAAAACAAACATTAGGAACATCAGCTCTGTCAATCTCAAACTTTGACTGATCCTTCAGTGCAAAGTCAACTTGCATAGGCTTGTCAATGTTTTTGGTTTCACAGGAGAAATTTAAGTGTACTGAGCTAAGAGTGTTTTGCATAAGAGAATCTTGATTTCTGTCTGTTGTATTATCAGCATTTCTTTGTTTTTCGGATGAGTTTGCAGTTACATTATTATTTTCAGATTGTATTTGAAAGCAGGGAACGCTTCCTTTTTCAAAGTTTTTTGTTAATGCAGTATTAGTATTGTGATTAGATGCATTTTGGATCAAAGGAACTTGATGCTCAATCTCACCACTGATTTCCATGGGTTCCACTTGTTGGTAATATTTATTACTAGAAAAACCAAATGAACTCTCCATTTTTGTTAATGTATTTTCTTTGTTTTCTTCATTAAATGATGGAGAATATCCATCATCAGTAAGATCAAAAGAGTGGGATTTGCTAGAACGGAATGCGTTATGAATGGAGTTCTTAAGGAAACTATCATTTTTATAATTAGTCCTATGATAGTCATTAGTGTTAGACCCAGAATCTATGTAGCTATTTTTATTCTTGTACAAGCTGTACATCCTGTTTTGCTGAGAAGAGCTGTCCAATTTAGTAAGGTCCATGGCAGACTGTGTCCTAAAAGGTTTGTTGTGATTGTCAATATTTCCAGCAGAAGATTGATTCTCCCATTTGATAGAGGATATGGGTGTTCTCTTTGGCATTTGCTGGTTAGTCCTTTCAAAACTGAAATCATTTTGCCGTCCCAGCGAAGGATACTGTAAACTGCTTGATGAAAATGATCCAGAACTGGTTGCAGTGCTGGGTGATATTGATTTGCTTCCAAGTGCTGAACACCAGGAAGGGCTTTTTTCAAACTCATTTTTTTGCTGTTTTGAGGTTGTGCGATGTCTGTTAAAATACATATCATAAAACTTTCTTGGCTGGTAGGTGGCATGTGTTTTATGTGTTCCTTCAAGTGGTACCGTTCTGTATTCATCCTGTGAATAAGAATTTCTGGTGTGTCCTTTTCTGGCTTCTGGTATTTTGTTGAAGGAGGCTTTGTTCTCATCATGACTTCCAGGTATGTAGTTTGCAGTCCTTCTGATGGTTCTGAGTTGCTGACCATGTTCTTGGGCAAGTTTTTGGTCCAAGTCTCCTAAAACTGAAAACATACAATTAATAAAGCTATTTATACAAATTTCCCAATTTCATTAATGTCCTCTTTTATGTACATTATTGGCTAATATTTGCAAAATAAAGCGAACCATCAACAGGCTTAGTATACAGTTACTCTTTAGAGATATGGGTTAGGAATGACAATATACATTTTACAAGCATGTATTACAAATCAATTACATAATCTAGTACATCAGGTACACTACAGTATTTATGATATACTTTGGCACTAATAGCTGGACTTCCAGTTTTAGAGATAAGCTAGTTTTTGGATTTCCTAATTTTTTTCTCTGACTTTGAAGCTGACTTTCTCTAACATTATGACATATGTGAGATTTTTACTGTTACTTTTTGTGTATGGTAGTTTGTTTGTTTTTTTACGTGATAGGGAGCCAGATTACAAGTGGGTGCTAATTAGTGCTTTCGCTCGAGCATAAACTTTGCTAGAATCTTTATCTTAATAATATTTATGCTCACATTGGGTAGGGCGCACATTACAAGTTGAAAGTTAAAAGATTTTGTGCAAAACCCGACATGCGCTAACCAAATGACTTTGCGATATCGCAACCGCGTTAACGTATTTCCCCCATAAACTTAAAAAAAAAAAGCACAGAAGAAAACACCTATGCATGCTTACTCCACAGGAGTTAAAAATATTTAATATTCCAATGTTCTTCACATAAAGGAAAATATTTTTATTGTAAATACATATATATATATATATATATATATATATATATATATATATATATATTCATAAAGATATATAGGAATAGCTATCTATTTTACATTAAAGGGATAATAAACCCAATATTTTTCTTTTAGGAATCGAACAGAGCATGCAATTTTAAGCAACTTTCGCATTTACTCCTAGTATCAATTTTTCTTCGTTCTCTTGGTCTTTTCATTTGAAAAGCAGGGATGACAGCTTAGGAGCCGGTCCATTTCAGTTTCAGCACCTGGGTAGTGCTTGCTGATTGGTAGCTAAATGTAGCTACCAATAAGCAAGCCCTATCTAGGGTACTGAACAAAAATGGGCTGGCTCCTAAACTTTAATTCCTGCTTTTTCAAATAAAGATACCAAAAGAATGCAGAAAAATTTATAATAGGAGTAAATTAGAAAGTTGTTTAAAATTGCATGCTCTATCCGAATCATAAAAACATAAATTATGCTTACCAGATAATTTCCTTTCCTTCTGTACAGCTGCATTCCTTACTTGTGGGAAATACTGAACCTGGCCACCAGGAGGAGGCAAAGACACCCCAGCCAAAGGCTTAAATACCTCCACCACTTCCCTCATCCCCCAGTTATTCTGCCTAGGGAACAAAAAACAGTAGGAGAAATATCAGGGTGAAAAAGGTGCCAGAAGAATAAATTAAAATTAAGGACCGCCCATTGGAGAACACAGACGGGAGCTGTGGACTCTCCCTGTACAGAAGTAAAGGAAATTATCTGGTAAGCATAATTTATGTTTTCCTTCTTAATGCAGGGAGAGTACACAGTTGCATTCCTTACTTGTGGGAAATTATACCCAAGCTCCACCAAGCTCCAGAGGACACTGAATGCTAACGGGAGGGTTAAAAAAAAAAGAGAGGCGGCCCCACAGCCTGCAAAACCTTTCTCCCAAAGGCTGCTTCAGCAGAAGCAAAAAAACATCAAACTTGTAAAATTTGGAAAAAGTATGTAAGGAGGACCAGGTAGCTGCCTTACAAATCTGATCCATAGAGGCCTCATTTTTGAAGGCCCAAGAGGAAGCCACTGCTCTTGTAGAATGAGCCGTAATTCTTTGAGGAGGCTTAAGACCCACTGACTCATATGCTAAGCGGATGATACTCTTCAACCAAATAGATAAGGAAGTCGAAGAGGCCCTCTGACCGCTACGCTTCCCAGAATAGATAACAAACAGAGAAGAAGTTTGTCTAAATTCCTTCGTAGCCTGAAGATAGAACTTTATGGCACGAACCACATCCAGATTATGCAGTAAACGTTCCTTCGATGAAGAAGGATTAGGACATAAGGAAGGAACCACAATTTCTTGATTGATGTTGCGATTTGACACAACCTTAGGAAGAAATCCTTAGTTCTTAGAACAGCCTTATCAGCACGGAACACCAGATAAGGAGGGTCACATTGCAAGGCAGCAATCTCAGAGACTCTGCATGCAGAAGCAATAGCTAGTAGAAAAAGAACCTTCCAAGACAACAACTTAATGTAACACCGGCCTGATCCTATTCAGAACCTTAACAAAAGACTGTACATCGGGAAGCTTGGCAAGCCTCTTGTGCAGTAAAACAGACAGGGACAAAATCTGTCCCTTCAAGGAACTAGCTGAGATGATCCTAGTAAGAACCTTAACAAAAGACTGTACATTGGGAAGCTCGGCAAGGGCCGAAATCTGTCCCTTCAAGGAACTAGCTCAGAGGCCCTTCTCCAGTCCATCCTGGAGAAAAGAAAGAATCCTGGCAACCTTTACTTTGTACCAGGACAAACCATGCTCTTCACACCAGAATAAGTAGGACCTCCACACCTTATGAGAGATGCGACGTGTAACTGGCTTACGAGCTTGGATGAGAGTATCAATAACACTCTCATAAAACCCTCTCTTGGCTAAGACTAAGCGTTCAATCTCCATGCAGTCAGCCTCAGAGAATCTAGATCTTGATGAAGAAAGGGGCCTTGTTCCAGCAGATCCCTGTGACAAGGTAACCTCTAAGGAGGAGATGATGACATCACCACTAGATCCGCGAACCATATCCTTCACGTCCACAACGGAGCAATCCGTTTCACTGACGCCTGCTCCTGTATGATTTGAGCCACCACTCAAGAAAGGAGTGGAATGGCAGGAAAAGAGAAATTAGATTGAACCTCCAAGGCCCCGCTAATGTATCTATTAGCTCCGCCTGAGGATCCCTGGACCTTGACCCATATCTGGGTAGCTTGGTATTGAGACGGGACACCATGAGATCTATCTCCGGCGTTCCCCACCTGTTGCATATCTCTGCAAACACTTTGGGAAGGAGAGACCATTCCCCTGGATGAAAGGATTGTCTGCCGAGAAAATCCACTTCCCAGATATGCACACCCGGAATGTGGATCGCTGACAGCAAACAGTTGTGGGTCTCTGCCCACTCCAGAATCCGAGATACTTCCCTCATTGCTAGGGAGCTTCTCGTTCCCCCCTGATGGTTAATGTAAGCCACTGAGGTTAAATTGTCTGCTTGGAATTAGATGAATTGTGACAAACCCAGTAGGGGCCAAGCCTTCAGAGCATTGATTATTGCCCGAAGGTCTAGAATGTTGAACGGGAAGGAGCTCTCCCCCTGCATCCACAGACCCTGCGCCTTCTTGGCGTCCCAAACAGCTCCCCATCCTGACAGACTTGCATCCGAATTTACAGTCACCTAGGATGGCCTTAAAAAGGATGTCCCTCGGGACAGGTGATCCGGACAGAGCCACCAAGAGAGAAATTATCTCGACCGGATGTCCAGAGAAATCTGTTGAGACAGATCCAAATGATCGCCGTTCCACTGCCTCAGCATGCAGACACCTGAGTTGGAACCTGGCAAAGAGAACGATGTCCATGCTGGACACCATGAGACCAATCACCTCCATACACTGAGCCCCAGATGGCCTTAAGGAAGTCTAGAGGGCAAAACATGTTGAAGCTAGCTTGCAACTTCTCTGGACTGTTCGAAATATCCTCACGTCTATGGAGTCTATTATCGTGCCCAGGAATTCCATCCTGGTGCTTGGAATAAGAGAACTCTCGTGGAATTGAAAAAGACAGAGATGCTGAATGGTCTTCTGCCAGATGAAACAATGGTGCTTGTACCAGAACATCATCCAAGCAGGGAGCTACTGCTACACCCCGGGTTCTGGCGACTGCTAGAAGAGCCCCTAGAATCTTCATAAAAATTCTTGGATCAGTAGCTGGACCAAACAGAAGTGCAATGAACTGGAAGTGCTGGTCCAGGAACGCAATCCTGAGGAACTGGAAGTGTTCCCTGTGAATTGGAAGGTGAAGGAATGCCTACTTCAGATATATAGTAGACAGAAACTGCCCTTCCTGAATTAAGGGAAGGATGGACCTCATTGTCCAGGTTGAGAGGATGAATCTGCCCCTGGGTGGATTAGATTTGAACCTATCCTGTAAACCTGAACTATGACCTCCATGACCCAAGGATCCTGCACGTCCCTGAACCAAGTCTCTTAAAGAGTAACAGTCTGCCCCCTACACAATCCAAAATAGGACCGGGGGCTGCCCCTTCATGCGGGCTTAGTCTCGGCGGGCTTCTTGCTCTGCTTGTATCTATTCCAGGACTGAACCGGCTTCTAAGAATTCTTGGTTTGCTCTGACTTACTGGAGGCCGCTGACTCTGGGCTTTTATCAGAACTAAAAGGAATGAAAATACGAACTTTGTCCCTTAGATATGTTCTTCTGTGTAATAACAGCACAGATAAAAGAACTAGTAACCCAGAAGGCCGTAATTATTTCCTGAAAAATGTTGAGGGAATCCTCCACCTCAATCAATTTCGAGATGGAGATGCACCAAAGGAAGCCGCTCCAGCAACTGCGGCGACAAGCGCCACCAGTAAAATAAAATAACCCCTAGGTTGAAACACCCTCTTTTCATCCTTATATCCGGTGGCTCTATGAACAACGAACTATCCTCACACGGATAGTATTACATGTGGCAAGCGTAAAAATAGCGCCATCCAAGTAGGGATGGGAAAAAGAAACCCCACCCTCATAGAGAGCCCGGAACCAGGATCCTTAAAAGGCAGACAACGTGGAAAGAGGAATCTAATCCTGTTCCACTTGTCCTTTATAAAGATTATCCTCAGATTTAGGACCCAGAGGTTCGTCTGGCAACTTGGCCTTTGAAACCTCTAATGTAGTCAAAACCTCCTTTAGTAGTAATCATAAATGTTTTAAAGGAATGAAAATACGAACTTTGTCCCTCACAATATAAACACAGGCGAAGGATGAAAGGCAGCAGACTCCAACCCTGAAAGTTCATAATCTGTTTCAGAAAGTACCTCATCCTAGGATAACTGATCAGATATATCTGACAAATTACATGATGCCCCCTGGCAAGAGTGCAAGATTTAACCTTTCGCTTGCGCTTAGCAGTGCGAGGGAAAGCACTAATGCCCGCAGTCATCGCCGTATGAAACTGCGCAGTAACATCTGGTGAAAAAAGGCCCCCTCCAGATTGAGGATTAGCAGTGCAATGGGAAGCTGCATGTGTGTCTAATGAATCAGAATCCTCCATAACTAAAGTACGATATACGGAGGACTACTGAAAAAACTTACCCTGCGACGAAAGGCAAAGAATGACTGAGGGGTGAGGTAAGTGGGGGAGGTATTTAAGCCTTTGGCTGGGGTGTCTTTGCCTCCTCCTGGTGGCCAGGTTCAGTATTTCCCACAAGTAAGGAATGCAGCTGTGGACTCTCCCTGTATTAAGAAGGAAAGAAAAAATTTGGGTTTAATATCCCTTTAACAGTATCAGTTTTATATATTATATTATATATATGTGACGGATCCCCGGCTACCCTGACTGGGTAGCTCTGCCAAACGGGTCCTTCCTCTCCCTGGAACAAGCGGCTATGTAGCCCAGTCAAGTAATTGTAGTAGGAGCCCACCCAAATAACTAGACATACTAGCATTCAGGTGAAACGGGAACTCTCTTTATTGAGCAAAAAGTAAATTTATGCTTACCCGATAAATTAATTTCTTCTATGGCACGACGAGTCCACGGATTCATCCTTTACTTGTGGGATATTATCCTCCTGCTAACAGGAAGTGGCAAAGAGCACCACAGCAGAGCTGTCTATATAGCTCCTCCCTTAGCTCCACCTCCCAGTCATTCGACCAAAGCTACAGGAAGAAAAAGGAGAAACTAAAAGGTGCAGAGGTGACTAAAGTTTAAAATAAAAAAATATAATCTGTCTTAAAATGACAGGGCAGGCCGTGGACTCCTTGTACCATAAAAGAAATTAATTTATCAGGTAAGCATGAATTTACTTTTCTTCTATAAGGTACGAAGAGTCCACGGATTCATCCTTTACTTGTGGGATACAATACCAAAGCTACAGGACACGGATGAACGGGAGGGACAAGACAGATGGTTAAACAGAAGGCACCACTGCTTGAAGAACTTTTCTCCCAAAAATAGCCTCCGAAGAAGCAAAAGTATCAAATTTGGAAAATTTGGAAAAGGTATGAAGCGAAGACCAAGTCGCAGCCTTACAAATCTGTTCAACAGAAGCATCATTTTTAAAAGCCCATGTGGAAGCCACCGCTCTAGTAGAGTGAGCTGTAATCCTTTCAGGAGGCTGATAGATGGCAAGAGTGAGTCTCTGCCCATCAAATTATTTTGGTAAGCTCTATCATCGCTAGAGAACTCTTTGTTCCCCCCTTATGATTGATATATGCTACAGTCGTGATATTGTCCAACTATAATCTTATGAATCTGGCCGAAGCCAGCTGAGGCCACGCCTGAAGCGCGTTGAATATCACTCTCAGTTCCAGAATATTTATTGGGAGGAGAGCCTCCTCCTGAGTCCACAAACCCTGTGCTTTCAGGGAATTCCAGACTGCACCCCAGCCCAATAGGCTGGCGTCCGTCGTTACTATGACCCATGCTGGCCTGCAGAAACACATTCCCTGGGACAGATGATCCTGTGACAACCACCAAAGAAGAGAGTCTCTGGTCTCTTGATCCAGATTTATCTGAGGAGATAAATCTGCATAATCCCCATTCCACTGTTTGAGCATGCATAGTTGCAGTGGTCTGAGATGCAAGCAAACGGAACTATGTCCATTGCCGCTACCATTAGTCCGATTACCTCCATACAGTGAGCCACTGACGGCCGAGGAATGGAATGAAGAGCTCAGCAGGTGGTTAAAATCTTTGATTTCCTGACCTCCGTCAGAAAAATGTTCATGTCCACCGAATCTATCAGAGTTCCCAGGAATGGAACTCTTGTGAGAGGGATAAGTGAACTCTTTTTTACGTTCACCTTCCACCCATGAGATCTTAGAAAAGCCAACACGATGTCCGTGTGAGATTTGGCTAGCTGGTAAGTCGACGCCTGAATTAAGATATCGTCCAGATAAGGCACCACTGCTATGCCCCGCGGCCTTAGAACCGCCAGAAGGGACCCTAGCACCTTCGTGAAAATTCTGGGAGCTGTGGCCAACCCAAAGGGAAGAGCCACAAACTGGTAATGCTTGTCCAGAAAGGCAAACCTGAGGAACTGGTGATGATCTTTGTGGATAGGGATGTGTAGATACGCATCCTTTAAGTCCACGGTGATCATATATTGACCCTCCTGGATCATTGGTAAAGTAGTCCGAATGGTCTCCATCTTGAAGGATGGGACTCTGAGGAATTTGTTTAGGATCTTGAGATCTAAAATTGGTCTGAAGGTTCCCTCTTTTTTGGGAACCACAAACAGATTGGGGTAGAACCCCTGCCCCTGTTCTGTTTTCGGAACTGGGCAGATCACTCCCATGGTATATAGGTCTTCTACACAGCGTAAGAACGCCTCTCTTTTTGTCTGGTTTACAGACAATTGAGAAAGATGGAATCTCCCCCTTGGAGGAGAATCTTTGAAATCTAGAAGATACCCCTGGGTTACGATTTCTAAAGCCCAGGAGTCCTGAACGTCTCTTGCCCAAGCCTGAGCAAAGAGACAAAGTCTGCCCCCTACTAGATCCGGTCCCGGATCGGGGGCTACCCCTTCATGCTGTCTTGGTGGCAGCAGCGGGCTTCTTGGCCTGTTTACCTTTGTTCCAAGTCTGGTTAGGTCTCCAGACAGACTTGGATTGAGCAAAATTCCCCTCTTGCTTTGCAGCAGGAGAAGAGGTAGAGGGACCACCTTTGAAGTTTCGAAAGGAACAAAAATTATTTTGTTTGGTCCTCATCTTATTTGTCTTATCCTGAGGAAGGGCATGGCCTTTCCCACCAGTGATGTCTGAAATTATCTCTTTCAGTTCAGGCCTGAATAGGGTCTTACCCTTGAAAGGGATGGCTAAAAGCTTAGATTTTGATGACACATCAGCAGACTAGGACTTAAGCCATAACGCTCTACGTGCTAAAATGGCAAAACCTGAATTCTTTGCCGCTAATTTAGCCAGTAGAAAAGCGGCATCTGTAATGAAAGAATTAGCTAGCTTGAGAGCCCTAATTCTATCCAGAATATCATCTAATGGGGTCTCAACCTGAAGAGCCTCCTCCAGAGCATCGAACCAAAAAGCAGCTGCAGTAGTTATGGGAACAATGCACGCTATAGGTTGGAGAAGAAAACCCTGATGAACAAATATTTTCATTAGGATACCCTCTAATATTTTATACATAGGATCTTTGAAAGCACAACTGTCCTCAATAGGTATAGTTGTACGCTTAGCCAGGGTAGAAATAGCTCCCTCCACCTTAGGGACCGTCTGCCATGAGTCCCGCATGGTGTCTGATATGGGAAACATTTTCTTAAAAGTAGGAGGGGGAGCGAACGCAATACCTGGTCTATCCCACTCCTTAGTAACAATGTCCGAAATCCTCTTAGGGACCGGAAAAACATCAGTGTAAGCAGGAACCTCTAGAAATCTGTCCATTTTACACAATTTCTCTGGAACTACAATAGGGTCACAATCATCCAGAGTCGCTAAAACCTCCCTGAGCAATAAGCGGAGGTGTTCTAGTTTAAATTTAAAAGCCGTCATATCTGAATCTCTCTGAGGGAACATCTTTCCTGAATCAGAAATCTCTCCCTCAGACAGCAAATCCCTCACCCCCAACTCAGAACATTGTGAGGGTACATCAGATATGGCTAATAAAGCGTCAGAGGGCTCAGCATTTGTTCTCACACAAGACCTACTGCCCTTCCCCTGCAACCCAGGCAGCTTAGATAAAACCTCTGTGAGGGTAGTATTCATAACTGCGCCCATATCTTGCAGGGTGAAAGAATTAGACGCACTAGAAGTACTTGGCGTCGCTTGTGCGGGCGTTAATGGTTGTGACACTTGGGGAGAATTAGATGGCATAACCTGATTGCCTTCTGACTGAGAATCATCATGCGACATACTTTTAGTAGCTAAAATATGTTCTTTGCAATTTATTGACCTTTCAGTGCATGAGGGACACATTCTAAGTGGGGGTTCCACAATAGCTTCTAAACATATTGAACAATGACTTTCCTCAATGTCAGACATGTTGAACAGGCTAGTAATGACTACAAACAAGCATGAAAACACTTTATTTAGTGAAAAAACAACAATCTTAAAAAACAGTACTGCTCCTTTAAGAGAAAAAAAAGCATACACATTCTGCAAAACTGCCTTAAAATGCACCAAATTTTTCAAATTTTTGATAGCACACTCAATATGTGTAGTTAAGTTTGCCCCACAAGAAAATTTAACATTTAACCCTTTATTGTGCAAACCGGATTAAATTAAGGCCTAAATCCGGAAAAAAAAACACGCCTACCTTCCCTCAGGGATTGTAAATATGGGGTTAAAGCTTCGATTTGGCCCAAAACATTCACAAGGGCCCTCAGGAGTTGGAGCTTGCTGCTTGCTGAGTGAAAACAACTGCGCATCTGAGGCGCGAAAATAGGCCCCGCCCATCTCACTTGATGTCTCTACAGCCTCAAAGAACCGCATCCAGAGCGGTTTTAAACTAGCCATGTGGGTTCTGAGACCCAAAAAAAAGCCAAGTGTACCCTCAATAAAGTTGCCCAAAAAAACGTTATTGCCCACAAAATGTTAACAGCACTCCCAGTTCAGAAAACGTTTGCCCACAAACATTCAAAACTCAAAAAATTCAAACCATTTTTTAATTACCCCCTTATGCAAGCTTAGTAATGCCTTTCTATAGCTCTTAGGATTACTGCTTACCCTTACCCTCATGGGGATACTGTCAGCCTTTCTGAAATACACAGTCTCTCCAGAAAAAATGACTGAACATACGTCACTGCTATATAGCATGAAAACGTTCCTCACACTGAAGTTTCCTGTACTCCTCAGCCTCTGTGGGAACAGCACTGGATCTTAGTTACAAATGCTAAGATCATCATCCTCCAAGCAGAAGTCTTCATCCATCTGCTGCCTGAGAGTAAATAGTACACACAGGTACCATTTAAAACAAAAAACTCTTGCTTGAAGAAATTAAAAACTAATATGTTATCACCTCTTTCACTTTACCCTTCCTAGTACTTAGAGTAGGCAAAGAGAATGACTGGGGGGTGGAGCTAAGGGAGGAGCTATATAGACAGCTCTGCTGTGGTGCTCTTTGCCACTTCCTGTTAGCAGGAGGATAATATCCCACAAGTAAAGGATGAATCCGTGGATTCGTCGTACCTTATAGAAGAAACACACATCTTTTATAGACACACTTATCTTGATAAGAACAGAAGACAATGCCACAGTTTTCCCGCCATTCCCGCCCCTCCAGACAGGCTGGCGCCGGCTATAGCAGCCATGGTCCTCCAGATTCTTAATAGCCAAGGGTGGCGGTTTTCAGGATGATCCCGGGGGAGCGGCGGCACTTCAGGGTGTCATTTTAAAGTGAAGGTAAATTTTTGCTAATAGCAATACACCAATCGAAAGCTTAACATACAAGTATTAAAGTCGCTGATTTTATATTTCTAAAAAACTATTCATTTTCAAATAAAATAGATATATAAAATACCTCCGTTATTGCTATTAGCTCCTTCCCTCCCACACTTCCGTATTTCTCTGTAGTGACATCGCTTTCGTTCCTACAAGCGGACTACGCTCGTGCACAACAGCCTATTTTAAATTTGCATGCGTATCTCCCACTCAGTAGCGCATGCGTTTAATAATTCAATGTATCCAAAATAATGAAAGCGGATTACGCATGCGCGTTTCATGAACGAGCATGACGATGATGACGCTACAGAAAAGGGGCTGGACGCCACGGGGGTAGGTAATAGATTGGATCAAAGAATTGCCAATCAAAAACGGCAATACGGCGGGCGGATAAAAAAACTGACACGGAGCCGATTTAAAAGGTTAAAAATAAAACTTTTAATATTAGTTATAAAGAATTTCATGAATGAACATCATACTTAATTTACCGAAGCTATTTGAAACTGTTAACCACTACTCCAGACTTGACCTTCACTTTAAAGCTCTCGGTCCCCAGAATCTACAGTCCAAAAAGCAACATGGCTGGCTGGGGACCGGAGTTATGCTGGTTTAAACGTCCACCTGGAAGTCCAGGGAGAAGAGGGGTTATAGGGGGAACCACCTTTGGGCCACCCTGAGAGGAAGCAAACCCCAAAATAGCGGAGCTCTGGGACAAAGGACCACTGGAGCGACCTGGGTCAAAGGGCACCGGTAATCCTGGGGGATGTGGCCGACCGGTAGTTCCAGGGGCCCGGCCGGTCAAAGGGGAAAGGGGAAAGTGGAGGTCAGCAATTAGCTCCTCCAAGGTGACAGTCCATATACACAATAACTAGGAACAGAGGGTCTGGGGAATCACGGTTGCTCTGAGGAGCCAGAAACCGCTAAGAAGCAACAGGGGTGAGGTTGAAGAGGGTAGGGGTTTAACCCTTGCAGCCCAGTAAATATATATATATCTATATAAAGATTTAATAATAAAAATTAGAAAAAAAAATTCTATGTGAAGAACATAGGACTGTAAAATATGTGTAACGTGATTTGGGGTTCAGGATTTAGGTCTAACGCAGTATCGGGTTAGCGCACATAAAAAATTACTAATCTAAAGGCGTGTTATTGAAATATGAAATATAAAATAATAATAATTACAAATTATTATAGACTAGTCCTAAAGCCCGTTCACACGGGCCATTTTTTGCAGGGTACAGCGGTCCCACCCCTTGCGCTCTCTCCCTGCCCCTCTCTTTTGCTCTCTCTCCCCCTCTCTTTTGAGATCTCTCTACCCCCCTCTCTTTTGAGCTCTCTCTCTCCCCCTCTCTCTTTTGCGCTCTCTCTCTCCCCCCTCTCTTTTGCGCTCTCTCTCTCTCTCCCCCCTCTCTTTTGCGCTCTCTCTCTCTCCCCCCTCTCTTTTGCGCTCTCTCTCTCTCCCCCCTCTCTTTTGCGCTCTCTCTCTCTCCTCCCCCCTCTCTTTTGCGCTCTCTCTCTCTCCCCCCTCTCTTTTGCGCTCTCTCTCTTCCCCCCTCTCTTTTGCGCTCTCTCTCTCCCCCCTCTCTTTGCGCTCTCTCTCTCCCCCCTCTCTTTTGCGCTCTCTCCCCCCTCTCTTTTGCGCTCTCTCTCTCCCCCCCTCTTTTGCGCTCTCTCCCCCCCTCTT